>NC_062217.1:53162464-53477010 GCF_902686445.1 Sciurus carolinensis | reverse complement strand
CCAATTTTTGGTCCTAAGGTAAGGCACAACATCATGGTAGAAGGTCCATTGAAAGACATCTGCTCAGTTCTTGCTGGAGTCAGGAAGTACAGTGAGGAAAGGGTGAAGGGTCACAGGTAAGACACATGTTTCCAGAACACTAAACCAGTGACTCACCTCCTCTAGCCATGCCAACCTTTCTGTTCATTCGAACTTGGATAAACTGATTAGGTCATAGCACTCACAATCCAATCATTTTACCTGTGAATATTCCTTCATTCACACAGGAGCTTTTGGGGGGGATACTGTATATACAAACTATAACATCAAACCTGCCTGAAGTTTAGGTGCGATAGAATAATCCCTACCTCTTTTTTTGAATACAGAATTAAGTAAGCAAGAAAATTCAAAGGAATCTTTTTATAGTGCAATTAAAATTAGAGAGTAGAGACTAAAACTCTTTTTGTATTATAAAGAATTAGAGATGGGCTAAGAGGTTTACCATCTTCTAGTGTAAAAGCCCAATTAGAATCCGAACTTTCTAAGGACAATTTCCTTTCTCCCCTCTATCCATACAGCTCCTCTGTCCCTACATCCACATTCCTCCTCCCTTCCTTCCTTACATTTACCATTCCCATTATTCTTATCTGAAATCTTCCCTAGTTTCATCTGGTAAATCAAACCAACCAACCAACCAAACCACAAAGACTAGAAAACATTGACGACCTGGGTTTAAGTGCAGAAGACAAGACAGGGACTAGAATTGGAATAGGCATTCTTTCATTAAATAAATATTTATTGAGCTAGATATTATTCTATTATTAGAGATAAGGAATGAATCACACAATATTTGTTTTTTAAAGAGTTAATGGATACTAAAATAATCCATAAAGTGATAAATTCTCCGTAAAACTTGTAGTATCTGGCAAGGGGAATATCGGGAAATTAGAGGACCTGGCAAGATGGAATTGGTAGGGTACCTCTCCAAGAAGATGACTTTGAGTAGAAACCTGACTGATAAGGAGTTATCTGTATGAAGCTCAAAGGAAAGAAATTGATAAGCACAAGGACCAACCTAGGTGTATTTCAGGAAGAAATACACTGGACATAGTGCATTAAAGAAGAAAATGGCAGGAAACATGCCGGACCACAGATCATGAAGGCTCTTTTCAAGTTTGGCAAAGAATTTGGACTTAATTCTAAGTGTAACCAGAAGCTCTGATATAGTTTTAAGAGGGACATCATTTAGTTTGTGTTTAAAAAAATTTTCTGACCTCTGTGTGGACAATAAATGACAAGGAAACACTAATTATCATAGGAAGACTGATAAGGCTGCTACCATGACACTCACTGAGAGGGATGATGTTTTGTTTTAAAGGGGTAAGTGAAAGTAGCAGTATGAGAGGCCTCTGGACTAACAGGAAAAGGAAATGAGAGAGGCAGGGCACAGTGTGGGGAGAGGAGATGAGAGAGGCAGTACATGGAGCCTGGGGAGATCTTAGGGATAAGTTGCTTCATGGGCAGCAAAAATGGAACAAATTTTGCACTTTGAGAAACAGAAGCAGGAGGAAGTGTCAATGTGATAATCTCTTATGTCTATACCCAGGAGGATGTCATGTGAATTAAAACAGTTGGAGCTCCCCCAAAATACTTTCCTTTACCTTCTCTGGACCCTATACTTCAATGATGGACTACACAATCTGATGTTAAAAACCAGTAGGTTATTTTTGCAGTGCATTTGTCTGGAATTTTTGGAATACCAAAGAGTGAGTCTGGTCACTGTAATATGACACACACAGTATGTGTTCTTTTAAAAGACTTTCAGACCAATCTTGATTGCAATAAGTCAATTCATCAAGATCTATTCTAACTTGTATAGGAACAGACTGGATCGTAGCTAAATTCCCCATACCTGTCCTTTGAGTTAATGCATGTCCATATCGTCAAATAAAGGTCAAGTGACATATCCAACATCTAATCAGTTTCCAATTAGGCCCAGTTGTCAGACTCCTGATGGGAAACAGGTGCTTTGGGATTAAATTTGCACAGCTGTGATTTACCTATTTTTTCAATGTTGCAGAATGGAAGGGAAGATGGCAAGGGAGTGTTACAAATTAGGAATCAGTGGTCTTTCTCCATTCATAAGAGATGTATATATATATATATATATATATGAGAAAAGAATGAATGTGAACTTATTTGCATAACCGCAGGCACTTTAGGAAATGAATAAGGAGGATTACTCTGTCATACATTAATGATTTAAGGCCCAGATAAAAGACATGTTAATGAACTACATTATAGTTGACCCTTGAACAACTTGGGGTCAGAGTGCCAACCTCCCTACCCCTTAGTCCTGCATAGTCAAAAATCTGCAACACATAACTTTTAAAAAAATATTTAAAGCCCTCATTAAACACCCACTTGAAATTCTTTTTTTTCTACTTTTTTGAAGAAAAAAAAGTTGGAAACTTTAATTACAAATTAAAAATGAAATTCTAAAAAAATCACCTTTATAGATAGGAAACAACTTAAAACCTTTAAAGTCATATTGCATAAAATCAGGTTTCTTTTTTTTAAACTGCATTTGTCATTGCCAAAGGAGACATCTTTAGGTAATAATAATAAAAGTTTCATGCTGCCCAGACAATGTAAATAGTTTTAGCTGTCTGGAAAATGGGGAAGCAGCGAATATTGAAGTCTTCAGTTCCAGTCTTTTGTTCATTTATTACTGTTGGAATTTCATATTCATTTCTTCTTGTTGAATAACTGAGTAATGCAATGGTAGAGATAGAAATCTGACATTTACTCAGTCCTTCCCTGCTCCACTTGGACTTCAGAGCAAATTCCTAGTTGTTGGATTGACAACTTTTCTCTCTACCATTCGTAGAAACCATTAGTGGTTTCCTGAGCATCTACATTGGTAACTGAGGTTGCCCTGGTATGGTTGTTGAGGTGGCTACTGCTTTTGAGTTGTCTGCAATTTCTATCACTTCTTCCGACACAGGAAGGTTATATAGTTCTGGAGTCAGCATCAACAGGGACTCTGCAGGTATCAAGCTGGACACTTGAACCTGCAGTAGGACCAGTGTTGTTGGGGGTGGCATTCTGAATATTCTCCTATTATCACAACATTCTGGTAATTCTGCTGGTAATCACAAAGTACCCTATACCCTGAATGGCATGTATAATGGTTTCCATCAGCAGCATATTTACTTCTTTGAACTGGAACTTCACCAGCGTCTGCAATATTTGATACCTCACACCCTTTTCTCCATCAACATCATCAAATTGCACAGTCTCTCTGTCTGCAAAGGTACTTCCTGGTGCTAATTTTTCTTTATGGAAGTCTAGTATACAAGTACTTCTTCCTTGGTATCATTTTTGTTGATGAGATATATTCATTTCTTATATTGAAACACTTTACCGTTCCCAGAACCTTCCTTGGTATAGCATTCTTGTTAGTCTCACTCAAGCCTTCACTTCTGCATCACCATCTTTGATACCATACTTGGTATCAGTAGTAGTTGGTGTCAGTAGTAGTGGGACTGGAACTTTTAGTCGACTGCTGGATCTAGCCTGGCTGCTCAGGTTGGGATAATGGTGACTTGGGCCTGCTGAACAGTGGTGGTTCCTCCTGGGGTGTGATGGTAACTAGGCAGGCTTGGGCCAGGATGCTCTGTGTTCTCTGGAGTCTTATCTTTCTGATCACTCCTGATGAATTTTCGCATATAAATATTGACTCCCCATAGCTTAACTAGTAATCGTCTGTGTTGACCAGAAGCCTTAGATAACATAGTTGATTAACATGGTTTTTTTTTAATACACATTATATATGGTGGAAAATATGTGAGAACCATGGGAGAATACATTTTAACTGTGATGTGCAATTTGCTAAAGAGAGGAGCTGCTCACGCGGTGCTGATGAGCACCACATGGTGTTTTCAGCAGATACTGGCAGCCCTTGAGCTCGCCACAATAGCAATAGGAGGTATCTACAAAATTATTACAGAAGTGTAGTATGTACTACAGTTAATTTTATACAATTATGATTTAATTCATCTTTAAGTTTGTTTACATTTCTCTCTACTGTGAATAGTGCCATTCGTAGTACATAAGTTTGACGTTTTGTAATAGATTTATGTACTTTTAATGGTAGTAAATTGATTAAAAACTAGACTGCTACTTATATATATATTACTTTACTTACATTCATGACATAGGTGATTTTTTCTTAATTTTTTCAATACTTCTAGTCTGTATAGTTTGCAATTTTTTCAAATTGTCACAAATTTCTAAAAAAAAAAAAAAAAACCATATATAAATGGACCTACATGGTTCAAACCTGTGTTGTTCAAAGTTAACTGTTTTCTCAAGTTTATTTCTAGTCAGGTTGGTATCCAAGAACTCTTAAAAACTATGAGCTATGTAGAGTTTCAGTCCCTTAAACACAGAACACAGCCAGAATTAAAAATTCTTGTTGATCTGGTGGAGAAAGAGCCATTTTCAGTGTTGGATCTGGTTATTTTCAGAAATTCATTCCTAAGGAAGATAAGGAGATGAAATTCCTTTGTTTTGAATTAAAACTTTTAGTTTATTATTTTTTTCTATTTGGAATATTTTCTAGTTCAGCATTTCTAGAAATCACCACTTTTCAGGGAAGTTAATGGAAAAGTATTTAGAAATAAAGACTATTGGGTGATGTGGTGTGATTGGTATAAGCATTTCTAGAAGGAATTCAGAGAAGTATAAGAAATGATTCCTTGGAGTTTTAGGCCCGCATGAGAAGTGTAGTGCTGAGATTTTTTATTGCCTGTTCATTACCATGTGGTCCTCCATTTACAGCCTCTGGAGTAATCGATCAAGTAGGAGTTGGATAGGTGTTTCACTGAACAGACATTCTGAGTTTTCAGAAACAACTAGAAGACACATCTGAATTTAATTTGCTCTCCAACAAATATTGATAACGGTTTGGAAGGATTTGGGGGCAGAATGGTATCAGGGAGGGAAAAAGAACCTCAGAATGTTTACTTGTCACAATTTGATAACCAGCTATGATGTTCCATTAATTAAACTAGTGTTAAAGTGGGATATCCTGGACATTTTTGAGGACTTTATGTGGAAAGAATCCCATTTAAATGTGGAATAAGATATTCTTTATTTATGTTTCCTTGTCAGTCATCATGGACTAATACTGGTGATTATTAATCTTACTGATTGCAATTGGTATTTATTGTTTCTCGGCAATTAACAGAGGGAATATGCATGCTACTGACCCCACTCTTAGACAATGAATAACCTTCTAGTGAGGCACTGAGAGTCATCTGGAAAGGCTAAGAGGATAACAGCCAGCAATTACACTAAAAAATGACAGTGGTCCTGGCTTATGAAGCCAAGCCCTTTATTGATGTTTTCTGATAGTGGCAGATTGGCAAAGAGCCTACAGGTCAATTTGGAGGTGCAGATAGTAATGGATAGGGAGAAGCAGGTTCTTCAGGTAAAAACAGGAACCCTTCTGAGGTGTGAGAGAATAGTTCTGCCTTGGGCAAAGTACATATTTTCACATATTATTGGGATATATTATAAAGCAGTGATGCTCAACCTGGGGCAATTTTCCTGGCTACCATCACCTTCAAGAGAACATTTGACGATGCCTGCAGACATTTTTCATTGTCACAACTTGAATATGGTCGGTAGTGATCAAGGGTGCTATTAATTGTCCATATGTAGACAAGTCTCTCCTTCCAAACATGTCCAACAGTGCTGAGTCTGAAGAAGTGGTTACAAATATTATGTTCTATAAATTTTGAAGGTGACTAGTATTAGGCTGACTTATACCCCTCAAATAGTAGCCATAATAAAAGGTGTTATGGAACAATGGAAAAAAACCACATTCTAGAGTTGTTTGGAAATCTTTCATTTGCCCCAGATGAGAAAAGCATTTCTATTTACCAATGAAGGCAGCAGTAGAAGGCATTATCTCACAAAAGAGCATGTTTTAGAGGTGATAAAACTATATAATTCCAGGGATTTTGTCTTGGAACTGTACAGTGAATATCTGTGAAACATCCTTGTGGTTATGGATCATTTGACTCATTATTTCTAGTGTATCTCTCTGTTAAACATTTGACAAAATAATTAATAACTCCTTTTACTATGATTGACTAAGTTTTAGTTATTTTAAATAAATCATGAAGCAGATATTGAGCAAACCAGAAGGCTAACAGCCAGTGGATCATCTATTGTTTGGACATTGTTAATGTTCTTTCTTGGAGTCAAGGATTGACAGTTTAGGCAGTCAATCATTACTCCATTACATCATTTGAGGAGGTTTCAAAGTCAGGTATCTTGTGTTTAGATGACAATAGTAAACAAAATCATTCATACATTTAGACAAAAAAATTCTCTTAGAAACTTTATAAACTTCACATGTTCCATGTGATTTAATAATATGGTATTAATTTTTCTGAGAAATATATGCAACAATATTCTGGGAACTCACCTGAGAACCAGAGCTAAATCTTATAATTAGATGTTTTCATTCTTTTCCCAAGATATAGGAAAAAATCATTAGATAATATGGTATCAGTTAAGGAGACTGAGTCCAGAATTTCCTACATTATCACCTAGAATCCTAAAGCCCTCATTTTGAATTAGTTTATTGTTGTGAATATTTTTCTACATTTATTTGACTGCATAAATACATTCACAGCAATGGAGAGATTTTATAATATGTCTATGATGGATACTGCCAGTTATCTGGAATAAGAACACCATTGAATATTCATATCTTCTACATAGGACTGAAGATATTTATCAGAACTTTAAGAAGTAGGTTAGTAACTTTCCATCAAGAACAAACATTTTTACAATGTTTCCCTGAACCATGTGACAAAGTCTGTAGAAATAGTGTTAACTGATTCTTTTGCACATATTTTTGTATTTGGGTGAAAACTCTGGATGAAGTTACATTTCTATTTTGACCTAGGACAAAGAAACGAATAGGAGTGGACTGGGCCTCCAGATGGAGCTAAACTAAAAGAAAGCTTCTAGGGACTTAGTGTTTCCTAGATACCTTAGGTCTGAGAAACATTAGTGCCCTCAGATGCTGTGCCAGGAGCTCTAGGCTTGTGAAGGCCTTCACAATACTGTAAGTGAGCAAACTCCTGAGAGGATTGCATATCTGAAAACTGAAAATAAAGAGCCCTCCAAATGATAAAGTGCAGCTGCAGCCTGAGGCTCTTAAAAGAGAGCATGACAAGATTTTTCTATGTCCTGAGGAATGGTGGGGAGTAGGTGAACCTACATTGCTACGTTCTTGGTCAACAGGGAGCATATCTCTGGACCCTAGTGAGGAGTGAGTGGCCTCTCAAGGCCTGCAAGATTTACAGTCTGCTTCTCATTACCCTTCCAGGAGGAGATGCAAGGAACTGAGCAGGGAAGTTGAGCCAGTCCCCATCCTTCTTTCCTGGGAGGGACTGATTATGCTTTGTATGGTGAGGTCAGGGTTTTTAAGTAAAGGCCCAAATCTTAAATTGGAATCCATGGGTAAGGATAAGGGAGTAAAATTGAAATGTGTGTAGGAAATAAGCTTCTTAATGTTTGGGCATAAATCACTTTGGACATTTCAAGGTTTTGGGGGTATTCAGAGATAAGGCTTGGTTCCTTCCCACCTTCTAATAAGCTGCAAACCAATGAGGTGAATTATTTGGGGGGAAGAGAAGAAAAATTATTTTTAGTCATATTGAATCTGATGATCACGAAGTACCAGAAACCCAGGATGCCTGGAGGACAATGAAAAATTCACATCTGATTTTTAGGAGAAAGTTCTGGCCTCCAGGTATACTAGAGATAATGACTGAAGCCTTAGGATGTATATTTTTTCTAGAGAGGGTGTTAGATGGGGAATGCACATGAAACAGAGGGTGTGAGAAACAGTAGCTTTTTAAACTGGAGCAGAAGAGAGGAATGTGAAAATAAACCTAAGATCAGAGGGACAAAACAAGAAGAGAATACTCCAATGTCACGAATGTGCAGGGAAGAAAGTAGTTCAGTAAGCAAAGACTAACTCACTAGTTTCAAATGATACTTAAAGGTCAAGTAAGGTGAAGATTAAGTGTCCATATGATCTGTCAAAATCAATGCTAGCTTTGAAGAGAAAAAATGTAGTAGATTGGTGAAGGTAGTGACCAGATTACTGAATGTAAAGTGCAGAAGAGGGGATGGTATGCATGCACAACTTTCAAAAGGAGTTTAAGGTCAAGAGAAAGACAGGAAGCCAATGGAAAAGAATGTGGGGCCAAGACAAATGATTTAGTCTGAGAGATAACTTAATAGACTAAATGTTTGTGGGAAAGAACCAGTGCAGGGGGTGTTGGAGAAAGGATAGAAATAGGGTAGATTAAGTTGTTATATTAGCAAAAATATGGTAAAAACAAACAAACAAAAGATGAATGCCTAGATAAACTTGAATTTCAGATAATCAATGAATAATTTTTTAGAATAAGTATATTCCAAATATTTCCAGGGATTTGATACTTTTGTTTATCTTAAATGCAAAATTAAATGGGAATCCTGCGTTTTTATCTAGCAATCCTAAGAGATTTTAATCACAGGTAAAAGATTATAACAGACATATTTTCCATATGACAAAATGTAGCTTAAATTTAGGCATGAGTGCAGGAATTCTAGTTTTGTCTATATATATAATATATATATGTGTACATATATATGTGTACATATATATGTGTACATATCTATATATGTAGATATAGATATATAGTAATATTTATGTAGGTATAGATATAGATGGATTGTGTGTGTGTATGTGTGAAAAAGAGAAACAGGTTATCAGCTAGGTGAAGGGCGTAGATTTGGGGAAATGTGGATAGTGTGAAATAACTATTGTAGAAAGTAGGGGAAGGATTTGACTAGGAAAATATAGAATTATTTCCAGGCACATTGGGAGTCTCATTGACATCAGAGACCTTGAATTGATAAAGGTACCAATCCATGCAGGTTCATGCCACTAATCTCCTGAAGAAGTTCAATTGGCAAATGAAGTTGCCAATACTGAGAAGGGGCTGATGGAAGTGCTGGACCTTGTAATCTGAGCTAGACAGAGTGGAAGGAGGAAGTTGAGCAGTTAAAGAAATGAATACAGCATGAAGATGAAATAAAAACTAAGGAAGAGTAACTGAAGGAATAAGCTGAAAGGAGGCTACATCAGTCATCTTTGCATTACTGCAATGAAATATCCAAGGCAGGTTACTTGTGAGTAAAAGGAGGTTTATTTAGCTCATAGTTTTGGAGATTCCAAGTCCAAGTGGTGTATCACAGGCTTGGCAAGGCCCACCCTTGACTGCATCACATCATGGCACATGGAAAGCGGCAGTGGTGGGATCGCCTGTCAGAATCAAGCAAGTGATTACATCTTGAAGGAGCAATAGAGAGATAAAGAGGAGGAGAGACACCATGGTCTTATATTCCTTTTGAGGCCATTCCACCTATGACCCAAGGAACTTCAACTTCTTAAAAGCCCACAGTCTCCCCCATTCCACCATACTGGGGGCCAATCCTTGACATTTGGATCTTAGGGGGACAGTCAATATCCAAGCCAAAGCAGAAACTTAGATATGGGAATTGGATGTTTGAATTTAACTTCTCCAAGGCAAATATATTCTGGGTGATGACGAATTTGAGTTTGGAGTCATAAGAACAGAACCTGAAGAGGAAGGGAGATGAAACTTACTAGAGATGAAAGGTAAAAACTTAAAAGGTATTAGAGAATAAAAACAAAAGCAAGCAAGAACTGCCTCCTAAACCAGATGGAAGAGTATTACATACAGTGTTGGCAAATAAATATGTTATTTCTTAATGCATTGCTAGCTATTATAACATAATTTAGTGGCTTAAAATAAAAATTAATTATTATGAAAAAATATTTGTTTTGTGTAACACAAACAAATTTGCTTTGAGTAACCCTCCCAGTTGTCAGTTCCCCTGACCGTCTCTCTTCCAAGAAGCAATTTAAGGATACGTTTTTGTAGTTATAACTCTATTGCCATCTTATCAGGTGATTCCCAAGGTTTCCCTCAGGTAAGGGAAAGAAAGCTTTCTTAGAAGATTGCATATAAGGAGTTTTCAGGGACCTAAACTGGAAACAGCTCTCATGCTTTTTTTTTTACATTACTTTGGCCAAAATATAGTCACATGGTCACACCTAAGTACAAGGGTTGCTAAGTCACACAGTAACTGTGACCAAGAAGAAATGAAAGCAGTTTTTGATGAACAGGTATCTGACCTCTGCCATGGATAGCTTCCACTTGGGAGTGACTCAGGGCCAGAAGTGTCTTTAAGAAGAGAACATTTTTGCTTAAGGCAAGGTGTTAAATAAAATTTCCAGTGAAACTGGAGTTCTGAGTACAAAAGTCAGGGAAGGAGAAGAAAACTGTGAGGCGAGGTTAGAAGAGAGGAAACACAAACTATCATCGAACAAGAGTATGGAATGGCATAGATATCTGGAGATATTTATGTGGTGATCAGAGTAAACAGGGTATAAGATCATGTTTGCTCATGAGATTTTCAAAGGATTAATCAGTTTTCCTTTAGACTTGGGCATTGTTTCTGGAAACAAAGCATTCTGAACACAGGGATATTTGGTCAGTAACCTGTTCTTTTGTTTCTCAAGTTACTGTGGCACTGAATTCAAGTTTATTTCATTTAATTTTTTAAATATTAATTAATTAATTAATTAATTAATACTGGGGATTGAATCCAGGGGCACTTTGCCACTGAGATATACCCACTGCCTTAGCTCTTTTTATTTCTTATTTTGAGACAGGGTCTGGCTAAATTTCTGAGGCTGGCCTTAAACTTTGAATCCTCCTAACTCAATTTCCTTAGTTGCTAAGATTACAGGTGTGTACAACCATGCCTGTTTTGAATCCTAATTTAAATGCCTGGAATCTATGATTCTGAAACACTTTTCACATGTCTCACCATACAATCCATTATTTTTCATTTTTTGGTAATGCATTCTGTTGTACTCTACTACATGAATGCAATTTTATGTGGTAGATTACTATGCTGTTCTCCTCTTCTCACATATTTATGTATGTACACATAAGTATACATGTATATGTACATATATATCTTTTAGAAACCTCAGATGATGTAAGTATATCATTTATAGTTGATAAAATATGATATTTGTGGCTCTTTCTGTAAAAATGGGCATCAGGCCCTCTCAGGGTTAGAAATATAGCTTCTTAGTGTAATTTTGTTTCAATTAGAAAATAAGATGTGAGCACCATTATTTCAAATTATGGTACTTTTTCCAGGAATTTAATCTACAATAAATTTGAAGACTATCTACAGAGGATAATATGTTAATAAAATACTATTATAAAGAAGACAAAAATTTAACTGAATATAAGACAAATTATTAGCAGTACTTATGTTAGAGGGTCTTGAATAAGAAAAGAAGTTCTCAGTTGTTTATTTTAAAGAGGAAAAGCATCATGTACTATATTATTTTGAAGTTAAATTACACCATAATATTATTGAGAAATTTAAAAAATATATACAATCTTTTATTAATCCATTTTCTTTCTCATCAGTCATTGAACATTACTATGCATGTGGTCCTATCCACATTTGAGACTCTGAACTTTTAATAAAAATTTATATATGGAAAGCAAAACCAATCCCTTTTTGAACTTATGTAATTTAATTTTAACAACTAAGGTAAACCATAAATCAAAAAAAAAAAAAAAAGGAAAGGAAAAAGAAAGACAAAACAAATGAAAAAGCAAATGAATAGTATCTACAGGTATCTCCTATATTTTTAATGAACAGTAACTAAAAATTTAGTCCCTAAATATTTATATCAACCTCTTTATTCATTTATTCCTCCCAATCCCTTTTTGAACTTAAGTAATTTCATTTTAAAAACTTAGGCATAGTTGACTTTAGTAAATTTCTGGCTGGACTTGGTTATTACTTCCTTGTAATAGCTGATCTTCATGATCTATATATTACCTCCACTTATTATAATTCCATAAATATTTATTTAAAGACTGGAAGCCAGATAGAGGGAATAGTCTTGCCTATATTTCCAGAAAACCTATACTTCAATCCATCCCATACATATATTTTTAATATCATAATAAAAGAGCTAATAGAATAGAAGCTGTAGAGAAAGAGAGGAATAATATATAGTGAAAGGGTAGTTAAATATTGAATTACTCATTCATTAGAAGAATAAAATGAATACCGTTCTTGTAAGACACACATAGGAAGAAAAGATCAATCTTACAAAAAAATAGTACAAGCTGGAGCTGATCCTTTGTCTGCTTCTGTTTAATTGACTTAAAACCAGTGCAAATCAGAATAATTAGAAGAGGCTAAGAAGCTAAAGCCCTTCTTAGCTGGTTTGCATTATACACAATATTGTCAGAGAACCACATAAACAGCTGAGAAAGCACATCGTCCCCGTTGGAAGGCCTCGAGAATGGGAACTGTCTGGGAACAATAAATCACCAAGCAAGAAGAAAGCAGAGCAGAGCAGGGTGGCATTTGCTCTCAGACACAAATACAGGGAGAGAGAGAGAGAGAGAGAGAGAGAGAGAGAGAGAGAGAGAGAGAGAGAGCAGTTTCAAACAGCAGATGATTATAAATGTAACCATTCAACTTAAATCTAGGACATTGTAAGGAAAAGTTAGTGGATAACGAATTGTTTTGATGAAAGGATAGGTTTATTTTCATACATATTTTAAGGGGTAATTCCTATTTCTGTAAGTATATATATATAGCAATGGATAGAATTCTCTTTTTAAAAATTTTGAGCAGTATTTCTAAAAATTTTTCTACAGATGCTTTTAATATAGAAGAGAAAGAATGAAAATCTTCTAGTAGTAAGAGTGACATTCTAAGCAATGCACTGTTAAATTTCTTTGAAAATTTCTTTTTGCAAATTCATGTGAGTCTCTGAGGAACCTTCAGTCTCTTAATTAATGTGTAAATTTGCCAAATGATAGCTGGTAGCACATTTTGGAGGGAAAAGCACCAGAAAAAAACCAAGAAGATACAGATTTTATTATTGATTCTGCTATTAACAAACTATTTCCCTTAGTAAACTCACTTCAATTTCTCCTAACCTAGTTTCTTCATCAACAGAATGGAATAATCCGTCTTCCCTCATACAACTTAGACTGTGTGAGAAAGAGTTGGAAAAAGGATCAAATAAGCTGAGCATTACTAGAGGCAGAATTGTAGGTCATACTGCTGCTATAAAGTGCTACATTTATTCCATAGGTATATACATAATGTATATTATAAATAAAATGAGCTAATGTGAAATTATAAAATTGATGAGCTGTCAAAATTACTAAAATTTAGTAGATCAAAAGTCCACACTGAAAAAGGTTTATCATATTTGGAATGAGATGTTCTTCATTTGAATAATATAACCACTATAAGACATGTAACTTCAGCAAAATACTTAATCCTTAAACCTCAATTTCTTTATTGGTACAATAAAATTATAAACATTTTTTGTCAAACTGCTTCATTGTTCCCAACACATGGTAAATGTTCAATATGAAAATTTTTATTGCAGTCATGTGACTGCAGATCACAGTAAAGACACACAATGAAAAAACATTTACTTCTGGTTAAAATTTTATTTATTTCTTTTTATTGTAGTAAAAATCACATAATGTAAAATTTACACTCTTAATCATTTTTAAGTGTAAAGTACAGTGGTGCTAACGATACGTACATTGTTGCTCAATAGAGTTTTGAATTCTTCTGCCTAGAAACACTAAAACTCTATTTTTGCTGAATAACAAGCCTCTTTCCACTCTCCTCCCATCCTGGCAAAAACTAAATCACATTTTTCTCTTTCTAAATGCCTCATGTAAGTGGGATCATCCATTATTTGTCTTTATTTGTGATCGACTAATTTCACTGAACATGTTTTCAGGTTTATCCATGTTGTAGCATGTGCCAAGACTTGCTTCTTTTTTAAGATTAAACACTGTTCAACTGTGTGTGTGTGTATATATACTACATTTTCTTTATTAATTCATGCATTAATGAAGATTTAGGTTGGTTCCACTTCTTTTCTCTTATGAATAAAGCTGCAATGTACACAGGTATACAAATTTCAAGATCCTGTTTTTCTTTCCTTTGGATATATACCCAGAAGTGGGATTGTTGGATCTTATAGTAGTTCTAAGTTTAATTTTTTGAGGAATACAATTTGAGGAAATTGTTTTCTGTTTTTGTAGTGATTGTGCTCTTTTACAATTGCATCCATAGTACACAAAGATTCCTCACTAGCACTTGTATTCTTCTTTAAACATTGGTAGCCTTTCTAATGCAAGTCAGGTGATTTCTCATTATAATTTTATTCCCTTGATGATTAATGATGTTTAGCATCTTTTCACATACTTTCTTGCCAGTTGTATACATGGTTTAGAGAAATGTGTATTTAAGTTCTTTGCCTATTTATTTATTTATTTATTGGGTACCAGGGATTAGACTCAGGGGCACTCGACCACTGAGCCACATGTCCAAACTTATCTCGTATTTTATTCAGAAACAGGTTCTCACTGAATTGCTTAGTGCCTCCCTTTTGCTGAGGCTGAGGCTGACTTTGAACTCACCATCCTTCTGCCTCAGCCTCTGGAGCCTCTGGGATTATAAGCATGTACCACTGTGCCCTGTTCTTTGCCTATTTTAAAATCAGTGTTTTTTTCTTCCTCCCTCCCTTCCTTCCTTCCTTCCTTCCTTCCTTCCTTCCTTCCTTCCTTCCTTCCTTTCTTTCTTTTTTTCTTTCAGTTATGTCATAGGGGTTCTTTAAAAAGTCTGGATATTATTTCCTTATCAGATATATGATTTGAAAATATTTTCTCCCATTTTCCCAGCTGCCATTTTAATTATCGATTGTCTTTTGTTGTTGCTGTTGTTGCACAGTTTTTAAGGGTGATGTGGTACCATTTGGCTATTTTATTTTTATTGCCTGTGCTTTGGCTGACACACTCAAGAAATTATTTTAAAATTCAGTATCATGAAACTTTTTTCTGTTTTCTGTTAAGAATTTTCTGATTTGCATATGGTTCCTTCACTCTGAATCTCTTGTTGGAGTTTAATCCCCATTGTGAGGCAATTTGAAAGGATGGCAGTTCAATCAAGGGTGGTGACAAGAGGGAGGGCCTTTGGGAAGTACATAGGGTTAGATAAAGTAATCCAAGTAGACCCCTGTGATTGGAAACTGCTGGCTTTATTTATTTTTTATCATTTAAAATCTTTCTTTGTAAGTTTAAACCCATCCATTTTGAATAAGAGGTAGATTTTATTCAACCCGCACTGAAAGGACTTTTGAGTAAATAATAAGGAAATACAAGAATGACAAAAGTGTGACATAGCTACTATCCACACATGGCTTTATTAGAAGAGGGAGAGGGAGACTGGAGGATGCACATGTACATGCACTGTCACTTACCCTGAGATGCTCTGTGCTGCATTAGAATGCAGCCAGCAAAAAGACCGACACTAGATACAACCCCTTCACTTTGGATCTTCAGAAATGAGCCAAAATAAACTTCTTTTCTGTGTAACTTACCGAGTCCATGGTATTGTGTTATTAGCAACTGAAAATGAATAAGATATAGTGGTATAATTTTAGGTCTTGGGTTTTGGCTTTAATTCATTTTGAGTTATTTTGTGTATGATCTATATAAGGGTTTATTTAACTTTTATCATTTGCAGATGAATAGCCAGTTTTTCTAACACTATTTGTTGAAGCTTGTCTTCTCCCTATTATATAATCTTTGTCAAATATCATTTAAGCATTCATGAGTGCTCATTTTTGGACCCTTCATATTTTTTCATTGGTCTGTGCTTGTTCATACATAAGTACCATTCCATTTTCATTATTATTGCTGTGAAATATATTCAGGAATCAAGAAGTGTGAGGCCTCTCCATTTTGTTTTTCTTTATCAAGATTGTTTTGGCTGTTCAGAATTCCTTGAGATTTCCTATGTATATTAGGATATTTTTCTATTTCTGCAAAAAAAAAATGCCATGAGATTTTGGTAGGGATTAAATTGAACCTAGAAAATTTGGGGTAGTTTGGATATTTTATTAATATTAAATCTTCCAAGCTATGCATGCTAATTTTCATTTATGCTTACTATAAGACCTACATTACAAATAAATCTTCAATCAACTACTTTCTCAAATAAAATTTTAAGGGTATTTGTCTCTTCCATCCTCTTTTAAAAATTTCACTAAAAAAGTGTCTAGGTAGACAAGTCGACCAAAAATATCTTTTGGTGCAAGTGAAGTATAACGAACACACTTGCTTGCATGCTGCTGTGAATTTTAATATTTCTTTAATTTAATTGTCTTTCTATCTCACTTAGATGATTAGCAGAATGTTTATTATGGAAGACTCTTGGGAGACATGGTGTAATACAGTGTACAAATGAAGAAATTAAAAGCTAATATGTCTGGTGAGATATAGAGAAAACATATTCAAATACAGTGTCTTAGATGATAAGAACAAGGCATGTGCTACAGAATAGGAGGAGAAACCTGCCTCCTACAGTAAAGAGAGATATATGGGGAGTAGGATTTAAGTTAAAACCCAGGAAATATGAAAGAGTAGGCCACATGAAGGGTATAGTAACCTCAGAGTCACTCATCTTTTCCTATACTCTATTTAATCACATAATTTCCTTGTCTAGTAAGATCGCCCACCGCCCGCGGGGACAATCACAACGCCTACGCTCTTCTTGAGCACAGGAACCAAAAGGGGTTTATTCCACAAGTCTCAACTTATATTGAGAACATCAGCCTATCAGAGAGTAGACTACCAGGAAAGTCAGCCTATCAAGGAACAGTCTCCAGGCAGATACCAGGATCGCCTCACGTACAACAGCCAATCAGAGTTACTTCCTAAAACTTGTATATGAGTGCAGCTATGTCTGGCAAGCTGCCAGGCGCCATCTTAGAGATCAGGCCATGGTGCGGCTCTGGGACCCTCAGACCCGTCCCTGACAGTCTAGAACCAAACCAAACTGCAAATTTCATAAGGGTACCAACTGCGAACCAATGTAAACCATAGCTGTCTGTGGTGAATGTTGGGAGAAAGAATGAGTGGATTGATCGCAATGTTGCATGAGTAAATGTTCTTCCCATGCCTTTTTATGTTGATCAGCCTGGGGAGATTTTATACCACTTATTTGGTGACCAAAAATATTCAAATTTCATAGTTAGTCTAGCTCAGAGATTTACCCTCCTTCTTAGAACTCTCTTAAAATGTTGTCATTTTACTTATAGGTATAATTGCATAATGTATCATGACTCTCTTCCTCTCCAGGTCCTGAGGTTTTCCTAATAGCTCTGTGCTCGTTAATTTAGCAGATATTCTCCACTCCCTTTTCCCTGCTGGAAAAGCTCCATTACAAAGGTTGAAAAGTCAGTATCTCATTTCCCTCAGCTCCCTTGCAATAAAAGCTCTGGTAAATTATTCTCCTATCCAACAAAGCACAAAAGGTGAGAATTCTAAAATACCATTAATAGAACATCTTTGCCCTTCCTTCCAATTTTCAAATGTTGCCACATGAAGATGTGATTCTTGAAGCTTCTATAGACTTTTACAAAGAACTGGAACAGGACTTTTGACAATATTGTGTTGCTGAATTAATTAAGCCAATAACTACACAAATCAGATTTCCTGCTACATGAGATTTGTTGTCTTATTGTCCAGGTAAAAATATCTGCAGTAAGCCTAGGTTCCTTACACATCTTTCAAACTCTACCTATCACCTCGTTGAATTGATTTCATCTTCAGTCACTTTTCACCAAATACAAGACAACATTCTAACCCAATCAATTATCATCTGAAGTCTGGTTATTAGGCTAGCTGTCCCTGCCTCTTCTCTGCTGTGGCTTATTCTCAACAGAGAGGTCAAAGTGACTTTATTAACATGTGAGATGATAATGTTATTCTTCTGCTAATCGGAATTAAAGCCAAGTTCTTACAATGAATCATATAGTGCACACTTAATGGCTTCTCATTCTTTTATTGAACTACTCACTCCCTCATTACTCTACCCCTGGCATATATCAGGCAGGATTCTCTCAAACATCCCTACTGTTATCTCCAAACTTAACCTTCCATTTCCATGTCTTTACTCAAATAATACTCTTGGAGTGAATCCTGCCCTGTCTAAATATTTGAACTCTGTTCCTCTTTGTCAAACACTTCAGATTTCCATTCCAATGTTATTTTTTTTCCTTGGTATGCATCAACATCTCATATACTGTGTATTTTTTTAGACAATTTCTTGTCCTCCCTTTTGGATAGTTTTTGTTTTGGTCACTACTACATCCTGAGCAAATAAAACATTGATTTTTACATACTTAATACTCAATACAAAACATTTGTTGGGTGAATATGGTAGTGAAATGAGAGGGTTATTTTAAACTTCTTGTTACTTTTGATTTAAAATCAAATCAAATCTCATATCTTAGAAGACTATGATGTGTCCCATCAATAGCTTTCAATATTCTTATGGATTTATTTTATGCTCAAATATCAAGTGATTTAGATTTAAATATATTAGCATTTAGGAATTTCTTTACTCAGGGTTCTTCATGATACAAACTTGGATCCAAAGAAAGCAAACTGTATGCTACATCTATATTTAGATACAATAAGATCATCAATTTATAAACTATATACATATCTAAAATGCATGATAACTAATAGATCACTGTAAGTTTACATACCTTAATAATGTAAGCAATGATTAGACATCTACGTGGCAATGATTAGACCCTGCATGGTGGAGGAATTAGAGCATAGCGTGTTTCCCTGGGATCAAGGGTTGGTGGAAAACCAGCTCCCTTTTGGCCCTACTGAAACTATGGTGGGTCTGTTAGAAAGGGTTCCTTTGGTGTATGAATGCTCTTTGACCTATAATGGGGTTTTGTCTTAATAAACCAATTGCAATTTTCAAAATATCTTAAGTCATAAATGCACTTAATATACCTAGCCCAACCCTTACATTAACATATAGCTTAGTAAAATTCTCTAACACAGAGCCTATTTTATAATAAAGTATTTAATATCTCTGGTAAGTTATGGAATACCAAATGTAAAAAGAACACTGGCTACACAGTACACTATACATATCACTTGTTTTTTTCTTGAGATGATGGGGGTGACTGGAACCTATAGCTCACTACCACTGCCCAGCATAGGGGAAAGTATCTTACTGCATATTGTTAGTCTAAGTAAAGATCAAAATTCAAAAGTTCTGCCTCTGCTGAATGTGTATCATTTTCATATCATCAAAGGGATGAAAAAAATTAGGCCAAACCACCATTAGTCTGGGGTACCTTAATTGAGCTACCCTTTTCCTGACCCCTTTGTCCAGAGATAGCAAGGTTTTTCTGGGGCTTGTTTCTGTCCATGCCCGTTGTTTGTTCTCATTGGAGGCTTCTGTTGCACCCTGTTGCAGATTGTGGGAGCAATAAGATACTCAAGAACTTAGTGTCTTGTTATTCTTCGAGTTCTGAGGTTACCAACCATTTTCCCTTCTACCTTTCTACCTGCTTGTTTTCTGTATTATGTACTGGGTTTCATAGCTGTAAGAGGAAGAAATGAGCGTGTTCCATCTTGGATGGAGCCTCAAGTTCTTTTTTTCTTATGTTCATTTAATATTTTGAAATGTCTTTAGTAATTATTTGTTATTTGACCATAAACTATCTTTAGTAATAAGGTGAATTAGAAGTTATTTTGTGCTCATTGATGACACTTATTAAAAACATTATTATCATTAATTTTATGACAATCAAGAAGTCTTCATTTCTCAAGGTAATCAACTCAGCCTCCAACTTTCTTTCTTAGAAGTCTAGGATAGTGAATACTTATATCCATTGAAGTATTTGGGAAGGACTTGTCCTAAGGTCTTACTAAACATATCCAAATGTTCAATATTCATTTTATCTATAGTATATCTTCTGTTAGTTTTCCAAAAGAAAACTTCTATCATTAGTATTTTTAAGCTAATTTCCTTTTTAGAAAAAGAGTTATGTAAAAAGTGAAGAATGGTATAAGTTTTCAACTTCAGAATTTTTTTTTCCTCCTATAATCTTTCTATTGGGAAAATTGAGATTTAATGATGCAAGTTTACATCTGCATTTTATTTTGAAATAAAAATAAATGATCACCAAGGACAGGAAACTTTCGAGCATGTTTTTAAAGATAAGGATGTGAAGAAACTTTGATACTATTTTATTCATAAATAAATTAAAATTATAATTCATACCCTTCATCTAATCCCATGAATACTTAGTTTCTGAAGTAAAGGAAAGAAAACACTTGTAATTCAGATGACATCTGTAGTTAAAATGGTAAATGTGTGAAAGATTCGTATATGCATAAATATGAAAAGCACATTAAAAACCAGTGAGGAGGTCATGATAACATCACATAAAATCAAAGAGTGGAGTCAGGGACTAAAATATTAAGAGTAAGACATGATGGTGAGAAAATTCATCAGATTACTAAGATTTGAAAACCTAATTGAGAGCTGAAAATGTAATACTTAAATGAATTACAGTCTACACTGAAAGGAGAGAGTATCTTTCTGCTAATGCCCAAAGAAATTCTGAATGAACTCCTTGACCCGCACATTTACATGACTTTGTATTAGCACATTTGCAGTGTCCAGAATGTTAATGTACTAGGAATCTGCACAGTGTATTAATGTATAAATAAGGAATTCATTTTACATGTGAAAATATTTTTATAGTATTTGGTAAGCAATCATCCTGGATCTTTAAGCTAATTCTTATTTCAAATATTCTGCCAAATATTGTTCAGGACATATATTATACATTTTGGTACAGAAAAATATTCTGTAGTGTTTGAAATACTCTTCTCTCTACAAAATCCATGGGTATCATTCAGGAGAATAAGATTACATTCTTGTAACATCTTCCAGACACTGAGAGTCTTGCCTCAAAACATTACATTTTCTCCACGTGGACAAGCAAATCCTGAACTGTCAGAATTCAAACTATCACAATCTAGATTTGAGTGTTATATATTTAAATATAAAGTATTATTTGCTATCTGATCATTCATTTTTAAAGATAGTTCTTTATTTTCCAAGTCAAAGATTTCTATTTTTTTGATGGATTATGAAATTGATTTAGTGGGTTTTGCTCACCATTTAAAAAAGGAAATAATGCAGATGAGTGCTGAATAAAATGGAAGATAACAAATAAACCATAGTGTATCATACATAGGGAAATATAACTCATAAAAATTTATTTAGTTTATAAATGTCATGAGTTGCAATTTAATGATATTATTTAGTATGGGTGACAGTCAAAAAAATCATTTTCCAAGACCAATACTGGATGTATTTAGCAAATGGTCATTAAATGCTTAGTATTTGCCATATATTCTACTGAGTATTTACTATAAATTCTTCTTATTACAGAAATTCCATTAACTTGAATTTATTATTATTATCATAATTATAATTATTATTTTGAAGATTTAAAAATTGAACTTTAGTAAAGTTATGATCAAGGTTACAAAAATAATAAAGGTGGAGGCAGATTTCAAACCCACAGTGAGTCTCTGGGGTCATGTTATATGTGACTTTGTACTTTGTGTAGTTTTACAATTCATAAGTAGGTAAATGCACAGTTCACACATTTACCATAGAGCATAAGTCATTTTTCGAATGAATTAAGACACTAAAAATCCTGGGACCTAAGATTACACATTTCTGCTAGAAAGAAAGAAGGTAAGATTGGCTTCACTAGATTGTAGTGTACCATGTTGTGAAATAAACAAAATGTCAACAAAATTTAAAATGTCCAACATCGAATATTTGCAATTATTAATTCAATGTTAATTTTTTTATTGATAAATAAAATATTCAGTACTTAATATGAGTGCAATACTGTACTAGGAACTCTCACAGTGGAGAACATACTTAAGATCCATTACTCACAACTTACGAGTAGAATTTCTTATCTCAAAGCAGTTTGAAAGTCAATAACAAATTTGTTCTTGAAAATATTAGCATTACTATTTTCTTTATGTGCTTTTCATTTCATAAGTGTGATGATTTACAGAAATAAATAGGTATAGTAAGCTTATTGAATAAAATAATTTTGATAAAGGAACATATGGCATAGTGGGAAAGATATGAAACATGGACATATTGAAAATCAATGTAGAAATCACCGTGGTACTGTGATAATTATATGCCATTCAGGATGAAGGATAAAACAACTTTTCATAAGAAGGTGGTTGATCTTTAACAAGTAATAAACTTTCTGAGTTACAAATTTTCATGTAGGAAACAGAAAAGGTATTCAAAGTGGATCACTTACATTTCTTTTTAGCCCCAAATTCTTGAACATCATGACAGCAAGGAATAAAAAGACTCAAGAAGCTAGGATAAAGGTAATTTATGGAGATGTACATTTGTTTTTATTATGTAATCCTACAGTCAACATTTCTTGAAGTGCTATCCTGGACAACTCCTAAGTAGTTCCCACTTCCTGTCTCACCCATTAATTCATGTTGACTCTCTTGTTTCCCTGACCCTCATCTCAGGGAAGATTTGTGTTTGTTGGGTGAGTATAAAATCTATGTAAACACATTTTCTTTTCTAAGCTTGATTCTTTGGAAGACATAATTTTGTGAGAAGTTTATAGGATGAGTGAAATAGAGGCAGAAGTACACGAGGAGAGGCTGGTTGATTTGTGATGCTACATCAGGGAAAGTGTGTGGTGTTATGGTTTATATATGAAGTGTCCCCACAAAACTCATCCATGAGACAATTCAAGAAAGTTGAGGTGAAATGATTGGATTATGCAAGCCTTAACCTAATCAGTGCATTAATCCACTGATATGGATCAACTGGGGGTAACAATAGGCAGGTAGGGTGTGACTGGAGGAGGTGAGTCACTGGGGACATGCCTTTGGGGTATATATTTTGTCCTTGGTGAGCAGAGATTTCTCTCTGTGTGATTCCTTGTTGCCATGTCCTGAACTGTTTTCCTTTTCCAGCCTCCTCCACCATGATGTTCTGCCTCATCTCAGACCCAGAGTAATGCAGTCATCTGTGTATGGACTGACACCTCTGAATTGAACACCAAATAATCTTTTTCTCCTCTAAAATTGTTCTTGTCAGGTCTTTTGGTCACAATGGAAAAAAAAAAAAAAGCCAACTAAAACATGTGACCTCTGAGGATGAGGTCATCCAGAACCCTTAAGGAGGTTTCCAAGAAAATTTTTCAGTTCAGGAAATACGTGCCCTGCTGCCACACCAGTATGGATGTAGCAAGATAGCTTCCAAGGACTGGTTAGAATTGGCATCCCTGAAAGACTGAAGGTTCAAGGTCTTTTCCTCCTTTTCTGGGCATTATTTGGGAAAAGGGAAAAGAAGTAGTAACACTCTGGAATCAGATTTCAGCTGATTAAAGAAAAGAACAAAGAGGAGGAAGTAGAAGAGGAGGAGAAATGGAAATGAAGAAGAAAAACACAACTTAAAACAATGAGAATTCATCCACATCTGAGTTTCTGAATGATTTACATATGGATCCTAATATAACAATCTTGAACTGTTACAGTCCTTATACAGGTAGAATGTACATCATAGAATGATTTCAGTCACTTGGACACAACTTAATCAGAGAATGATTATGAAGAGGAGAATTGTGGGTATTCAAGTCATTGCTGATTGAGATTTTGTTACTGGACTGGGAGACTATTTGAAAGATGATTACAGAGTGAATAAAAACATTAGATTGAGTCTTGAGCCACCTACCTCCCAAAGTGTAGCTCACCCAAAGGGATCAGGGAAGCATGGAGAACTGTTTGCCTATTAGAGAAATAATGATGCCATAGGTATTGTGGGGATATTTGAATCATGGTTAGAACACACTAATCAGTGATATAGAGGCAGTGACTTATTGAGAAACTGAGAGCTGTAACCTCTGAGGCCATTTTCTCTCTTAGGACCAGGAGTCAAATTTTAGTGAAGATAGCTCAATAGTGTAAATCTGTACAACAAATTTGAGACCCATTTATCAGATAGTGTGTTAACATTAACATTAAAGACTGCTAACAAAGACACTGACCCACATAAATTGATTAAGAGAATGTGGAGGAAATCTATTTAGAATGGATGTCAATAGGCAAATAATAAGTAGGTTGGGCTACTGCTGCTAATAGGTACCTTTACTGAAATTTTCAATATCTTAAAAATTGTTGAAGTCAATGGAAGAAATGAAAGAAGGAGCATTACAGGTTGTCCTGTGCAAAGGAAACCAGAAAAATCTTCACTTACTTCATTGGTATGCCTCTGACTTGTCATGGGCTGAGTGTTCTGGTGTGGATATGTAGTGACCCCCAAAAACTCATGTGTGAGACAATACAAGAATTTTCAGAGGTGAGTTATGAGAGATGTAACCTAATTAACAGATTAATCTACCAATATAGTTTAACTGGGTGTTAAGTATAGGCAGGTGGGATGTGGCTAGAGGAGGTGGGCATAAGGGCGTGACTTTGGGGTTTATAGTTTGTCCTTGGTCAGCAGAGTTCTTTTTCAGTTTCTTGGATGTCAGATTCTGAGCTACTTTCCTCTACCATACCCTTTTACCATGATGTTCTGCCTCATGTCAGGCCTAGAGTTATGGAATCAGCTGACCACAAACTGAACCTCTGAAACCATGAGCCAAAATGAACTTTTCTTCCTTTACATTGTCAGGTCTTTTGGTCACAGTGATGAAAAAGCTGACTAAAACACTGGGTAAAGCTCATCACAGCTAATAAAATCCCCAACTCATAATTTGTTTGCTTCAGGAAGCCAAGGATGATATCCACTTCGGTCTTTCAATATCTTTTCATCCAAGCACCACATATCTTTGGCACTGATACAAGCACAAATTATAATGATCTGTACCACTCCTTCTTCCTAGTGTATTTATTAGTTGGAGAACATTGTCTTCCTCCAGCCTGTGAAGATACTGCCTCCTACATAGCTTCTGGGCACGGCTGCAGCAGTAACCATAGAAAGGCATTTTAGTTCTTGCCTTTCCTTGTTTCAGTGAGTCTTTCTTAGATTTTCTGTGAATGAAACTGCTGGTGCCTTTAAATCCAGTCTTAAGCCTTTTGTTTCACATGTGGATTTTGTTTTCAGAAAAAGAAAAACACCCAATGTCCAGAAACACCTGCACACAAGATTGGATACTGGCTGTCCTTTGCTTCATGCCTCTTAAGAAGCCCCATTCCTGGCACCTGTGCAGTAACAGGGATTCCAGGCCTTTCCTTTCCTACAAGGAAAAGTAGGGCTGGTAGGCTAGAAACATTTGGGGACAAACAATGCAACGGTGTTGGAATAGTGTTTGTGAAAAGCTGAGACTGCCCAGTAGCCACCATTTACATCACTTGATTTCATTATTATGTATCAATTTTTCCATAAAAGTAGACTCTTGTGCAGATCATCCTTCTTTAGATTCAGAAAATCTTAATTACAGAGAAATATGCTTCCATTTTGAAGGCTGCAATTAATACTACAATGGCACTTTGCCTTGTCAACTTTATCGTGTAGGGAACATTTCCAGAATACAGCAGACTTTCTGGCTGTCTTTTGTTTATTAAATACTTGATACATTGACATTTAGAAATTTCTATTTGCTTGATTTCAGATGGTCATATATCACATAAAAGAAAATTAGAAACGATTATAACTTTTCCCAAGTCAGGGGAAATGCAATATCTAGTGTATTGTGCATTTTTACTACGTGCCATTAAAAAATACATTTCTAAGTTCCAATTGCCTTTCTAACTCTACCACTGGTAATGATGATGGACTGTGATTTTCCAGCAGCAATCCAGATTTTAATCCAATTCAGTCATTTGACCTTATACTTTTAAGTTGTACAACAAAAATATGGGTGATCTAAACTGCTAGAAGGTATATTCTTGTTGTATGGATTGTTTTTCCTTAGGTCAATTCCTTCAAGATTCTTATTGAGAAAAAAAATCCCAGTACAACATTATAAAAGTAAAAATAAGAAAGTGAAAATATGTGAAGACCTCAAAATGTGTGATATATATCGTAGATGGAATTTTTGATGATGAATTTAAAGAAAATAAAATGATTAATAATGAAGCAGGGCGTTGCTAATATGTCATATTTTAGTCAAACACATTATGTGAAGTGGAAATTGAACTTTTGAGGCTTGTGTTGTTAATATTTTGCTATTCAGCTTCATCAAGACAAAGACCAAAGGGAGAAATATTAAGCAGAATAAGAAATGTAATGTGATAAGGCTGTCATCGGCTAAATATTTTACCTGTCTACCCTCCACCGAAATGACATTGGTTTTAATACAGTAATTATTTGGGCAAGCTATGGCCCTTATTTCAAAAATCCATTTCATACTAAGTCATATACCTTTCTGGATAGAGACAGCAGTTAACTTGGCACTATCTTCTTAATATATCTTTGAATCCTTCTGTTTGTGGCTTGTGGCAAGAGTTCATCATCATTTCTGCCCAGTAGTGAGACAAAGCAAAGCCTCTCCATTTTTCTATACTAAAGGAGGTCTAGTGATGTGATGGAAATGAAATGATTGCAAAAATCTTGTTTGTGAGAATAAATTAAACTATTTAATTTTTTTGTGCTGTGACTGTTCCTGCAATATTATTCTTTTTACACTGTAATACAGTTTTAGCATTATTTCCCCATATTATTTTGTTGTTTAAGATGTCTCTGTGAATACCTATTTATTTTTTTCAATATAAACTCACCAATATGCTACTATGTGTCAGATACCTTTCTTCAAACAATATTGAATACAAATGTCAGAAAAAGATCTGTTCGGTGGCTTCACAAATGTTAAACACAAAAGACACCTTAGGCTTGTAGTTAAGAGGGGAACAAAAGCAAACCACTTCTTGAGAAGCATGTTTATTTAGGAATACCATTGAGAAATTAACTTAGTTTCTGATAAATAATGCTTGAAATTACTAGGAAACAGCCCTATGAAATTTGGCAAATGGTCCTAATAAAATGTTGTTTTGGAAGCAACATCCCCAAACTTCTACAAGTAAGTTCTCCAGTGTTTTATTGAGCTGTCAAAATTGTCTTTCAAAGTCTGGCTTTGGCTCAGTTGTGGATACCTGCACTGTAAGATTTAACCTGTGTGGGAGGGCACAACTGTCATTCTGTCAGAGCCACACAGCTCCAAAGCGGACTTCTCTTAGATTTCAAAGATAATCCATTGTTGGTAGAAGCATATTATACCGTATAAACATTATTTGCTGTGTTTAATTCTATAAATGTGTTGTCTGTTATTTAAGGAGCATAAAGAAATGACTACCCTTTTATCTCTTCCAAAATACCATTTGTTATTTATATTATATTATTGCATCATTTAATTATTTATATTAGGTTCACACAATGGTAATAGGATGAAAATTTCTTTTAAATTAAGATTTCTTGTTTTGTTTTATTGTGGCTATGTTCATACCAATAGAAGCACCATCTAGCTCACTACATTCATTCAAACCAAGTCCTATGTTATTCCTTAAGGGAAGGTAATGATGGGCCAAGTTTGAAGAACTAAAGCAAGTTTAAATGACTTAAGTATGAAGAGCCTAGGAGATATCATTCAAAAAATAAGAAAAGTGTCATGAGACAACTACCTGGCCAACTCTAAAATAAAGTCAGGATCCTAACATTTTGTATTTTGCCTTTTTTAAAATTGTGGGTTGCCTTCATTGTAAGTTTCAAATGGCAAGATCTGCTTCTATGTGACTTTCTTTCTAATATTACCTTGCACATTTGTCTCATTTTATTATAATTCTTTTTCTTTTTTGCGGTGCTGGGGATCGAACTCAGGGCCTTGTGCTTGAGAGGCAAGCACTCTACCGACTGAGCTATCTCCCCAACCCTTATAATTCTTTGTTAGTTAAATTGCCTTTTCTAACATGGTATATGCTTCCTGAAGATGGTGAACTTTCCTTTCATGTTACTGCTGGATAGTTTGTGCTTAGCATATTGCCTGGCAAACATCAA
Source organism: Sciurus carolinensis (assembly GCF_902686445.1). Lineage (NCBI taxonomy): Eukaryota > Metazoa > Chordata > Mammalia > Rodentia > Sciuridae > Sciurus > Sciurus carolinensis. The sequence continues at coordinate 53,448,888 of NC_062217.1, read as the reverse complement.
GACTTAAAATAAAACATAGACTCAAAAAGTCAAGAGTTGTATTGTTTTCTGTCATATGTGGAAGCTAGAGAGGAAAAATGGTAAATAAAGGGGCCAGGGGATCTTAAGAAATCCAAAGGAAATCAGTAAAAGAAAGGGAGAAGGAGAAGGAAGGAGAAGAGAGAAGGAAGGAACACTGGGGAAATGATATTGACTAAATTAATTGTTAAATTGTGTGCACATATGAATATGTAATAACAAAGTTTGCCATTATGTATAATTATAATGTACCAATAAAAATATGGAAAAACCTTTATACAGTCTCTGTTTTGTGACCTTAATGTATAAAATTAAAGATAACAAAAGGATGGTTAAAGAAAAAATTACACAGAACAAATTAGTACTTTAAAACAATAATTATTTTCTCATGGATAATGAGGATTATTATGTCAAGGATTAGTTTTATTTTCTCACCAACTTGATATATTCATTTTTTCCCTGAAATTTCAAGGTCATAGAAGAATTCACCTGAAACATATTTTCCCTTGAGGGAGAAAGTGGAAACTTAAGAAAAATGTGAACATAGCAAAATACCAGAATATACAATACACTGAACAAAGTATTGCTCAGTGTGTTTTACAGATATTAATTAATTTGGTTTTGAATTCCATTGAAAAATGTATTATATGTATTAAGCACACTTGAAGTCATGTGTGTTAAATTTTTAAAATTATTTGAACAGCTAAACATTGGAATAAAATAATTTGATATGAATTTAGGTAATTATTACAAAATTGCAATAACATGCCTTTAAAAATAGTTTTCTAGGAAAAACTGACAAAAGTAAGAAACAGGAGCAAAATGAAAACAGAATAAAAACATAAAAATTGTGTATTTGGGAGGTTGTTTTCAGTTTGTTACTCATGTCTCCACACATTTGCTTACGTGATCATCACAAAAACTTGGTGGCAAATCAGCAGTAATTGTCCTCAATCTACAAAAACAAAGTTGCAGAAAAAATAAAAATATTCAATTCAGTACTACCTACCCTCTCCCCACAAAAAAGCAGGTAGAGAAACAGGGATCTAACTCATTTCTGATTTTCATACCCCATCACTTTCTATCAAAAAGTGTGAAAGAATCAGGCAAATAGGGTAGATCTTCCTTTTTAGGCCAATAGAAAGAGGACCATAAAACAGCAATGCATAATTTTATTCTTCTTTCTGACTGAGCAGTTCCATTGTGTATATATTCTTTATCCATTCATCAGCTGAAGGGCATCTAGGTTGGTTCCACAATCTAACTATTGTTATTTAAGCAGTTGTAAGCAGTGATGTGGCTGCATCACTGTAGTATGCTGATTTAAGTCCTTTGGGTATGAGTGGGATAGCTGGGTCAAATGCTGGGTTCATTCCAAGGTTTCTGAGGATTCTCCACACTGCTTTCCAGAGTGGCTGCACCAATTTGCAACTCTACCAGCAGTGCATGAGTGTGCCTCTTTTCCCACATCCATGCCAACACTTATGGATGGAGTTGGAGAATATCATGCTAAGTGAAATAAGTCAATCCCCAAAAAACTAAAGGCAGAATGTTTCCTCTGATAAGTGAATGATGATACATAACTGGGGGTGGGGTGGGGAGTAAGAGAAGACTGGAGGAACTTTGTATTGTGTAGAGTGAAATGGGGCATGAGGGGGTGGGGGAAGGAAAGATAGTAGACTGAGACTGACATTATTACCCTATGTGTATGATTACATGAATGGTGTGAATTTACATTGTGTACAACCATAGAAATGAAAAGTTGTACCCCATTTGTGAACAATGAATCAAAATGCAGTCTGTAAAAATAAAAAGAACCTTTTTCTTAAAAGAAAAAAAGCAAAAGAAAATGAATGCACAGAAGAAAAAAAAAAGAAGAAGAAGAAAAAAAGAGGACCATAAGGTTCAAGTCTACCCTAAACCTGATGCTGGAGCTGAACCTGGTTTTGTTCCTGCACTATCACTAGTAGCAGTTCGTGTTTCTTCAGTACTTCATTTTCATCATTTTCCTACCCTTAAATAGGCACACCCTTGATTGACACATTTCTCTACTCTTACAAGAAAGTTTCTTAAATTGAGTTGAAGAATTTTCAAACATCGATTTCTTTCTTTCACATCTTTTGTGAAGTCTTCTCTTCTCTTCAATCCCACATTGAAACCTAAGCTGGGAATTCCTTCCCATTGCTGACAGAGTCTCTCTTGTCTATTTCCAGAGTATATGGACCAGTGACACTTAAATTGTATTTCTTTCCTACTTAACTGCATGGTCTTTGAATTTTGTTTATTTAAGGATCAAAAAATTAACACATGCCAGGGACTGTGCTAAATACTGAAGTTATAAATCCAAGATAAAACACTGTTTTTTTCTTTAACAAATATAAAACCTAGTCGGGGAAAATAGACCCACAGATCATACAATGCACTTTACAGAATGTTGAAGCAAAGTCTTATGTTTGTCTCTATTGTTCTCTGTGGACAGGGATGAGGCCCAACTTAGTTTCTCGACAGAAATGTCAACCTTCTAACTACTCCCTATGGCCTGGGATCCTACATATGTTCAGGGAAGTCTAAATATACTGGTATTGCTTGAGAGTCAAATTGCATGAAATGAATAGCAGAAAACGTCTAGAGAATTAGCCATGGTCCAAATTATAGAGGGTTTTATTATCACATCTAGCTCTAAATCCTCATATGCTAACCAGTGTAGTCCTGGTTGGAGAACTGCAAGGAAATCTTAAGTATTTTGATACCTTGTAGGGATATCTTATGAAAACAAATTACGTTTACAAATATCCAGAAAATTTGGATGCGAAATTTTAGCTGGAACCCCAGATTTGTATTTTCCATAGAATGATTCTGATAAATTAAAAAGGCATCACCTGGGTAATTTTTGTGTTGATACAAGTTAATAAATCACATCTTTAAATTATTTAGAGAGATCCTTCTGTTAGAAGAGTGGAGTGAGAATCAGAAGGGTGCAAGCAAGACAGTATAGTTTTGACTTGGGGATTTCAAAAGCTGGAAAGCTTCGAAAACTTGCTGCTCTAAACCTTGGTGAACAGCTGCTTGGGAGTTCTAAGCAAGCTCACCATGACCCTATGCCTAGCCACAGGGAACTGCTACTTAGAACTACTATTATAGCACATGGAGCCCTTTCAGAGAGCTGGCAACATCCCATGAGCACAAATAAATATCAGAGTGATACCATTTCATAAACAGGAATAAGTATTTGCAAACACAGCAGTAGGTCTGCTTGTCCACACTTATCTTGGTAATTATAAGAATTATTCTTACACCCACTCTTGGCCATCCCTCCCTATGGTGACAATCATTACCACCCTAGTCTGTATATCATGAAATACACTTAGTCTCCATCATTCTCCCATTCTCCCACTTCTAGATCACCAGCTCAGTGACCATGTCATCTTGCCCATGAAATGAGAATTTTCTTAAATTGGTTCCTCCAATTTTTTTGGCTTAAATCTTGAACATAAAAGTGAACAAAAGATCTGCTAAGAACAATTTTAAATGAGGAAAAGTTTATTTGGTGTTCATGGTTTCAGAGGTCTCAGTCCATAGACAGTTGACTCCACTGCTCTGTGCCCAAGGTGAAGCAGGGCAACATGGCAGAAGAGTTTGGTTGAGGAACACCATTCAGGACATGATAATCAGCAAGTAGAGAGAGCATTCCTCACCAGGGACAAAATATATATCCCAAAGGCATGCCTCAAATGACCTATCTCCTCCAATCACACCTACCTGCCTACATTTACCACCCAGTTAATCCACCTCGTTAATCCATTAATTAAAATAAAATTCTCATAAACCAATCATTTCACTTCTAAACTTTCTTGCATTCTCTTACACTTGAGCTTATATGGGAAATCTATTAAACCATAACAATATTTTCTACTTAAACTTTTTTCAGGTAGATTTTCTTGTGTTTTTTCACATCTTCAAGAATCTCTGGGCATAAGAGCATGGAAATGTCCTTCTTTAGTCATCATTGTCCTTTCTGTCCTTGCCCTCAGGCTTCCCTTCCCTTCTTATTCACCTAGATTCTGAGATACATTACTTCAACTATTTAATTATTAATATTCTTAAATCTCTTTCCCCTCCTTTCTTTCTTTATGCATCACTATCAAGCTCCAAAATTGGATGAGCCTTTGATTCCAGCTTCCATGACTTCTCTCCAATAGAAAAATGTTGGGGGAGAACACCACAATAGTCAACCACTTTGTTTCAGTTAAATTAATATTATTGAGGCGTTGCTACTTTAGTTTTCTATAAGTTTGCTCTCCTGCTCCTGCAGATGCTTTGATAGCTTCTTACCTTTATTGCCACTTCCATTATACACACCTCCTTTCTCTGCCAGCTGAAGCCCTCACCTCAACTGAGGCCACCATCATTTTTTACCTAGATTGCAGCAACAGCCTCCAGGTTAGTGTCTCTGTCTTGTTATTCACCATCATTAATTAATCCATTATCTATTTGTAGCAAGAATATAGTTTGGATTATGCAAATGGATGACTTTAAATCTCTCAGAGACTTTCCACAGAAAAAAATCTGAATTAGTTTTTCTATAGCCTTCTAGAAGAACCAAGTCTGGATCTTCCTATCTCTTTAAACTCATGGTACTTTACTCACACTTGAACTTTTTCACTTTTTTAAGCATGTGAAGCTTTGTCCCATATAGGTTTTTTTTTTTTTTTTTTTTTTTAAACTCCCTGACTGGAGGGCGCTTTGCCAACATTCTACAACTATCAAATATTCAAATAGACTTTTCTTTTCTTTTATAAATCAGAAAAATATCTCCTCAGCCAGATATTTCTTAATGACCATTACTTAAAAATAATTATTGACTCTTTTATTCTACTAGTCTTATTTACATGTTCTATTTAGTATCCCTTCTCCCCACAAAAAGAAAAATCAGAATGGGCATACAACCCTAATTCAGGTACAGTGAAACTGTTAATTGTTCCTGGTTTTTGCCCAGCCCCTCTCCTCCTTCATAGATGTGATTGGGGAGGGAACTGCTAAACTCTTACCTTTTCCTGGGTTGAAGGGATTTTCTTATCTCTAATTTGGCTTTACTTATAACATCATAGTAAGATTTTAATATATATAATAAATTGAAGAATTAAAAATTGTTTTCTTACTTAAATTGATGTTTTGTGAATATAGTTGTTAGTGAAACAGAGTGGATATGCATACACACATGCATACAAATATATACACGTTTTATCCGATCTCATTTCGACAGGCATTTAAAGCTCAAGAAATGTGATGTGTGTGTATAAATTCCTACTAAGATTCAATTTAAAGTTTTCCAGATATTTAAACTTCATCTCTCAATAAAACTGAGTTTCTTTCATCACCCTTACGCTTCAGAGTAACAGGTTCAGAGTAAGTCAAATTCCAGAAATTTGACTTGTACTGACAACACTTTGCCTCAAGTGTTTATATGCCTCTGGTTGTAAGTCAAGTTTTCCTTAAGTAGATTAAATAAAACACCATTTCTCTGATAGGTTGGTAATTATTACACAGAAGAAAACTTCCCAAGTTAATGTGATTGATACTCATTAAAAAAAGCAAATTTTTTTTTCAAATCAATATGTGAACTCATCTTGCAAACCTTTAGATACATGTCCTTTCATGCCTGGAAACCCTTAGACTTTAGAATATCTTATAGTAGTAATATCCAAGATATATCTATTTGGTAAACTCAGTCCTAAACTCTCTTTCTTAAGTATTCGTAAGAATAACTAGAACATCATTGTCAGCGTTAATAGTCTCTCATCCTTCCAAATTTTAATGGAAAACATTAAATTAAAATTATATTTCTGGATACTTTCAAAGAAAAAGATTTGGGTTAGTATTTCTTAACTGAAAGAGGTACAATAAACCTACTTGGTGTGGGTTATTTCTCTGGTCCCTATCCCCACTCTAGAGGAGCACATGGTTCTGTCCTTATCAATTGCTTATTATATTTTGGAAGAGCTGGCAGAGACCCTGACCTGATTATGTCAACCTTTTCTGTCACCCATCAGTTCCAACTTGCTTAGCTGATAGACTATAGTTCTAAGGTAATCAATCTTTAGTTCTTCTATGGTCGATATATAAAAAGAGCTAATACTACTGCAGCATCTATTTCATTTTTATCTTTTCAATAATTTCTTTTATTGGGACTATCCTCTATATGAAAAAAAGATGAATGCAACTTAAAGGCAATTTCTTGTTATTTTATGTATATAAAACCATGTTCTCTGAAGACAAAAGTACGTTCACAATCATGAAAGTATATCATACTTCTTATTCCCAGAATATAAGGATTATAATAATCTCAATAAAGTGTTCTAATTAAAATATATTACATAGGTGTTATGCATATTTGTGTTAGTGTGAATTGAAAATATGTTTGCCCTATTTTATATATTTTATTCATGTTCTTTTTAAAAATGATTTTATATTTATAAAACATACCACATTTTAAACACTGTATATCTGAGAATCAATTTTTTAAAAAAATATTTATGATTGTGTATAGTTTTATAAATTTATATGTATATTTTTTAATTTATGGGACTATAAAGTTATAAGAAACAGAAAATCATACATTTGTTTTAATTTCAACCATTATTAACTTGATACTCTGAAAATTGAGTAAGATATCATAAGCCAGAAAGCAGGTGGGTTTTGTACTTAAAATATAATGTTATTAAGGGTGTATTTCTAGTGACAATATAGGCTACTACATTAATGAAATTATTGATGGCTTAAGTAAACACAATATTTTACAATGGAAATATACTGATATAAGAGAGTAAGAAACGAAGAGCTATAGAAAATGATTATCAACATGTTCACTCCCAAAGACTTTTAGTCTCTTTAAGCTCTTTCCCCCTACTTTCTCTACCACCCCTGCACACAGGTATCTAACATAAAAGTTTTAGTTATTATTCCCCAGATTTTCTTTTTTTAGTTTTGCCATGTATCTATTCTTAAACAATCTATCAATGTGTTTTCAATGTTTTTATTTACATTATAGTTAAATTTGCTATAAATATTCTCCAATAATTTGCTTCTTAAAATCATTGTGGTCTCTGAGATTTAGACATGTTAGAGATGTTGTAGTTCAGTTGTATAGTGTGCTATAACTTTTATTTATCATTTTTAATGTTGACAGACTTTAAGCGTATTCTATTTTGATCTTGCTATTTTAAACAATGCTTTTATAAAAGTTCTTGTATATGATTCCTGGTTCACCAATGCAAGTGGGATTATTGGTTCTTAGAGAATATGACTCTCCCATTTCATTCGTGACAATGGTCATTTTTTTCCCCAAATAGGTTGTATGCATTTACACTCTTACCAGCATTATGTGAGAATTCCTAAATGAAATTTTCTATTGTTCTGCATCTTCACTAAAACTGGATATATGTTTTTCATATTTTGCCCATGTTGGAGCATAATTATATGTCATTGTGTGTACATTTTTAAAAAAATTTATTATTTTTTTCAGGCACATAGAGGTTTATTTAGGAAAGCAGAGGCACATTTAAAGGAGAATGTGGGCCATCTCCAGAGGGAGAAACAGCTCTCATTGTGGTTTTAATTTGCATTTTTTTCTTTGCAAATGCAGTTGATTACATTTTCAAACATTTAGAGATCATTTATTTTTCTCTGAAAAAGCTACTTTGCCACTTCTGCTTTTTCCCCTATTACTTGTTTTTATCTTAGTTATTGTAGGTGTCCTTTATCTAGTGGTGTTACTAATCCTTTGCATACATCTTGCAAAAGCATCATTGTTCAAAGATTTTCTTTCTGGTCTTCCTTTTAGCACCTTAGAATGATAGCAATTCTCCATTTAACTTATTAGACTTCATCAATATTTTTTCTGTATAGCTTGTATTTTTGTATTTAGAAATACCTTTGTATTCTGAAGTGATAACAGTGTTTGCCTATGTTATTTTTGGAAAATAAATTTTGTGAATGTTGTAGTGTAGTCATCCAATTTCTTCTCTTGTAAGTAGCCAGGTGTTTCAATACCAGTTAGTTAGCTCCTCTGACACTCATCTGCAATGCTGTAATTTTTTCTGTTTCATTGTCTATTTCTCCTTGTGTACAACACCACTGTGATTTTGTTTTTCTAGCTTACGTCAATCTTGTTAGCTATCAATGTAGATTTGTTCAATTTGTTTTCCTCCTCAAGAGACACTTGGCTAGTCAATTATTTCCATTAACATTTTGAATGAATAAGCCAAGTTTTACCAAAAAAGGGCAAAAAAGTTCAAAATTAAACAAAAGACCAATGAAAATCTTGTGGTGATATTGATTAGGATTTTATTAAATCTATAGACATATTTAAGGAGAAATGACATATAATCACTCAAATATTCTTTAATGTTTCTTGAAAACATTTTTTATTGGCTGATGGTTTTTATGGAATGATTTTTAAAATCAGTTTTTAAAGCAATTATAATTTATATTTTTCTTGATTTTTATAGAAATAGGTCAATTGTGTTAAACTTTTTTCAATTTTTGGTATAAAATTACATTTTCTAATCTATTGTTTCATGACTACTATATTTAGAGATGTGTCTACTTTATCATCCTTAATTCTTCTTTATTAGTGAAGAATAATTTACTAATCACTTCTTTTACTATAACTATTCACCTTCTTTTATTGTGTTGTCCTTTAACATCAATTGGATGACTTAGATCCTTAATTTTTATTCTTTCTTCTGTTCTGCCAAAGATATTCTGTCTCTCTATTTTCTCCCAAATGCTATTTAGCTAAATCCCCCAATTTTGAAAATAAAAATTTTGTTATTGTTAGGTCTATATTTGTTTTCAACTTTTCAAGTAATATTTTTTAACCCATGATTCTTTTGTAGTATCTATTTCTAATTTATAACTTGGCAACTTTATTTATTAATTCCCTTTTTGCTATTTATTTCAGGTTTCTTTATTATGTAATTTGGACACATAATCTATGAGATTCATTTACATTTGTTGAAAATCTTTGAAAATAATCTTTATCCTCCAAATTACATAGTGTCCTATATGTATTTCCTTTTTAAAGTTTGTTAATTGTTACTCAACTGTTATTTCATTGATTTATTTTTCTGTTCTATCTATACTTGACTGATAGTATATCAATATGACAGTATAGGATAGTATATTTGCCTATTATGATCATATATTTATAAAATTTTTCATATGGTTTTGTCGGTTTTCCTTTATTTATGTTAAATCTGAGGTATATAGACTTGATTACTGTGTTTTCCTAGTGAGTCAAATATTTCATGATTACATTGTGGCCCTATTGATCTATTTCCTCTGTGTGGAAGACTTTATTTTGGAAAGGAGAGATCAACCACCCTTTACATCTTATAACCAGGGTTTACAATGTGATTTTCATACTCTCTTCTTTGAGAGACGTATCTTTATTCTTTGAAATCAGGAAACTTGTAATTCAGGGGGAAGTAGCACTGTGTACCTTCCAAGTCCAGATTATCAAAGACAATAACATTTCTACTGATTTGCCATGCTGTGAGGAAGCCCTACATGATCATGAAGAGACCACACAGAATGAGGCCACATAAGGTTTCCTGGCCGACTGCCAAACCAACTGCATCTAGGTTGATACGAGCATCAACAGCAAAGCAGGTGAGTAAAGACTCAAATTATTTCTACTCCTTGACCTTGAATCCTCCCCAGACTTCAGATCTTTCTGCCTTGGGCCCCAGACATAGTGAATCAGAGACAGGTTGTCTCTATGAGTTGTCTGATTTGCTGACCCGTGGAATCTTAAAAAAATTAATATTTAAGTTGTTTTGGGAATGATTTATTATGCTTCAGTACATAGCTGGAAGTCACAATTAGTCACAGTAGCACTCTTTTGATTATTATTTCTGTGATATGCCACTTAGAACTTAATACAGACCTATGCAAGCAAAAACCCAAACCGAATGTCAAGGTTGGGTTTTTCCTCTTCCCTTTAAAAAAAAAAAAAAAAAAAAAAAAAAAAAAAGTCTGCAGACAGGTAGTCGAGGGCTGAAATGGCAGCCCTCAGTTACCATGGAACAATGCTCCTTAGCTCTTCTTCTTATGTCAATTTTAGCATGATGCTTTAAGATACTTTAATTTTCACCTTCACCTCATATCTACATTCCAGGCATCAGTGAGGGAAAATGGCAGGAAGTGCAAAATGGGTCTTCCTTCCAACCGAGTGCACTTCTATTAGAGAGATTTCCTTCAAGCCACAGTTTATGCTTCATTGGCTACACCTACTGCAAGGGAGCCTGGAAAATGCAGTTTTAAGTTTGACAAATTGCCATTTGAAGAAAATCAGTGTTCAGTTGCTAAGGAAAACTGAGAGAAAATATCTGAAGTAGTTCCTAATATTATTTGCTGCAAGAGGTATGTCTTTTCCTTTCACTCTAGTTATATCTCTGTTGCTCCAATTTGTCTGTTACAAAGAGCCCCATAGCTGGAGATTTTGTAGTTGGACTATTTCTGTATTTTTAATTTTTTAATTTTTTTTTTTTTTTTTTTTTTTTTTTTTTTTTGCGGTGCTGGGGATTGAACCCAGGGCTTTGTGCTTGCAACTGAGCTATATCCCCAGCCCTCTATTTCTGTATTTTATTAATACATTCATATTTATTGTGATTAGATTGATACTTACCAACTTATGTTTATGTTTCTATTTTCTTAACAGGAATCTTTAAAACTTGAATAAACATACACACTTATCAGGTACTAAACAAAACCATTATCTTTATATTGATAATGTTGAGGAGTGACTCATCTCATGTCTTTGTGCTTTTATTTTTGACCACAAGATATTTAGTAACAGGGAAATTGTTTTCTGAAATAATCAATTAGTATTTATTTGAGAGGTGCTTGGCATGATGGCACATGCCTATAATCCCAGGGTCTTGCGAGTCGGAGGCAAAAGAATCTCAAGTTCAAAGCCAGCCTCAGCAACTCAGCAAGACCCTGTCTCAAAATAAGATACAAAATGGGGTGGGGATGTTGTTCAGTGATTAATCACCCATGGGTTCGATTTTGGGTACCAAAAAAGAAAAAAAAAAAAAAAAAAGAGGGAATCATTTAAGAGGTAATATAACTTTTGAACCACTATGATGTTACAAATTTAATCTTGAATGACATATTGGCAGTAATGGCACTGTTGTTCTCAGAAAACCAAAAAAACCAAAACAAACAAACAAACAAAAAAAAAACTGGCTAGTGCCAGTGGAAATGAAGAAACATGATAGCTACGAACTAAATTCAATGAGAGTACAGACTGGCTAGTGGAATCGTCACATGTGTGCAGATGGGTTCTTTTGACTGTAGAAATGAGCTGAATTTCACTTGTTTCAGAAAAGAAGAATTTATTGTAAGAAAATGAGACAAGGACACAAATCAAAATATAGATAGGCCTTACTGAATCTAATGCTGAAAGCTGGGAGATATTAACATAGAAATTCCCCGAAAGGCAGAGTCTGCTCCATACTCCCTTTTCTTTCTTTCTTTCTTCCCTCTTTCTCATCTTTGTGGATGTCCAGCTTGCTTCTTCAATCTCCCTTCATTTTTCTCTTTGCACCTAAGTTCTCTTCATTACTCTTCTCTATATCCCATGATTAGCTCAGTTTCTTTCACATGATGACAAATTAAGGTGCATTATTTTTGCTACTATTGAGAACTAGCAAACATCGTCTGTTCTCTCAGAGTCAGGTTTTTCTGATCAAGGAGTATGAACTCGATCACATTCCTACTTCATTGGCCAGAAAACGGATCAATTTTCCTTGATCAGATTTTCATGCTTAATCAGTTAAAGCCAGGGTTTGGGGAAATCGTTTGCTATACACCTCAGCAGGGGCAATCGAAGCCCTCATAGAAATACTTCTGATGCATAACGTCTGCGCATGTTTGTTTCATTATTGGCAGCTCTTTGAGGATGAAAGTTTGATGTTAGATTTAAAAATTCTTACATGTGTATCTGATACTAATTGTCAAAATGATTCCATGCTCTTTACTTACAAAAATATTCCTATTTTAAATCTGAAACTAGATAACATACTGATAGCTCTTAAACCCAAAGGTGTTTTTTCTTTTAAATGTTTTAAATGAACTCCTCATTTTCGAACAGTTTCCATTTCCAAAATTATTGCATAGATAGTACAGAATTTGTGTATGTCCCATACTTAATATCTTCTCTTATTAACCACATTAGTATAGTGTTTTTGTTGGAATTAATGATCTCATGCCAATACATCAATGTTAACCAAAGTCCATAATTTTTCAGATTTATTGGTTTCCTTCCTTTTTTCAGTTAGAAGATCCCACCCACAATGCCACACTGCATTTAATAACCTTATTTTCTAAGAATTCTGTTGGTTGTGACTTTCTTCCTTTTTCATTCTTTTTTTAATTTCTAGGATATTTTCTTGATTTGTTTTGAAATCTATATTGATAGAGCTTCAGAAAGCATTTCATAAGTCTATGATAAGATTAAAAGCTTAATTAATACAGTAGCTTAATGGAAGTATGAAATCATAAGCAAAATGAACATCATGGGGAAAACATTCACACACAAAAATCCATTATTTAAAAAAATGACATTTAAAGCCCTATGATACTAATAATCTGGTTTCAATTGTTTTACTTTGCATATCTATTCACAAAATATTCCTGATCTAATAAATTATTGCTGCATTTAGCATGTACTTAATTAAACATAAAAACTACAAGTCACGTTTGTTTAAAGTTCTTTCATAATCTTAAATTTAATTATCTGAAAATTATCAATCATCTTATTAGTCAATACTTGAAATTGCATGCATGTCAGTGTAATTATTAATGCCAGCCCATTTACTGGCTCATTTACTCTGGCTATGCACAATTATGTGTGACATTTTAAAAAGAACACTGTTTTCATCATGATACAATCATTTTTTCTGAAGATCAACAAAAGATCTATTTCTGATAATTCTTTTGCTTATTGTTTTCCTGACTAAATTCATAGACTGAAAGGAACCAGATGGTAATGGAAAATATACCAGTGGTAGTCTATTTAATTGATATCTTAAATTGTTTTCCTTTCTACTCCAGAAGAATCTATATTTTATTTCTTTTATTACAGGAAAGCAAGAAAACGCAATCTCTTACATTTTATGATATTTTTATATTCATTTCTCATTTGAATCTCACATATTCTGTGCTATAGGTAAAGATGAACAGAGCACCACCAGGACTCATTCACCTTTGAATACAAGTGGAAGCAAATAGATATTAATATGCATATTTTATTAGCTCATTTACCCACATTTGCAAAACATAGAGCCTCCATTTCTTTTCCCACAAAGTCTATCTATTGTCTTTTACCATGTATTCAACTACGAGGGATGATCCTAAGAGTTGTTGGGTTAGAATGCAATGTTGGTGCTGACATAATAAATGTGCATATTATCTGATTAACTCCTCTAGGACTTATATACTCCATTTGTTTTCCCCTTTGCATTATTCACTCTTCCACTTAAGCTTATTTATGTAATTCCTACTGTGTGCCTACCTCTGCTTTTTATGCGATGGTTTTAGTTTGCATAATAGACTCATTTCTTGATTTTAAGTGTTTTATACACTTAAATAGATAAATAAGACAAGCCACAAACAGATAAATAACTAGAAAAGATCCTTTCAAAAAGTGATGATTGTCATGTAGAAAATAAAATATGCTTATATTAGAAATATATGCATATACTAGAAAGAGTAATACAGTTGGTACTTGATTGGCAAGTGAGTTGAGCTTCAATCATAAGAACTGAACTTGTGAAGAACCAGGGAAATATGGTTCCAGTAAAAAGAGCAATGAATTCAAAATTCCTGAGTTAGGAAGAAGCTTTGTGAATTTGAGGAATATTTCCAAGAGTTATTTGCCAACAACACACTGAATGAAGAGAAGAATTTCTACTGAAGCAGTTCTATGAGGCCCTAATAAGATCAGAAAGCTCTACTTTAAGAAATCAGAAGCAAATATAATTTCTATATAAAGGAACCCTAGAGAAAGCAGCCATATCATCTAATATCATGGATACTTTTTGTATTTTAGTCATTTCCCTAATTATAACATGTTTTTCAAGGTTTTCGTTTTGCTGTTAACCCCTCCACCCACTCCATACACACTTTCCTCTCTCTTCTTAGAGGAAAGCCCTGTTTATCTTCCAAGACAAGATAATGTTCTCCCTTCCAGAAAAATCCTTTTGACGTCCTCAGGCTACACTCTCCTGGAGCAATCTGTGAGCATGCCTTTAATGGAATTTATTACATTTTACACTGTAGTATCCTCCTCTTGTATTATGAGTTTGTCGATAAATGGACCTTGCCTCATTTATTTTTGCATATTTTCCCTCCTCACCACACCTATCTTGCAGAATTGAGTTACTTGCAAAATAATTTTTGATTAAATAAAGAATGAATTAATAAATAAGATCATTGTAAAACTAGGTTTTAAGAAACATTAAGACAAACTGGTGAAAGGAACTACAATGTAGTGAAGAAGACATTGATGACCCCAAATTGTTACCAACAGAGTAACAATAAGTGCATCTTGGGTGTGTTTATTGGTTTTATGGAGAAAACTATAGAAAACTGATTATGACTTAGCTGTTCTTTTAGTTGGCCAAAAAGTAAGAACTTGACTGATTTATATCCAAATATTTAAATCAATTATTACTCATACTCTTTTGTGGGAAGCAAAAAGGAAGAATAGTTTAACTATTTTTAACTTTCTTGGCATTTCATTCTTGAGGCAAACTTGAGAGTACACATTGTAAAAATTGTATTCTAAGCAATCCGTTGGCTGGAATTTCAATATTTTTTCCAGGCTGTCATCTTTCCCATTGTTGTAAAGCAGATGTCAGGATGTGTGGTAGATTGTTGACATTTTTGTAACAATGTTACCATCAATTGTTAAGTCCAACTTAATTCAAAGAGGTTAAAAATAACTTCTATAAGGGAATGAACAGTGTCCATGGTATAATAGAAATGAAATGTACAATTAATGCAAGTGGTACTGGTCAGATACATATTTTTTTTTTACTGCATTCAGAAAATAAAAATTTAATTCCCACTCTGTTTATTATGGTGGGTTGCTCAGAGATAGAAAAATTACTTAAGTAAACAAATTATTTGTTTAAAGTTGCCTCATGCTCTTAGATGAAGATAGATTGTGTGAATAAATGAAATAAAAGTGAAATTTTCAGATTATTCTGACTGCAATTTTAGTATCAGCCAAACTATATTTAATTTTACAATATGAAATATTAACATTGAAAGTATCTGGTGTAATGAAATGGTAAAATTTTTTGCTGATACCGGAAACTATTCATATATATCCAAGAGCCTTAGGCACCCCAAGAACAAGAACTTGAAGAACTGAAATACCTGAATAATGAGTGGGGAATATCCCATTGCCCACAAGTTGCCATTCTTAAAGCATGGAATCTTGGAAAATTTGCATACGTCATTCTCATGTCTCATGAGCTCACCTATCTGAATGTAAATCAGGTAAATATTTCTGAGGTTTCAAGGGACACTGGGAGTGATAAATTAAATGACCTGTATACAGGACTCAAGATTAAAGGTCACTGATTAAATGACCTCTATACAGGACCCAAGGTCAACATGAACCACAGTAACCCCTTCATAATGTAACCCCCCATGTTTTATGTTAGCTGCTATAATGGGACTTTATTTGACTTGGCTATTTTAGGTACATCCTGCCACAGTTCATCATCAGTTGTTCTTCATCTACTGACCTATTAATAATTCATTAAAT
Organism: Sciurus carolinensis; assembly: GCF_902686445.1. Lineage (NCBI taxonomy): Eukaryota > Metazoa > Chordata > Mammalia > Rodentia > Sciuridae > Sciurus > Sciurus carolinensis. Next base: position 53,433,023 of record NC_062217.1, on the reverse strand, counting down.
TTTCACTTAACATACATTTTGCTTAGCAAAGTTAGTAAAATTGCTTAACTTTATAAGTTTCTCATGTTTTGCTTTTCTATCCCATAGGGAACACATATAATGAAGGCATTTTGTGTGGTATATAAATATAAGGAGGAGAAAAATATCTACTCACAATACCACTATCTATAGCAAGAACTATCACTTTTTGAAGTGTTTAAACACAAAATTTAATGAACTTAAAATATAGTATGAATCATAATATTTGAATTACTATTTTTATTTGTGTTATTTTCAAATTTGTACTGATAAAGATATAATCACAATGTCATCTTCATGCCTAATGTTTTAAATGCTTTCTTTAAAACAATTTCTAAGAAGAGTTGCTAAGATGTAAGATGTAAATTTTTAAAAATTTTTCCATAAAAGGCTATATTGATACCTACAGATATTAATTATTCAAATGCACATTCCATCATTAATTGATTGCTAATGTCATCAACTTTGAGTTTCATGGAACTTAATTCCCCAGTACCCTCCCTCTCCCTCTTCTGTTCTCTTCCTCTGCTCTGATTGCTGTACTCTGCTTCTGTCCCTTCTATTATGATTTTAATTAGTACAACATAATTATATATGTATATGTACACATACATACACATACGTGTATATACATATGTATATATAATAATTTGCTAAATTTCATTCCCCAGTACTTCCCCATACCCATCCCTCCTCCCTCCCTCTCCATTCACTCTGTCTACTCTAGTAGTTGCCATTCTATTGGAATTACATTTATTGTAGTTTGATTTATTGTTTTGCACTTATTATTAAAAGTCATTTTCTTTTATGTGCTATTGTCTGCATTGATCAGTTTCTTCATCAGGACACAGGAGTTGGCCTAAGTGATATCTTAAGTAGTTCACACTTGATTTGTATTTTTAAGGATAGAAACTATGTCTTCCTTTATTATTACTTGGTATTAAGGGAGCAATAAACACTTTTTTATTATAATAAAACAATAGCTACTAATTAGTTACATACTATTTACTACTTGGTATCATGATTTTATCATGTTGTGTTGGTTCTGATGTGTATGAATGTATGTGTTTTTAGTTTCCTCAGAATGAATGCATGTTTATTCAGAACTTCTTCAGTTTGTTCTTTATAACCCCTTAAATAATTTGTACTCAGTATATGCTTAATAAATGCTTTTCATTTATGGATAGACTAACCAGGTTTTTCTTTGTTAGCATGATATAATAAAATAAAGAAGTAAAAATGAATCTAAAGTGTGTGGCAGAGGTTAAGAAGTCAGTTTTGAAATATTTTGAAACATTAAAAGCACATTTATGGTGACTGGATAATAGAAACGTTCTAATCTAATTGGTTTTGTCTTTTGGTTTTGGATGAAATATAAATTAAGAAAAGTACTCCTTGACCATATCATCTTCTGAAGTTGTCGTAATGACTAAATCAAGAGAGGATATATTTATTCAGTTTAGGGGTATTAGACAAACGCTTATTTAAGAAAGTCAACATTGTTTCATATTAATCCTTTGCTCTTTCTAATTAATTCCTAGAATGGTAATGGTTATTGCTATATGCCATACTCTGCAACAATTAGGCCAAATTTGTTCATTTGAAATTACTACCATCTATATATTTTTTAACTTTAAACTTAATGTGTACTAAGATGAGACATATAAACTACAGGCAATAGAGAAGAGAAAAATACTTAATTTTCTTTCACATATGACCATTCTTTCAAACAGATTCAATGAGGTAGATATTTTTGTCCTTAATGTAAAAACGTTTGCAGGCAGATTTTAAGATGAACATTGAGCTTTTAAACTTCATTTATACATTGTTAGAATAGAGGAATAAAAAAATCTTGATTCTGCATTAGAAATTAATGTATTACTAATGGGATCACATTATTTTATGATGAAACAACTGGGAAAATGATCATTTGGAGGCATAAAGGTTAGCTTATATCAGGAATACTTCTGAAAACACAAAAGCAATTAATTATTTCCTGCCATTGGATATAATAATACCTACAGATTAGTGCCATAACACACATTTTATGGACCTTAACTATACCTATAATTTATGTTTGATATCAAAAGTTCCATGTGAAAATCAGTTGTATGCATACTTTTCATGGTTGTATATCATATTATATGAGTATGATCAGATGGAAATACACACAAAGGTATGAAGTCCTGCCAGGAAACACAATTCTCTCTTCATTTTGGTGATATGCTCATGTTAAGACACTACTTGATTGCTTGTGGACCTTTTATGTGCAGAGTGGAAAAGAAAATCCACCCATATACAAAGAAAAGTTTTATTGAGAACTTGGAACAAAAAAGCAAATTTCTTAATCCTGAAGAGTTTCCACCACAATTTATAATCAAGGGTCATAAGACAATCACCTTGGTAGAATTATTCTATTGTTTTAATTCAGTAGTTGGAAGGACAAGAGCAGGTGGGTTTCTGTCTTACTTGTGTATCAATAGTAAAGGGTGCTTGTTACAAGGGAAAGTAGTCAATAAATATGTACTGAATGGAAGAAATGAATAAAGAAAGTACATATAAACATATCTACTCACAGATATCCATGCTTGAGGCTGAACTAGACCTTTAAGCTGCAACAAAAAGAAACACCAGGTCATCCATTAACTACTATTTAAAGACGAAACACCTTCCCATTTGACTGACCCTCATTTATGACTAAGAAAGTTCGAACAATTTACTTCAGATGATTCAGAAGTATAGTAGATTCCATAAATGAATAGGCCTCTCCACTATTCTGGGGCACAAGCTTCAGTTTTGTCTTTATTAGTGACAAGTGCAGTGTATCTCGGGTATTGTCTTCTGTTTCTACCTTGCTTGTCCCTTCTGGAGGCATCTGTCACACTGTATTCGGTTCACTCTGCATTCTGTTAATGCTTTGAGCTAGCTGTAGGGTATCTGCTTAGGAGCGACTGGAGGTACTCCCAGTAGGGACCAGTGACAGCGGAAAGAATAAGCAGAACTACCCACAGAGGTACTGGCTTCCAACAATTTTGCAGAAGTGTGAAGATTTATAGTAGAAAATAAAGCACCTCATGCTGGGTCTGGCTCCAAGCCTCCCTGGAGAACCTTCCACTTAGGCAATCTCTTTTATCCTGTGAACATAGTGTTCTATCTGAGGGAGTTTAAGTTTCATATTAACAAATTGGCTTAATTATTTTTAACCAAGCTGTTAACTACCTGCAGTGACTTTAGAAAGTGCTCCCAACAAGTTTTAGTTGTTTTTTCAAGAGGAAATTACACCAAGCTGTTAAAAACTGAAGAGCATTTTCTTTAGGAAGGTGCATGGATTCCTCTCCCAGGGAGAGCCTGAGGAGCCAGGTGGGCAGCTTACAGGCAATCTCAACTTCTAGGAAAAGAACGAAAAAGTATCTGAGCTTGCCTGCAGCAACGGAGTTTGTTTATCATGAAAGACTTCTTTCCATTACGTTGTTTAAATTTCTAATCTGGTAGTCATCAATAGAAGCATTGAGGTATGTTAATTGAGGTGTGTTCTACGAAACTCCTCAGAGCATATGGATATGAATATTTTATTACAAAGAATCCAGGGCAAAGAAAATCAATCAGGTGGGTTTCACTTGCCCACTGGGTATGGCAGTATTAATTTAAAACTAATTGTGGTCAAGGATTAGTTTCTTCAATGCAGACATGTCCATGTGGTACTACATTCACTGTTCTAAACATCAAAAGGTTGAGGAGTTCTACAAATATAAAACATTTTATCTGTGACTATTGACTAGAGAAGATCTATAACCTCAGTAAAAATGTGCAAATGTCTATTAGCACCTTTATGTTCTTATGATGTTGTAAGAAAATTTGAGGTTTACCCATGTTTGATTACCATATGTTAAATATGTTTGTTTTATTATACTGAGCACATCTATTTACATAGCCATGCACTTCTATTATTCTTGGATGTAATGGTGGTCACATTTGTCTGCTATGAAAACTGGTAACTTTATTCTGTTAATCAAACTCTATTTGGAATATTTCTGGTTGCTCTCAGTGTAGGAAAGAAGGAGCAGTTCAGTGGTGCTATTTGACAGATGCATATGGCAGACCAAGATGACCTTAATCTACAAGTCAGACTAAGCTTTAGCCAACCTTCGTCCTGACCCTAGACCCCTCAATTCCCTTTTCTTAGATTGTTTAGTTTAGAAAACTTGCCATTTTCTCTGCTCCTTTGACATGTAATTCCCTTTTTAGCTTTTTGACAGTTTTAAAACTTAGGAAGTCTTCCTTGGGATCTTGGGATCATCCCTTTGAAGCATCAAGTTGTCTCCCAGTTTTTCTTAAAGGGTAGAAGTCCAACTTTCATTAGGGATAATTGATAAATGGCAATTAGCAAACACAGATTGCCTAGTCATAGATCAGTCTCACCCCTTACATCCTCTAGTAATTTTCCATTAGTTCACTCCAGCATTTAAAAATCATCTTGCCTTTTATTCAAGTTCAATTCTACCACCCCATTATTGACATAATCTTGAATGAATTCTTCCTTGCCTATTTAACTGCTGGTGCCATTTTTCTTTGGCTTGGTAAATTTGGAAAGAAAAACTATCAGATGATTTTTACAGTATTTGATAATGATAATGAAAATACAATGTCATCTTCTTTTACAAATTCTTTACAGAAAATCATCATGATTTCATTACCTAGATTATTAGATATATTACACATGTATGTATGTATGTTTATATAGTCTCCTCCCCACAATGAGGCATGAAATAAATGTTTTAAGGTCATAGAGGGAAAACCAGTTCAATGGAATCTAAAATACTGGGCACTTATACCATTTCTTTATCACCAAAAATTTAAATTTTTTAGAAATCATTAAAGTAACAGGTAGTAAATCTTGGATTTTTGCTAGGATATCACTTAAGTACTTCACATTAAATATGCACACTTCTAAAATGGATTAGAACATAATGTCTGTGAGCATTTTGTTGGTTGCATGTCTATTTTCTTGTACCCTTTTAACGATATTTGTCTAGTTTGAATACCGCTGACCGTGTCTTTCTTTGACAGGGCTCTGTTTTTGAATTTTTGGAATTAACATGGGTTGCTTTGGATAGTTTCGTTATCCCTATATTCTCCTTACAATTTATTCCTTTAGGGAATGGTTTGTGCTTTGCCAAGTTACTTTCAGAGTCCCCTGGGGCTTGTTTGAAATCCTATTTAGCTTTATATTTAGATATTTTTAGTGAATAACATTATTCAACGCTTTGGCCTGCAGTGTCATATGTATGCAGACGATACTCAGATATTCTTCCCAGTCCCTGCAGACCTATGAAACGGCTTGATGTTTTGCATAATTGTCTGTGTGATATTCAAGCATGGATGTCTTCAAGTTTCCCTGAATTTAGTGCAGATAAAATTGGGCTGCCACTGATTGGTTCTCCAGGGTAAATGTTTAAAATGTAATCTATGGTGGTAACCTTAAAGAGGTGATTTCCTTTGCTCTTAAACCACATTTTTGACCTTAGGATTATAGTAGAGTCTCTGTGTGTATGTGTGTGTTGTTAACTATACAATTTCTTTTCTATGTTAACCTTGTACATTCTTGTCACATAACGATTTTCGGAATTCAGAAGAGTTCTGCCCCAATTTACAATCAGTGACCGGCGCCTATCACCTTTTGGTCTGATTTTAATAGATCACAAGTCCTTCCTCAGCTTTCTCTTTAACTTGGGATTCTATTCTTTTATGCATGAGGACTTTACACTTACTGTTGATTTGAAAGGTTCAACTAAAAAGCTTATTTGTTTGATTTAAGGTTTTTAAATATTTATTGAATCTTCATTTGTATTAAGTCTGCAGAGCAACATGAGATGGACACATGAAGGACATTCCATAAATGTAATTGGGTTGATTGATAAGCCATAGGAAGTGTTTGCACAAAGTGGTATTTTACAATGAGAAGGGCTATTAATGAATCCACAGTGCTTCTGAGTTCTGAATAAATGTATATCTAACATATCCTCTCACCAGGCAGCCAAAGAGTGTGCAACATTTTTGGATACTGCATTAAATAAATGGGGTAGAATAAAATTCCTATGAAATGGTCTCAATTCATTAGTCCGGTAAAGTTTAGGTACCACTTAAACTAAAAGGGTATTCTAGATGAGAACTGATGCTTTCTTCTAACCCTTTAAAGAAATGGGGCTTTACATTTCTGTTTGATGGCCTGAGAAAGTTGAATTAGTTGAGACTGCATTAAGTAGAAAAATGCATTTAATTGATAGACCATAGCACAGAAACATCTGAAAGTAATACATATTTTGCCAGATATAGCTAAGAGATTTCTAATTCTATCAAGCCTTCCAATTAGGAGCTGAGAACCTCAATACACATGCTTGTTAGAGATGACTACCAAAGGTGTGGGGGAGCAGGGTCACTAATGGTTTGTAGAGTCCTTGTATACATGCCCTTCTGAGCTCACCTGCTAGAGTCACTAACCCAGCAAAGAATGTTCTCCATTTCTGCTCTCTGCCAAGAAGTGTCTGTTACCTGGAAATGACTATTTTAGCTAGGCTAAAAGGCCTGCCCGGAAGAGTACAAAATTTGTTATAAGCATGGCAAATATAATTATATTTTTCTATCTTTAGTGCAAAGACTGTTCCACCTTAACACAGTAATGATTTAGACTGTGTTCATTTTCTTCAAGGTAAACTTTAACACACAAACATATTATTTATTGTTTCCAGCTAGGAACACTGATGGGCATGGCTAGAACAACTCCAGTATCTCATGTGCCTAAAGGATATCATCTAAGAGCAATTGTTTATGTTCTTAAGAGCATTCTGAGATTCATCTAATTGCTTTATTTCCCATTGTGACACATCCCATATCTTTGGCACTCACATTGTTAGAAATAATAAATTTCTGGATTTATTTTTCAATTTTATCTATCTCCTTATTCTTCCTCCAACTTTCGAAGTGTCATTCATGCACCCCAACAGAGTCATCCATGAATCATAAAATGTTTACATTCTTTTTTTACTTGTTATGACTACTGAAAAAATTGGAGACAAATGAAATGATTTTATGTTGGTCAACCCCAGCAATCATTTCCTGAGAAACTAAGTTATCTTTGTCATCATTTGTGCCATGGTACAAATTTACCTCAGGAATTTCACTGGCATTCCTTTGCCTCACAATAATAGCACCATGGAAACCAAATAGTTGGATTATTTTATATTCTATAGCACTGTATATTAGGGCAGTGAGATATTAATAGGGCTTTTTTTAAAGGAAATACAAAATTGAATTCCCCAGACTCATTTTCTGGTAAGAAGAAGAAGCCAGCAATTTTTTCAATTCATACTACATTCAAAAAAGTCAGTCAGACCTGCGAGTGTAGATTAGAGAGGGAACCAATACTTTAATATCAGAATATTTAAAAGGCATCTTTCCTAAATGAGGTGGAAGTGGAATGGGGATTTACACAAAGGAAATTCAAGGAACTCACATTTATCCCTATTTCCACCTTGATTAATCCTTGGTAATTAGGAAGAACACACACACGCACACACACACACACACACACACACACACAAATAAATGCATTAAATAAATGGGATAGAATAGAATTCCTATGAAATGGTCTCAATTCATTAGTTCAGTCAAGTTTAGGTTTTCACATATTTCCATTATTAAAATAATTCTATTTAGATGACCCCTTCCCAAAAACATGAAGATAAAATGAATGATTCTGATTATGGTCTGTGAACCCTTTTATGAAACTGTCCTCTTCCACATTCCTCTCTTCACACCATAATCTCTTGGCAGAGTGAACTATTTATTTTTCTCATTAGGCACACTCTACTTTTCTTCTGCATCTGCATTTCCCTCAATTACAAGCACTCCAATTTCCCTGTTCTTCCTCTGGCTAACTCTCATTCATTATGTGTTGTATTATCTGGATGGCTACTCTAATTTCTCATAGCTGGGGCTGTTGTCTCTTATAATATCTTGTATCTATCACTTATCAATATTGTCCTTGTGGCTATTACATTTTAAATTTCCTGAGATGGAATATGTCTGCCCAATTCAACAATAAAATCTTATATATTATAAGGCAATTATACTGCAAAAAAATAAGAAGTATATATTTTGTTCTTGAAACAGGGCCCCCAAGAACATTGTAATTTCCTGAGTGATGGGAGCATCTGACACAGAGTTCCTAATCCCTTTAAATTTTCTGGATGAAAGGAGTGTCTTTTGTTTCAGTGATGTGATTTTTGGTGGATTCCTGGATAGGGGCTGATCATCTGAAAGACCAAGCCATTATTAGAATTTTGAAAATTCCCACCTCTCATCTTCCAGGAAGAAGAGAAGGACTGAAGATTGAGTTAATTATCAATAATATCTACATGGCAAAGTCTTCATAACAATCTCTGAGCTTGGGGTTCAGACAGCTTCTGGCTTGTTGGACACATTGAGGTACCTGCAGGGTGGTATGCCTGGAGAGGGCATGAAAACTCTGTGTCCTTTCCCATATACTTTGCCCTATGCATTTCTTACATATTGCTGCTAACTTGTATTATTTGTTATATTCTTTATAATATTGGGTAGAATTAAGTAAAGTGTTTCCCCATGTTCTAAGAGCTATCTCAGTAAATTAATTGAACTTGAGGAGGGGATTATGAGAACTCTGATTTGCAGATGGTTGAACAAAAGTACAATCCAGTGATTTTGATTGGATTCCAAAATGGAGGGCACTCTGCGGGTCTATACTTCTTAACCTGTTTGACTCTAACTATTGATAGACAGTACCATTATTTAATTGAATTCAGTATACCCAGTATACCCAGTTGATATATGCTGGTGAATTGGTTCTTGGTGGGAAGAAATCTCCATACATTTTGGTGACCAAAAGAATTGTGTTGAGTACTGAATGTACAAGAGAAGTAAAAAGTATGTGTTTTTCTTTCATAAATGCATAATAGTTACTTAGTACATATTTTGAGATGATTCTTAAGATAAAATGTAAGATTCCAAATGCATGAATATATCAGTGCACTTACAAAAGCCAAGTTTCCTATGGCCCATTTTGGAAGTAAAGTATATCATGGGTGTTTTGGTTCTCTCCATGATAATTCTGGCTAGATATTTAATCTAAGAAAATTCAACAAAAGACTTTTATACCTTAGATCACCTAAGTACAGAATTATTTCAATAATGGAAATTGTGTGTGTGTGTGTGCACTCGCCTTTCCTAATTACCATTCCCACTGTCAATCTACAGTTAGTCAAATAGTCAAAGTTTCACTTTTTATTGGTTTGCTACAGGATACTTGGTGTTCATCTCATCATTTATCTACTTAGCCACCTTTTCTTAAAACTGGTATAATAAATAAAATGCTTAAAATGAGACATAGAGAGGCAGGGATATAGAAAAAACAATTAACTTAAAATATATTAACTTTAATATATTACTTTCACATCTAGAAAGTATCTCTAAAGTCTCATAGTAAAGAAAAAGAATATAAGTTTCTCAAGAATCAAAGAAATTATGGGAAATGAAAAAAATGCAGAGTCCTTTTATACATGTGCAGGAGAATGCATATGTGTGACTGTGGGGTGATCTCTTATCATGCTGTCCTCAGTATGCAAAATCATGAGAAGTCTGAAAGAATAAATGAGTCCATTGGTAGATGAGAGGTATAAGAAATCAAGCAAACAATTTTAAAGAGTTTCAAAGCTTTAGCACAGCACTATAAACAGAGTAAAACAGACTAAATATAGCTCTCTAAGCATTATACAACACTTTAGAAAGGAAAGTCTTTTGGCTAGGGCCTCTGAATCCAAGCTTCATTGAACTTGCCATTTCTTACTGCCTTACATTCACACGATTCCACGTTTACATCTGAGTGGCCTTTTGTGACAACAGAAAATCAGGTATTGGAAGGTCTGAGACATTAGAAAACAATATAAATAGGAAAGGGAGGAAAAATTTACTTTCTAGTTCAACCACTTGTAGGGGCTGGTTATGGTTTGTCCCCCCAGAACTCCTCTTAATACAGCAATATTCAGAAATGAAATGATTGCATTGTGAAAGGCATAACTTCAACAGTCCATTCTAGTTTGAAAGAACTAACTGGGTGGTAACTGTAGGCAGGTGAGGCTTGGCTGGAGGAGGTAGGTCACTGGGGGTGTGCCCTGGAAGTGTTCATCTTCCTGTGACCCCCTTCTCCATCTTCCCTTCCTGAACTGCCATTAGCTGAGCCATTTCCCTTGGCCCCCATGATGGCCTGGCTCACCTGGGGCCCACAGCAATGGAGTTGCCTTTTCTATGGTCTGAGAACTTAGAACCTGTGAGTTCCAAATAAACTCTTCCTACTCTAAGTTGTTCTTGTTGGGTATTTTGGTCACAACAATGAAAAAGATGATTAAAACAAGGCCCCCAAATGGCAATCTAAATTGAGGTACTATCTTACAGTTGTCTCTGTTAGAGTTATATGATAGAATAATTTACCTTATTCAAATTAAAAATTGCCTTAATATCATTTAAAGCACATAGAGGAAAACCAATTTTAATGTACCCTTTACATGGTATTTTAAACTTAGCAAATACCCAAACTTGCTGTCATATTACTGATTCATTAAGGGACTACGGCATTTGAAGTTGTTCATTCAGAAAATTACAATTTGAATCAGGAAATGAATGAATTATTGCATTATCATAGAAAGAAAATTTTATACATAGAAACTAGGGAAAAATCAAAGTGTCTGGGCCATGTATTATTATTATTTTCCTAATTGTGAATAAACATGAGGAAACTCTGATATATAAGTTAGTTTCTCATAATAAAATTAACCAGAAAGAGCAAATCAAAATGAAGATTTCCTATTAGAAAAATGTTTAAGCCTGGCTCTTTCTATTTTGGAAAAGGGAAAAAAGTACACGCCCACCCTTCCATTAGTGTGGATTCATGGCACACAGTGCTATTTGCATTTTTCCTTATCCAGTCAGGCAGTTCTTGCATATTTAATATCTCACTTCCATTTTCATGCCTGTGAACAAGCAGGTACTCCCAGTGCACATGGGAACAGGATGTCTTATGCATATAAAATGTGTACCTGAAGACGAAAGTTTTGATGAAAACTTGGAAAACAAATATTCATCTCATTGGAATACAATTTGTGAATTTTTCAGCAGTTTCATGAAAAACTGAAAACTATTTGAGAAGAATAAATGAGCAATTTCACACAACTCTAGTTTGCTTCCTCTTGTTTCCTGTTTTGCTCTGTTATGCACGGTAGAAGATCTTATAAAAAATGCCTTATATTACTGACCCAGCTTTTTCCGAAAGTGTTTTTGTCATCCTTCAAGTCCTTAAAGAATAAGATGAAAGTAAAAATATGGAAGTGTTTGCACTGAGGAAAATGAAAGTTGAAAGGCACGAAGAAGAACAGGAGCAGAGAGACGGTGGATACTGATAGACATTCAGCATCTAATGAACATTTCAAAATGGAACCTCAGTGAAAAGAAAATATTCTGCTTTACTGGATAGAGAAGAAGATTAGAAAACAATTCTTAGAAGAAATACAGCAGAATTTTGAGTCACTAAAAGATATTGTAGAATTCATAACTGAATTGGGAAAGGCATTACTTGATGTAACATTTACCTTAACAGTGGAGGATGAAAATACATTTTGTCTGAATGAAATGCAAGAGAATATTCAAATTTCAATCATAAAATAGACTTTAGCACATCTGATAGAATTTTCCTCCTTCAAAAATCTATTTTTAAAGTAGACTTTATTCTCTTCTTTTTTGTTTTGTTTTGTTTTCCTGTGGAGTGAGAACAGTAGTTTCCAGAGAGCTTGGTAGCTAACCTTTTTATCCACCATCAAACATCAACGGTGGTCATCTTTAAAAAAGAATTTCTGGAGATGAACCACACCTTATACTCTGACCATAAAGAAAATGTCAAAAGAAGAATTTTCATCTTTAGCTCATCTCATGTTTTTAATTGATGATTTAGAATATGAAAAACTATTGATACTCAGAGTCTCATATTGTAGTCCAGATATATCCAACACAAATCGTCATACAAATCAGATTGTGTTCTTGCCGAAAACCTCTATTCTACCCCAGAAAGTGAAATAAAGTATGTGGACACTCTCTCAAAGAAAATTGTTCTTATCCTCATTTTCCAATCTTCAAAACCAAAGAAAGAAAAGAGTAAATTTCAAAAGGTGATGTTGTAATATGGTACTAGATTTATATGGTAATACATCTAAGCATGGTGTTTGTAAAACTTCCTTAATTTTAGGATATGGCATAAGATATTGCTAGTAGGTGTAGTGACTAGAATGTAACTTTATTTTGTTAGATGCTACGAAAACTATGGAATTTCTAGGATAAAAGCTATATGTGGGAATCCTCATTTTCTTTGAGAGTGTTTATGACATTTTCACACTTGCTGTTACATGAATGTGCCATAGGAATTGCTGCTATATGGTATTGAATTAGGCAATGGATATATTTTATCTATATTTCTAATAGTAAGTCTTGCAATCTATGTGCCATGCTCTGCTCTAAGCCTTTCATAAGTTTTAAATTAGTGATTCTCATGACAGTGCTATAAGATTTGAATATCTCAATGTTCCAGATTTAAACAGAGGCCCCAGAAGGTTGACTGACTTGAACGGGACCCAGAGCAAGCAATAGCAGGTCTGGACACTAAACCTCATCTAAGCAGAACAGAATCAGAGTTCTTCAAACCTGGCTTTGCTGCCCCTGGCACATTTAGTATTATTTAATATTTGCTAAAGTTGTACAAATTAAACCAATTATCTGAGTCATCTGTCCGAATTTTTGAAATGAGCTTAATGGAATTTGGTAAGCCAAGCCCTGTTAATATCTGTCAACAACACACATGACAGGTAATATTGCACAATAAATGAATGGGGCTGTACCTTTGTCATCACCTATGTTACACCATTTAGATGGTTTTAAGTGATTGTAAAACAGTGGTTGTGACAAGAATGAAACATTCAGACATGATTATAAAATTCAGTCAATGCTGTGTTTACATTATATGACCCTCTATAAAACCTTAATTATAAGACTCTTTCAACCCTACATCAAGCTCTACATCTTATAGACAGAGAAGAAAATATTTCTTTACATTTTAAAATTTACAAGATGTATGATTAAGGGGCCCATATTTTACAACTGTGCTAACTGCCAAGGACCTCTTTAGATCACTACTTTATTCTTTAGCAAAGATCAATAGAAGTCACTTATTGTGCTTTTTGTGGGAGGAAATAGAAGAGATCATTGACAGGCATAATTCAAAATCCCATACTGAGTGTATAAATATTTGGAAGTCACTGGAACAATGAAAGTGGCAGCCTATAAAACTTATTTAGATTAATTTGAAGAGGAGAATGGCAGAATTAGTCACTCCACAAGACTGGACTGTCTCTATAGACATTTTAGTGGCTGTCCTTGATAAATGTAAATTTGCACAGGATTTTGAAATGTTTGAATGATCTAAGTAACTTGTGTATTAAGCATCTGCCTGTATGTACTAAGGGTGCTTCCTAAAATCTTAGAATGTGATGAAATTTGCTGAGCAATGCTACTTGGATGTTTCAGAGAGAACAGAAAAGGAACAATCTTTTTAAATGCCATAAACAGTGGTAGTTAAGGGGAAGAATTTACTAATTTTAGAAAACATACATTTAAGATGGTTATAAAGAACCTTTTTGTTTCTTCCCGTAGAACAGGTTCTATATGCTTGATAGAAGTTTATGGTTCATCTCAAAGGCAAGGAATTAACAGAAATCATTATAACACATGATAGGCACTCCAAAACACAGGTCTGATGCATAGCCATGATAAGAAAGATTTATAATGAATTAAATGAGTAACCATATACATTTATGTGATATTATATGATATAATTAATGTTTTTAAGACCATAATAAAAATTCAAAATTTATTCTTTTTATATTTAAAAGCTACTAGCAAATTTGAGCAGGGTAGACATAAAATCTGATTGACATTTATTTTATTATATTTTTACTATAATTAATGCTTATTAACACTTGCTATTTGTCAGTCATAATATTAATACTTTATAAATGTTGTAAGTTAGTTATTACTATTCCAATTCTACAAATAAGAAATTCCAACATCGTATTTTCCATGTTTATTAAGTCTTCCTCACCTACCTTTTCCCTTGTTTAATTCTGATTCAATTTCTGTTTGGTATTAAACATATTTGTTATTCTCCCTTGGTTTTTAAAAGTATATTTGTGTATATATTTATATTTTACATGGACTTAAGAGAAACCTTAGTTTTTATTAGGGTGTTATCTTAATAATAATATATGCCCTCTAAAGCCTTCTAAGGCTATAAAACAAATAGGTTATAAAACAAATTGGCACAGAGAAAAATGTCAGATGATTTAGTTTGCTCCCTATTGGAGATTACGTAACTCAAAGACACAAGAGTGGCAGGCAACTAATTAAAGGAGAAAACAGCTAATAGAAGACTTTTAAGCCCTTAATACACCAAAGAGAAAGCATGACACCATAAAATAGACAGAGCATAAACAGCTATTTGCAGTAGATTTCATACAAAGTAAAAATGAAACACAAGGAGACCCATCAGGGAGCCACATTGTAGAAGAAAATGCTGTTAGAGGAGACAGTTGAGCCCTGGAATGGAGTGCTGTGTCTCAGCAAAGCTCCGTGGGAGTCCGTGGAGAAACAGCTGCCCCCTGAAGACAGAAATGCAAAAACAATGGGCTGGACGTTTGCTGACAGCAGCAATCGAAACTATCATTGTAAGAAAAGTACTACTGGTACCACGAATGACTCCAAAGTCATCCATGGCCCCTTTTGTCGTGCCCTCTAAGTGGCCTTGCTGTGCTTGTTTAATTAAACAGTGAAAACAGAGAACACTGTAAAGTGTTCAAATCAAATGTGTCTCAATGCTTCATAGGAAAAAAGTCATGATATGTTTTCATAATTATTCTTGCTGGAATAAAAAAATAAATAAATTTAGTTGCCTCCTACAGGTAACTACAAACTCAGACAGAAGTTACATAAATAATCCTGTGATTTTCAAGTAGTAAGTAAAGAGGAAATAAGGACTGCTGGTAGAAAACGTAATACTGTTTTGTTTCTTTGCTTTTTTTTTGCTTTTTCTGAGTGTAATTCACTGTAAAGAATGGTGAAGTTATGGGGAAAGTGGGTAGATGACCAAATATGTATGGATTTATGATATCCTCATTAATTGTCCACATAACCTAATTACTGACAATAGGCATTCATTTTATGTCTGTGGCTATTTTCAGAACACCTAGCATGCAGAAATTTAGAAAAGAAGAGAATACTGTGAAAAACCCTGGGACACACAGAGTTTTGTCATTACTAAAGAAGTAGCTTGCTCTCGTGGTAAACTGGATTAAAAAAAAAAAAAAAAGTTCTCCTGTCCCAAAGCAAAGTATGCTTTCAAGGCACTAAAGTTATCTTAGGATTTACTAGGCAGATTAATCCCAATAAATATATTTTTGTCTTGAATGAATCCAAGTTATCTATGGTCCCTTTTGCTGCATATATATATTTATATACAACTCCATGATAGGCTAAATAATGATGCCTAAAGGTATCCTGTTCCTAATCCCTGAATTCTGTGAATTTTACATTTTATGGCAAAACTTTGCCATTGTGATTTAGATTATTGAAATAGGGAGATTCCTGGAATGTTGTCCTGGTGTGCCCCAAGTGCATCCACAACTGTACTTAGAAGAGGAGGACAGAGGGATATTCTCTTATGGCAGGGAGTGCATCACAATAAAGCCCCAACTTCAGCAGAGAGAAAGATTTGAAATGCTACTCCGTGGGCTTCAAAGAAGGAAGGAAAGAACATTAATCAAAGAATGTAGATCTAGAAACTGAAAAAGGCAAAGAAATAAATCCTGACACTGAAGTAGCTGCCCCAGTGAAACTGCTTGCAGATTTCTAGAACTGTAAGGGAATAAATTTGCATTGCTTTAAACCACAAAGTTTGTGGCAATTTATTATAGCAACCATAGAAAACTGATAAAACACACATGAGTATTTTTTAAAATATTTAATAATTATCTTAGAATTGTCCTAAATTAAGAAAATCTATAAGAATAATTCTCAGTGTATATAAGAATTGTTTTGGGAGTATGTAGAAAATCAGATTCCTGACCTTTCCTTCAATTAATATGACATAATCAAACTGAAGAGGACCCTGAAATCTGCATTTAAACAGTCCATTGAAGGAAATATTCAGAGCAAAGATTGAAATACTGTGTCAGAAGGACAGGTCTTAATATGACTCCTGTATTGGATTATTTATTTTAATATTCAAACCATGCATTTCTCCAGATAAAGGGCTGGTTGGATAAAGGGTCTCTTCTTCTGCCCTCTCTTTTCTTTCTTCTTTTCTTCTTTTTTTCTTTCTTCCCTTACCTGTGTTTCTATTCCCTAAGAGCTGCTAAAGTCTGCCATCAGCAGACTTCTCAGTATTGCTAGAAGCCTATTTAAAGTTGAAAACATTAAAAAATTGTGTTCTGTCATGTATGTGGACTTTATGATGAGCATATACAGTTTTCCTGGCCCCATGGGTTGAAGAGACTATTCTTTCCCTATTAAGTGTCCTTGCCATCCTTGTTAAAGATCATTTGATCATTTATGCAAGGGCTTATTTCTGTGTTCTCTGTTTTCTTCCATTGCTCTATTTGTTTGTCTTTATGCCAGTGCCATACTCTTGTGATCACTGTAGCTTTGCAAAATGTTTTTAAATCAGTAAGTTTTGTCTTTCATCTTTGTTCTTCTTTTTCAAAATTGACTATTTTGACTTGAGATTTCATATAAATTTTAGAAGAAATTTTCTACTTCTGTGAAAAACGCTACTGTTTTATTTTGTTCTTTTGGTTGGGTATGTTTCCTTCTTTCTTTACATGCCTAAAGTGACTTTGAAAAGCTACCAACTCTCCCAGTTTTTGTGTTTTGGCTTTATGCAGGGGACTACTTTCTCAAGTTTCTCTTCCAAAGGTTTTAGGACCTCCTGTACTTATTTTGACCTCTTCTTGCTCCTGGTGTCTGCCTGTTAAATTGCAGTTCTATCACAATGCTTGCCTTTATCTTTAGCAGTCTCCAAGTTCTACCAACCATTCTGTCAGTTCCTGAGTCAGGGGAGAAAGGGACCCATCCCTCAGGCAGGACCCCAGTCAAGCCAGTCACATGACCTTCTCTCTTATTGGACCAGTTGGTCACATAGTCCACTCTTGGGTTTCCATCTCAATGGAGCAGATTGGGTCCAGGAGGTTTGCTTCCAGGGTTTCTGGCTATGCTGCATACAAGGAGGGGAAGGGACAGGTGTGACAAAAGCAGGTTTTCTTGCCTTTTCATTGGGACTAGTCCTAGCTTACAGTGGCCTGGGTGCTGTAGTTGCTCGAGTGGTCTTTCGAGTGCTCACAGAGGTGTTCTAGTCCATTGCTAACTTAGTGTCTCTATGGAGGAAGGTGGCCTAGTCCTCATCTTGCTGGTGTCACTTCCACATGTGCCAACATCTTCATGTTTATGAAAGAGGGATGTTTCTTTACATAGTGTCTTAACCATTTTTACTCCAGTTGGTGACATATAAAATGAAGCTACGTCTTAAAACAAGACTGATTTAAATTTGATGAAGTATACTAGTTATATGGTTTTCATTTAAAAACTTCAGTTTCTTCATCAGTAAAATTAGAAACCAATTCCCTAAAATTAGAGAGGATTCAGTTTGGTTGTTTCTGCAAAGAAAAGCACTGTTTAAGTGTGTTCAGCAAATGTTTATACCTTTGTCTCCTCTCTGGCTCTAGTCTTCAAAGAAAAGAGCACATAATTGATATATGGTTCATTCACAGTCACCTCCTTTATTAGGTAGTAAGTAATTATCAACAATTAGAAAATGTTCAGGAGATCTTCAAATGTAACTGTAGGGATTTCTTTATTTCACTTGAATTAAAGATGTTCCTTCAAAACCTCCCAGAAAGGCAGGCTTAGTTGCAGGGGGAGTCCAACCCTAGAAATGTGTTGTTTATGAATATTATTATACCCTTTCCTAATCCTATGTATTCTATCAGGAAGACGGAATAAGCTCCATAATAGCTCCCATGGACCTTTCTTAATAATTCATGGAGCAATAAATTACTCTCTAGATATTTAATTTCTCTATATCTAGTGAAAATTCACTTAATTTTAAAAAAATTGTAATGAACTATTTTCTTGGATGAACTGGATTCTATATTGAAATTAGTTCAAAACAAGACAATCTAATAAACAGTTTAATTGATGAAGTCAGGGAAAATACTAGATCAAATGTTGTCTATAAATAAAGCAAACCCAAGGAATTATGGACAATCTTAACTTTTGGAATAGAAAATAGCTATACAGTGGTTTGGCCTGAGTGTAATTATGACCAAATTTGTATGGTATATTATATAATACAGTTACTGAAAATATTTTTCTTCTAGTTTAATTGCTAATTATTTACAAGTGGAAATGATTATTATTTTCTTGAAGGAGGCTGTTTTGTGAGTATTATGCAGTCTTATAACCTAAAGAGGAACCATATTATTCCAATTTTCTAAAGTAATGTTTAGCATTCTTTAAATGAAGTTTGTTTAGAATAAAATAAATCCAATTCAAAAATATTAATATGTGTGCATTCTTTCACACATTGTCTACATAGGAGAATTGTTGGAAGTGATATCACAGTTGTTTCTGAGATACACATACAAGTGCTTGGGATCCCTGCAAATCACTCCATTTCAGAGGCCCTTTCTCCATCACCTGTGTCACTTGTTTCCTGACTCCTAAGTTTAGTACCTTGCAGTAATCTTTGATGTTACTCTTTTATTCCCTATGTGGCTAATAATTTACCATTCAATAATTTTCCAATTTTTATTTCAAAGTTCTCTAGTATTTGTACCATAGTTCTCTTTCAACTGCCATTATTCAAGCCCTGATTCACATATTGAATTACTGCAATAGCTTTTTGATTAGTTCTCCTCTCCAGCTCTCCTTTCCCATTATTCCTGTATCCAACAACATAGTAGCATTTCTAAATTACTATTTTCATCATGGTATTTCTCTGTGCAAAAAGTTCCTATGATTGTCCTTGTGGGCTAAAATCCAAATTCCTCAGCCTGGCACGAAATCTCCTCTACCAGCAGACCCTGTTTACTCGTTCAACAAATATTTATTGAGAGTTGACTGTGTGTTTAGCATTCTTAGTCTCTTATAATTCTAAATACCTTAAAAGATTTTACTTTCCTGTTGGATGTTTGTGAAAATATTAAAGATAAGTTAAATAACAGAGCCAGATAGCAATTTAAGAGTTCTTAAATGACAATATGTGTGTGCACTCCATATATAAACATATTTTACAAGTCTATATTAAATGGCAGTAATAACATGTTTTTATACTGCACTGTAGTTCTTGCAGTTAATATGCACATATAAGTATGATTTATTTTAATCCACATGAAAAATAATTAGAAAAACAGACCAACTCGTGTTGAAAATAAAAGGAACAGTATTCAAAATAAATAAAAAATTACTTTTGTGCAATAATCCTGAGAAAGCTGAACCTAAATATTTCAGATTTATGGGTTGCTATTTTGTCTGTGAAGCAAATATTATGATCATATGTTATTGACAGTAACTCTTAATACAACAATCTTAAGAGTTAGATACTAAGTATTAGACAAAATTTGAGAAAAGAAACCTAAGGCAAAAGGAGGGTAAATAGCTTGATTATGATTAGCATTGTTAGAAACAGCATTAGTATTTTTAGGCACACTAGGTAACTGAGATGGCTGAGATATGAATGAAGAAAGTGATGATTAATGATCATTCTGGAAAGTCCTTCCTAAGCAGGGCTGGTTCTTTTTCAGCCTTCATATCTGAAAGATTACCCTGGCCTTACCATCAATGACTACTATCTTGCTCACTACCACCAGGACTCTTCTGACTTTCTTACTCTTTATTTTCAGTTTAGCTTTATTTCCTTACTGCTTAATTATGCTCATTCATTTTTTCTTAACCATTATATGATATATAACATATGTTCAATAAATATAGTCTAATAGAACAGAAGAATGAATGAAAAAATAATGCTGTATTTTAGAAGAGTTGTTATAAGTTATTTTAGGCTTTGTAGCCCTGTGACTTGGTAAGAACTCGAGCATAATTTTGAAACAAATGGTGGTTTTTTATTTACAGATGCCAGGCTAAATGTAGAGGCTGCACATAACTTCATCACACAAAAGCATTTAAGTTAGTAGATGTCTTTGGAGCCCTAAAGGCAAGTCGTAATATAAACCACTTTGTGAAAAGTGGTCGCCAAAGAGGAGGCAGAGGTCACAGAGTATCAGTGACTTATATGCGACCCCATAACTGATCATGGATTTGAAACCAGGTAGTATATGTCCTAGCTTCTCACACTTCCATTACACTTAGATTCCTTTTCACAGAAAAATGACAGACAGTTCCTGACAAGACTTTATGAAGATACATGGTATGAACCGACCCATAAGAATGAACAAAACTTCTTACCTTTGTGTACAGTTTTTTTCCATTCCTCCTACAAGTTTCCTCAAGATAATTGCCTTGGGATTGTTTTTTTCCCTTTTTATAGCCTATATATTTTCATAGCTTCAAATTTTTCCCATATTAGCTCTATCTAGCCCACACTTCAAATGAATCTCCCATTTTTTTTTTATTTCCCAGATAAAAATTTAAAACAGGCTTTTACAAACTTCTACTTCTAGCCTATGCATTTCCCAGTGATTTTTATTGTTTTGCCTGTTTTAGTATAATATAATAATATTATACTATATATATATGCCTAGTTTAGTATAATATAATAATATAGAGTACTCAGAGCAATTTAAATTTTCTAATTTTCAGGTAGAATTATCCATTCACAATCCTTAGAATCTTCCTCAAATCTGTAGCTAAAGTCCATGATTCTTACTGATCACAGTGTGTTCAGGCCTCCTCCCTGTACTCTTGGTCCACCGTTTCTCCCATGGGTCCTCTCCACACATCATCTTTCCTTGCCAACTCAGTCCTTTCACTGAGCCCTTTTCCTGCCATTTTGCATAATGAAGCATTGTAAACATCTTTCTGAACCATCTTATGCCTACAGATCTGTTATGGTTTGGATGTGAGATATTCCCCCATTATTGTGAGATAATGCAAGATGGTTCAGAGGAGGAATGATTGTGTTGTGAGAATCTTAACCCAATCAGGGAATTCATCACCTGGTTAGGGATTCACCAGCTGGCAGATGAGGTCCTGCAGGGTGTGGCTCCAGGAGGTGGAATTTGGGGGTGTGGCTTTGTGGTATATTTTTAATCTGGCAAGTGGAGTCTCTCTCTCTCTGCTTGCTGATCATCATGACAGCTGCTTCCCTTTGCCACACTCTTCCACCACAAAGTTCTGCATCAACCTGGATCTGTGGAAAATGGATCCAGTTGTCTTTGGACTGAAGTTTCTGAAACTGTGAGTCCCTAAATGAACTTTTCCTCCTCTATAATTATTCTGATTGGGTCTTTTGGTTACTGTAGCAAAAAAGCTGACTAAAACAGTATCAAAGTCTTTTTTACTGAAGGTCAAGTTGGAAACTACTTTCTAGATTCTTTTCTTCCTTTTTTGCCCCCCATGCTGCTGCAAATCATCTCTTCTTAACATCCTTTGAGAATTTGCACATCAGTTCTTACTTTTAACACTTTTCCTTGCATTCCTGTTATGAGTTCATTGTTTTTGTTTTCCCCTATTCTAAAGTATGCTTCTATCTGTAGAAGACCTCGTAAATGCCTATTTTCATGTCTTTCAGAGTAACTAAATTGGCTTGAGTTCCATGTTCTAGATTAAACATAGAGTTTGAATGGAAGCAGCATTTTTACTTATACATAATGTAAAAAAACATTAAAAATTGGTTTTGAATAAATTATATAATCATTATATATTTTAAGTGGAGAATACCCAGGAGTCTAAGTATATTTCATGACTTAAAGATCAAGAAGAATCCAAAAAAGCAGGTAATCAATTACTTTTTTGAATGACCCTCAAGTGCACATTAATATTTACTAACAGTAAAGCCTACCTTTATTCTCTCCTTTCTTAAAGTAATTCTTGAACAAATAGTTGGACACAGTTTTCTAGCTAAAGGCATGCTATTATTTGGCTATTCTACTATTTTATAATATGCCAGATATAACATCATTTGCAGAGCAAAAACATTGATTTCAGTTTTATCCATCATGTGAATAAATTGTGTGTTATATAATGAGTTGCTTGATAGATTTTCTGTACACCTTACTTGTAAAAAAGCTCTTTATTTAAGTAACAGACTTTCATAATTTTAAAACATGTTACACTTGAATTCTTTCTTTCATGAGTACTTAACTCATTTTTTTTGTTGTTTTTAAAATTTGTCCTTTTGAGATATATATGACAGGAAAGTGTACTTTGACATATTATACATGCATGTAGTATAACTTATTCTAATTAGGATCCCATTCTTGTAATCATGAGTATTTAACTTATAAGGTGACTGTTAACTCCAAGTATCAGTCAAAATTTAATGTGTTTATAATAATCCACAAGAGTAAGTATATATGCAAATATTTTCCATATGATAAAATGATCCATGCAGTAAAAACAGATCCATAGTATATGGTCTAAAATCATATGATTAAAAGAAAAATTGTGGATGAAAGCAGAACTGTTGTCAAGCAAGATTACAAGAAATCACAGACATTCAGGCACTCTTTTTTCAAAGATATATCAGAAGACATCTTCCTGACAAGGCATTTGATACCTTAACTTCTGCTACAACTTTTGCATACTCAAATTTTTTTTATTTTTATTTTTGTTTTGTTTTCAGAAATATAGAAAATCAAAGATGTGCTCAACTTCTCCATAATCATTCTTCATTCACTCAGATTTCTGGCCTCCTTGTGGGGAGTGAATGTTTTGATGCCTGTGTTGACTAGAGCTCTCACAAACTGCAAATGTAAATGAGAACATCTCATGACCAAATTCAACACAGCTTGCCTGTCTCATTCTGCAAATGAAAAAGCAATTAGCCATTCAAACCTGTGCTTTTGGCAGTGTCAATACAATTAATGAAGGTGCAAAAATTTTAAATACCATTTGCTTGCAAAGTTTTGTGTTTTAGAAGATTAAATATATTTGAATATTATACCTATATGTTTACATTTTATGCCTAATAAAATTTAATCTTTGAATCAATCTAACTAACGGCATATAAAATAATATAGGACAAAGAACATATTTTTAGGTGAATGAAGTATACGTATGCCAGATAGATTTTTTTTTAAGCTGGTAAGGAAGAAGAGCTGGTTGCAGTTGCTCTAATTTTGTCTGTTCTTTGGCAAATAAACAAAACCTAAATGTATACAGATATCTCTCTTTGCTGAGCAATTTCACTGCAGCCTATAATTGTACCACTATTAGTGATAAATTCTGATTTACAGCTTAATTGGCCAGAAGTGAATATAGCCTCAAGGTCATTGCAATAAAGAAAGCAGGAACTTTAGGGAGGTGCATAAGTTAAGCAAGAGATTGTCTGGTGCAGTGAGTGAAGAAGATCTGTTTAAAATATTAGAATACAACGAGGGGCCATATTGTGCAGTGCTGACTCCATACATAGAACACAAAAGGTCAATTTGAAGTGCTCACAGAGGTCCCACAATAAAATATTTTATATTTAACAACATGACTCCGATGCTTTTTCCCTACAAGGGAAACCAATAATTACACGATGTCAAAAGGGATTAAAAATGGACCAATTAAAGCCTCAAGGAAAGTTAAGTTTCAAAAGAAAAGCAGCAGAAAATTGGAGAAAATAGAAGCAAGAATTTAAGAAACCTAGAATTGCATAAGGAGCTGATCAGCATTTGAGAGGGTCTGTTATTTCTCCATAAAACCCAAGTGAAAGCTCACAGTGTAGGGAGTGATTCGGAGTATGATGGAAGAAACAATAACAAAGATATTTATAGAGAATTTTGAAGCTCACTATATTCTTAAATATATTGAAATTCATGAAAGGCAACTTTGCTTTTACATGAAAACAGAAAAAAGAAGGGAAATCTTATCGACCCAGGAACAATTGATTTTCAACTGATATTCAAGTCATGCCAATTTGAGGCATAATTTATAAGAAAGAATAACATGCAAAAGTGTATTAGACTAAAAGACTAGAATGAGCCTAGTCCCCAGGGACATGAATAAAGTGAGAGGGTGTAAGCATTTTCAACTTCCTACAGCCGAAGAAATACCCAGAAAGCTAACAAAACTTCTGCTATTAATAGCCTTGCTTGTCACCAGGGACTCTAGCATATTTGCCATGTTAAAAGGGGTTTTAAAACTTCTTGAATAATATCTCAAACTAATTATTGTTACTATATTAAATATGCATTATGTACTAATAATAATCTTAATTTAATAAAGCATAGGCTCAGAAATAGCCTCTTTTGTTGGTTTCACGTATTTGAATTTCCATCAGCTATATGAAAAGGAAGAAAATTATATGGAAAGGGAGAGAAAACTTATGGGTACTGAATGAAGGCTAAGGTCATATTTAAATGTCGTCTTTAGGAGGTGTTGACATGAAATCCTGGTAAGAAGCCTCCAGGGAACACAGCATGGGCTTCACCGGCAGGCATAGATTCTAGAAAGTGTGTCAGGAGAGGAAAAGGAACAATGTTTCACATAAACTATCTGGAAAAGCAGATCTTAGATGCTTTCATGACTTGAATTGGCCTGCTTCATATACAGACTTTTTCTCCCTTGAGATAGACTTCAGTCACAAAGATTCCAGGAAGTCTACGATATTAGGAATTTATAAGCGATTATTCGTAGATTTGTGTTTTCCCCTTCTGGTGCTCTTTTTCACCATAAGCACTGGCTGTTAGGGGCTCAAGAGAGCCACAAAGTCCCATTGTAAGTAAATCTATAGGCAAGCAAGGGCCTGTTGAGGACAAATATGTGCAAGAAATATAGGTAATGAAGGGCCGTTCCTCTGCTCTGGCATTGTTGGAACTAGAAATCTAAGCATGGGTATTACTTTGGACACCCCAGGAAGATTCTGTAGTCGCTTTACCATCTAACATCTGGATTTTAAAAATACAACATACAAAATAACTTATCAGGAAATAAAGGTAAAGCATAAAAAGTGAGAGTAAAAGATTAGTCTAATAGGAAATACTGCAGAAACATACCGATGGTGGTAGGGAAATATATTTGATTATGGATAAGTGGTCAGATGAGGGATTTTGAGGATAAAACAGATAAAGCAGATTGGGTGAACACTGCAGATAATAGGCCTATTCATCCCAGGCATATGCAACTTTTATAATGTGAGCTTGACTAAAGTGTGGTATGGGTGGTGATAAAGGCGTAAATAGTTTGAAAGTGCATCATATTTCACGACACCCACATGGATTTCTAAATCTTTTTCACTTCTCCAGAACTGAATGGACGTTCCTATAGTAAGAGAACCCTTAATGGTATGAATTTTAATGAGGGCTCTATAAGGTGCTAGATGTGTGACATTGAGACCGGCATTTAATCTCTTACAGTCATATTTTCTCCCCTGTAATATGGAATTAAAAATATCTGGGCAGTCAGACTATTTCAAGGTCTCTTCCCATCCTAAATTTCTTTGGTTTTAAACATTTTCCCTCTTACTTACAATTTGTATTTTTAATGTGTTTACCCACCTTCCTTCTCCTCATCTTCTGAGCTTTTCCCTTCCCAGGAGGCATGTAGTTATGGTAGCAAGAAGACTGCTGCTGTGGTTTGGCTCAAGATGTGACTGCTTGCTCCAACATGTATTTCCACCATTGCCATCCACCATGAACCATGGGCACTCCCTCCAGAACTACATCAATGCAGGTACCATGCCCTTGAACCTCCAAAACTGTGAAGTAACTCCATTTTTTTTCTTTGTAAGTAGTTTGTGCCAAGTATTTTATTATAATGATGAAAAACTGACTGATACAACTGCTAAGAACAAGAGAAGTTCCTGAGTTCCTTCACCAGTATATATGAGTTAGATATCTTAGTTCCATGAGTGCTCATCTTTCCTTCTCATGGAAATTTGCTTATAGAGAAATGTGATGGGCTAATTTGTTTATGAAACATTTATTACATTTTTTTGTTATTGGATGGGGGAATCAAAGACTTATAAGCCACAGCTCACAAATGACATCGTATTTCAAACAGTAGATTTGTGATGGGGTGAAAATGACCACAAAGAAAAGAAATGATAATAAAACACCAAGAAAAGAGTGACCTCAACTTTAAGGTAAATCTAAACTACATATTGAAGGCTGAGTGAATTGAAGCTGACCAGGTTAAAAAGTAGAGAAAAGACTGTCCCAAAATAGAGACTGGATGTTCTCAAGCAGAACAGAGCATTCAATTTTGTTTTTTTACATCAATTTCTTTGTTGGTATGCAGAAAAGAGATGGGATAACACTGAAAAAAGAGAGATCAGGTAAGGGTTGTTTTGCAGATTAGACTATATGAACAATTCCTGGAACACAGAATGAGTCTGACAAATCACTAGTGTCCAATCTCTAGGAAGTTAAGGGTTCTATGTCATTTGCCATCACATGCCTGGTACACACCAATAACCCTGGGACATAGCAGTCACTGACCTAGTGGCTATTAAGGAGTACATTTAGTATTTGCAGCATAACATTAAAACATTAATCAAGTATCAGGCTCCATTATTCTTAACCTGAACCACATTTTTGTAAGGTGATAAAACAAAGCAGGAAGGGAAATTTGAGAAAGGAGCTGTTCACAGGGGCCTTGTGAAAACTCATTGAAAAGATGTTATCTGAAGGATAAGGATTTAGCCATGTCGATGTGAGGAGTGGAGGGCAGGTCCAGGTTAAAAGAATAGTACAAAAGCCCCCCAAAAGAGCATGTCTAGTGACTCTGCGAAATAGCAAACATACTGTACTTCTGGATCCCAGGCTACAATGCAGGTGAAAGAGGAAACAGAAATGTCAGGGAAGCAGTGTTATTAAGGAAGAGCGAGGCTTCAAGTTTCTCATGTTTGACTTTGCGTTTCAGAGGACATAAAGAAAATTGTTTCAGTAAACAGAGAATGGATGAGATAAAGAGCAGAAAAAGCACTATAAATAGTGCAAAGAAGACTAGAATCCAGATATTTGGAGAATGGCCTGGAAGTCTAAGATCTTTTATGATACTGTCTGTAACAGGAAGCTGGGTTAGGCTGAACTTACCCTTCAACTATTCCATCCAATTGACAATGGAGAATATGTGGTAAATGAAGGAGGAAGTGAATGGAAGCACCATCCCCTGCTTCTTTATCAGCACTGTCAATGCCACCAACACTGTGGAGTTCATATTTTTTACAAAGCAACCAAGAAAGAAAGAAAGACAAAGAAAGAAAGAAGAAAAAAGAAAAAAGAAGGAAGGGAGAAACGAGTAAAGAAAAAAAAAAAGTATGTAATAGGCACAAACAAAGCTTTGATAAGAATAAATGGTATGACCATCATAACTGGTGGGAGCTAGAGCTAACAGCACGTACCAGAGTAGCATATTGTTATGCAGAGAAAACCTAGTGACAAGTCAGTCAATCTTCACTTATGTCATCAAAAGATGAGTGAGATTGCAAAGGTAAGGTGGTGGGGTGTTTCATGTTTTTTAAAGTTAATTCCTAAAGAAAAAGTAGGTGAATCCCAGTTAAATATTTTTAATGAGCTGTAAGGGAATTATCATGATTTTTCTGATTAATTCTTCAGAAATGTGTTTAAATTGCTTACAGGAAGTTGTTTTATCTTAAGAGATTAGAAACTAATTCATTTCTTAAAAAAAGTTGACTTTCATTTCTCAAGCAAATCTTAAGAGTTTTGCTTTGGAAATTGTGCATTATCCAGTGGGGGCTATGTTTTATACATTTAATTTGAAAGCTTAGACTAACCAATTTTTAAAAATTTTTTTACCAGAAACCCTGCATTGTAAAAAGCTAAAAAAGGCTCATTTCCTATTAAACAGACATTATTACCTCATGTACATGTATGACTGCATGACCAATGTGGTCCAGCAATATGTATAATCAGAAAAATGAGAGATTACACTCTATTTATGTATGATCTATCAAAATGCATAAATGCATTCTACTGTCATGTACAACTAATTAGAAGAGATAATATAAAAAATTAAATAGCAAGTACTTAAAAGCAAAAAATGCTCATTTCCTTATTTGTCTTATTTGTTCTTTTAGAGAATGGAACTATTTCATGCAATATATGAAGATTAACTCAGGCATTAGTGTTTTTTTTTTAATTTGTGGGACTTTTTTGTTTAAATTGTCTATTTTTGTGGTTATCAGTTCAGTATTGATGAAGGTAACATACCTCCCCCCCAAAAAAAAAGCAGCTTCAAATTAAATATAATAAAATAAAACAGAAATGGATCTTTAGCATGGGTTAATTGTTGTTCACAAATAAGTTACTGCTTGTACGTAAATGTTCATGTACTTTAGCAGGCACTGAGTGGCATAATCACTCTGACCTTTGAGGGAGAGCTATTTTCTTACTTTTAAAAATACAGTCAGAACTTCATGCTGCTGTTTGCTGAGGGATGAAGGTAAACCTAGAACAGAAGATGTTGACTATACATCAAGGTTCCTTACATGTTATCCACCTCTGGCTCTAGGCTAGTGGGTTGAACAAAGACAGAAGCCAAAAAGACAATTATTTTCATTTAACACCAGCATTCATTGGACTTTTGTTTTGAGTCAAGTGCTAGACTAACTACTTTTCATATATTATTTAAGGCCATCATCAAACCTAGGACTGCTGAATAAAATCTATATTTTCACTCACAGGGTTTTGTTGCTCAAATTTCTGTCATTTAGTATGCCATCATTTCTATCCTTCCTACAACCACAACACATCCATAATTTCTTAAAATAATATATTTCTCCATACTGATTCACTTTTTAAAAACTTTAACATAAGCAAAACGGTCAGTAAATCAATTATGCCAGGTGTGCACACCTATAATACCAGGCACTTGGGAGGCTGGGACACTGTCTCTAAATAAAATACAAAAAAGGGCTGGGGAAGTGGCTCAGCGGTTAAGTGCCCCATGTTCAATTCCCAGTATAAAAAAAAAAAACAAAAAAACAAAACAAAACAAAAAAAAACACAAGAGATCACTAAGTTAATAACAATTCTTCGTTCTTTATAATAAACATTAAAATGAATTGAATGGACATTTTAAAATAAAAAACAGTATTAAATTTCAATTGCTAAATAATTATTAATAAAACATATACCTAAAATATCAACTAAAATCCCTTCTTATTTTGCCAGTGGCATACAACCACAATTTGTGAAATGCCATTGTACGTTCCATTTCCCATCCCAGGGGTATAAGTTTGATCCTTAGGACAGAGGATATAGAGTATGCATAAGCTTTTTCAGCACTTCCAAAGGGAATCGAATCACAGAGAACTCTTAAAATGATCCATTGGAGTGTTGAAAAATTAACTAAACATTTAAATAGAATTCCTTTTTTAATCCTTTTAATTTCTAATTTGTGTGTTTTATAGTAACTATAACATATAGCATTACATACGATTCATAAATATACAATAATGAAAGGTAAAATCAAAAACTATTTTACTAAGGAAGTGAAAAGTGCGATAACTTTACTTCCACATCGAGATTTATACTGTCCTTTCTCCTGCACTGTGTGTCTAGCTTTGTGGCTTTAGCTTGAATATGCAACATCCAATTGAATATTAGTAGTCATCTATCAATGGGCCTATAACAAAATTCATAATCCTAGCTTTCCATAGATATTCAGCAAAAAATATTAACTGACCATTAAGCTCACCAAAGCAATAATTTACTTCAAAATTTTATTATATAATTAGGTCTTGTAACACAAAGGGAAAGAAGCAAAAACAATGATCCAGAATTCTGTAATTTTGAGATGCCTTAAGCTTAGAATACAAATTTTTTGAAAATCACTGGATCATAAAATTTGACTGTACCTGAACTTGTTTGGCAGCAAAACCTGATTTGAACTGACACGAGGATGTTTATGTTCTTTATGCTATTTAGTACGAACATATAAGTGTGGTAGAGAAATGTTTGACTAAGACATACTGCCCCACATCTTGCTCACCTTGTTGTGTATTACCTTTTTAGAATACCAACAATTCAGAATTCTAAGACACAGATACCTTCAAAAATTTCAGATAAAAGATTGTGAACCGGTAGGCAAATGCCCTATGCAATTTGTTAAAAATGTGTCATAATATTGTGATGAGAAACAACTGAATTGAATGAAAATCCCCAGGACTCAAATTCAGCATAGCTTCACATATTATTTGCCAAGAGATTATAGAAATGCTAACATTTGATGGGTGGTTGGATCATCTTACATATTAATTATTCTCTAAACCCAACATTTTGTGATTGCATGAAATGTTAAGCATATATATATGTGTATATATTATTCTGATGCATATATATATATCCAAATAAAAATTACATTTGGATTATCTGTCAATTCAAATTAGCCTTATACTCTTCTTTTCTAAATGCGATTATGTTCAAGGTTTTCACTCAAATTATAACTAATAAGAATTACTTGTACAGTCTTAAAGAATGATCTTATGGCATTTGCCTGTAAGTGGATGAAACTGGAGAATATTATACTAAGTGACATAAGCCAATCCCAAAGAAAGAAAGACCAAATGTTTTCTCTGATATGCAGATGCTAATTCACAATAAGGTTGGGGGGATATGGGGGAGAATAGAGGTACTTTGAATTAGACAGAGAGGAATAAAGGGAGGGGAGGGAGTATGGGGTAGGAGTGATAATAGAATGAATTGGACATTATTACCCTAAGTGCATATATGATTACACAACCTATGTAACTCTACATCACGTACAACCAGAAGAATGAGAAGTTTATACTCCATTTATGTATGCTGTGTCAAAATGCATTCTATTGTCATGTATAACTAATTAGAACAAATAAAAATTTTTTAAAAAGAATTACTTGTCCCCATTTACAATTTATTTTTCTAGATGAAAACCTATTAAGCAAAACAGTATTTAGAATTAACTAATATATAGAGAATAACTTAGGTATTTGAGGTATGCTATTAATTGGTAGTTTTGATGAAAGTGAGTTCACTTTATATATACTAAGTCTATACCACAAACACTGGCACATTATGCTGAGATGGGCGACCTAAAATAATAATCTCAGAGATGTGTTGCAGAAGACAAAGACAAACCATTAGTGAAACATGCTGGTTAAGTCACTATTGGCATATAAATTTAAAAGAGATGACATGATATATAATAGTAGTTATCACTAAAATGGAAAAATCCAGAGAGCCAGGCAGATTTTGTGCTAAGAATGGTAACATAATTAGAAAAAAAAATGATGACAGTTCTATATGTACTCTCTGACATCACCATTGAAACTGCTGTCAAGAAGAAAAATAAAGTTCGAATTAATGTTAGTGTAGGGAATGACATAAGAATGAACAGAATTCTTGATACACTATCATTCTTAAATATTTTCATATGAATAAAAATTTTACTAGAGGGTATAAATTTGGGATTAAGGATTCTGAGACTTCAGATAGTGTATAGATGCACAGATCTAGAAAGTATCAGGAGAGCAGCCTCCCAGTAAAACCTGTCTGTAATGTAGACTGAAGTATTTCTGTTCAGAACTGGCCGGGGACATACACACCAATAGCTTTAAATCATGACCACTCTAACGGGGACATACACACCAATAGCTTTAAATCATGACCACTCTAACTGTTCTTAGTTTGAGGCTTAATTTAGACTTTTTTCTGTAAGGCAGTTGAGGAGAGTTGATATGACTATTTTTGAAATGTCAATAAGGTGAGTATGAAGACATTACTTAAATTCCTATAATTTATCTGTAAATTCACAATGTGGATCTGTATACATATATATATGTACATATACATATATACGTATTCACACATTTTATTTGTGTCTGTGTGTGACCCTCAGAGACTCCTCAGTTCATTTCTGGGTTCACTATCTTAGCCAAGGACATGACCTTAATACCTTAGTCACAAAATGACTTTCCTCAACATTAGTGTCTCTACTATTGTGTTGAAGCAGTTGGAATAAAAGCTAGATTTTTTTTCTTTTTTTGTATCTACACTCTGCATTTAAGACATCACACCTGGATGCATATGGGAGTAGAAGTCTGTGTTACATTGTGGAAACTAAATGACTGGTGCCAGGAGAACAGAAGGGACCAGTCGAAATTCAGAAATCAGGGAAGTAAATTGGAAAGGGACTTTGACATCAGAAGTATAGATTTTCATATTCGTTTTGTCAATGTTGCTTTCTGCTTTGTAGACATGTGGCTCCATTGGTATTCACAGCCATGTTACATCTGAGCATCTATGGTCCTTAATTGCTTTGCAGTTTGCCACAAGCAGAGAAGGCTTTAGTAAACAGGCACTGGGAAATTTGCTGTGATATGGTTTGCATTTTTATTGCACTTTTATTTTGGACTAGTTAAATCCATCTTACACTTGATACAGATAACACTTATTCTCTTAATAGTAAGAGTAAATGCTTACTTTTAGAGTTGCATATCATAAAAAACAAAATAAATAAATAAAGGAATTACATTGGGTAGTTATGGTACATTTAGCAAATTATACCTTGTAGCATGCTAAATATATTATTCTGACCTGAGTTAGTCTTAAATAATTAAAGAAACTTACCTTTCTTAATTTCTCCATGTTAAAAACTAAATATTAATATTTATATACTTATCAATGCTATGAAAAACAAAGGATGATTATTGGAGTTTCTGTGAGCTAAAATCCCATAAAATTCCATATGCCAATATTCAGATTTATGTTATATTGATGAGGTGCTTTTAAACCCAAAGGTTTTAATCATCTCACATATAGCAAAGGAGATCAGAAATCTCAAGAAATACAAAATGAGGTTTCCTAGCATTTACTTTCTAAAAATAAAAAGCTAATGTTAAAATAATTTCAAATTTCTATAAAAACTTAAAATTAATGTAGAAAGTTTCCATATGGGTGCAGTAAACTTCCCCTATTACTCTTTTATTAGTATGATATGTTTGTCCCAATACATGAAACAATATTGACACATTATTAATTAAAGTCTGTATTTGTTTCACATTTCTTTAGTTTTTATCTAAGATCACTTTGGCACCAGGATCTCATCAGGGAAACCACTAGTTGTTATGATCCCTTAGATTGTTTTTGACTGTGAGAGTTCCTAAGTTTACTTCTTAATTTTTTGAGTAGTAAAAATTATTTATGTTCACAAAAGGTTGTTGTGAATATAAGCACCCTTCTACTGTTTTCTAAATTTTAATCATGACCTAGGTAAAATTCATAAAGCACATGTATAAAATCTAACATCAACACACACACACATTTCTTCCTGGTTTTTTAAATCCCTGGAAGACAACATGTGTTAATAAGTCACACTCCATTTGGAACATCTTTGGCAAGTACAATATTTTCAGCAGTATCTGGAAAATGCATATGGGGAATGTTGTTTGATGTCTAATGCTGCTACTAGAGATTTCATTAATAAGTGTGTCTTTATAAAATTTGTCAAAAAATTCATTGCAAATCATATTTTAAAAGTTGGTATTTAATGTAAATAAAAAGTGATTGTTAATGTTAGTAACTCCAGGAACATTGATAAAGGTCTTTCTTACAGTTCACTGTCTGTAAGTTAGATCTCATTTTAGAATTTTAATTTAATGGTAGAGCATTTGGGACAAGCATCTCAATTAAGGTATCCAGTAAAAATATTAATAAGTTTGAATAATCAAGGAAGACCTCAGAATAAAGACATCTGAAATGGGTAAAATATAAATAAGTAAACAGAAAAAGATAAGGGGGAAAATACCCTAACCAAATAAATGATAAGAGAAACATAAGAGAAAAAAAAAATACCCATACTAACCATACATGTGGCTAATGCCTAACCTAATGAACAATGTAGATAATGGCATGTTTCTTTGTATTTGGTGTGTAGCAAAATAAAATACTTAACTGGAATTAAAAAGTAACCAAATATGAATGAAAAACAATTCATAAAATAAGTTTAATAAAATTTAAAACTTCCTTTTCAATACAGGATACCATTAAGAAAATGAAAGTAACAATAACGGAAAAAAATATTTGCAATAAATATGTCTGTCAATAGTCTTGAACTCAGAATATATGTAGAGCCTTAAAAACATCAATGAGAGCAAGATGAAGAACCAAATAAAAATTATAAAAGAACTTGAACAGACACTTCAAATTGCCACTGAACACTCAGGAGAAGTTTTCATCTTACGCATTTGTGTTCTGCTGATTAAAATTATACAAATTAAAAACACATGTTAGAATAGCTTAAATTTAAGTGTGATAAAACCAAATGAGGAAAAGGAAGGTGAAGTAACTGGAAATTCCATACATTACCAGTGGGGGTATAAAATGGTAAAATCACTTAGAGTTGTTCCAGAGCTTCTCATGAATTTAAATATACATCAACCATATTACCTAGCAACTTTAAGAGAAATGAAAATACATGTCAACAAAAATGACTTGTAAAAAAATATTTAAAACAGTCTTCATAATATCTCAAATTGAAAACAATCTATGTATACATGGCCATCAGCTGGAGAATAGATAATCAAATAATGATATGTCCAAAATATGGTCTATTGTGTATTCATTCTTCCCCTTTACTCAGAGAAATAAAATCCTTATCCACATATATGTTACTTGGCAATATTTACTGAGACCTACTCTACCTCCCTAGGTACTAAATCAATCTTACTTTCTCAATTTAATATTTTAACTTAAATTACATGATGTTTTCATATAAATATTCTGTTAACAGTTTCTGTAGTATTTTTGTTATACACTTTAATTTATGTGAGATTATGTGCAACTTTGAGAGATTTCCCAGGAAAACAATTGTTCCATGTGTGTCCTTTTTCACTTCTGAGTATCTCATAAAACAGTCATTAGTAATTCTAAGTTTTAAAATAATAACCATCATCTTTGTGCAAATTCTGGCCTCCATTCTATAGACATTAATTATTGTGTTATTGGGAACCCTGGTTCTAGGAGTACACATCTGTATGGATTTAGGAGAGAAATTAAGAACATGAACTAACCTGAAAATGTTGGTAACTTTGGAGAATGCGATATCTATACAGAACTGAAGCTAAGAGAGGGAAGAACATAGAGTAAGATGGCAGATTTACATTTCCAACATTTTATAATTTACTGGGAAAGGAGAGGGGTAGGTTCCATCTCCACCCATCTATTTAAGAAGATTCCCTCAACTTTTCCTCTTACGTAGAAGATAAATTTCTCCTGTGGTATTTTAGTGTTTAGCAAATATCCTTTCTCTTCCCCTCCCACTGTAGTAGAATGTTCACTTCCTCAATTTTTGATAATAGGCTTCTTCATATGACTTACTCTGGCCAAAGGAATGGTAACATAACACAAACAGGAGTCTTTCAAGTGTTTGTTCAGTTTTCCCCACTTGTTTCAGTC
The DNA here is from genome assembly GCF_902686445.1 of Sciurus carolinensis. NCBI lineage: Eukaryota > Metazoa > Chordata > Mammalia > Rodentia > Sciuridae > Sciurus > Sciurus carolinensis. Next base: position 53,397,267 of record NC_062217.1, on the reverse strand, counting down.
AGTTTTTTCACTGCTGTAACCAAAATACCTGACAAGAACAATTGTAAGGAGGAAAAGTTTATTTGGGACTCACAGTCTCTGTCTGTAGATGGCTGACTTCATTGTTCAGAGACCGAGATAAAGCAGAACATCATGGAGGAAGTGTGTGGCAGAGGAAAGCAGCTTAGGACTTGGAACCAGAAAGCAGAGACAGAACTCTCCCCTCACCAGAGACAAAATATAAACCCCAAAGGAACACCCCCAATAACCCACCCTCCAGCCACAGGTAACCTGTCTAGAGTTACCACCTAGTTAATCCCTATCAGGGGATTAATGCACTGATTAGGTTAAGACTCTCATAACCCAATTGTTTCACCTCTGAAAATTCTTGCATTGTCTCACACATGAGCTTTTGCGGGACACCTAATATCTAAACCATTGTACTTGTCATGAGAAAAGCATGCTGTAGGTAACTTGGTCTTTAGCTTAGGCCCCAGACAAACATATGTGGAAAAGTCTTGAACTCAATTTACAGCCTGAAGGCAAAGACAGCCTAAAAACAGAAATTCCCAAAGTGACTCCAGAGTAATTCAGGCAAATCACAGTAAACCTGTATATGATGCACATGAGAATAAATGCTTTTATGTTGTTTTTGTAAACCATTGGGTTGTAGTGTGGTTACTTAGGCAGCATCACTGTGAAAATAGTTGATTATATCTTCAAAGACATTCAAAATTCTCCCACTAATTTGGGTTAATGATGAAATTAAATAGTGCATGGTAAAATATATGATAAAAGAAAAAAATGTAAATATGGATGAATGTTTTAACTTTCATTTCAGATACAACATTTTTCTGGCTTTTCAGAGCTCCTACTTACCTAGAAACTTCATGAAACACCCTTTTATCTTTTCCCATTTAGTTATTGTCTGTTTGCCTTTAAGTTACTCTTATATTTTGAAACCCAGAAAATTAACACCTATTTTACAGTTTTTATCTCTCTTTTATTTTAGGACAAATTAAATGTTTCAGTTCATGATGAGGACAGTATTTGATAATTTGTCTTCTCAACTCTGATTTTATCTTTAATTTAGAGATTCCTGGCATGGATGTTATCATCAAAAGAAACACAAAAACCAAAAACTGTTCTACTTTTTAAGTCTTCAACTCTGAAATTCACACCTCAGGTCACTGCTTCATGCTTTCTAAGTCTATCATCTATGAAAAATTTGTTCAGTCAAATAGCATTCATATTCTGTTTAATGCAAAATGTTGAAGGCAACGAAACCTCTAAGTAGAATTTTCTCACTAGCCTTGCGCTGTCCCTTTCTGAGTCCTGTAACTGGTACCTGAAAACTGAATCATTTTAGAATCTTTGTCCTAGACTAATGGCATGTCTATGTTCTTGAGGTTGGTGTAGTCTAAAGGTATCTCAATCACAGACTTTGCATAGGAATTGCTTAAAAATAATTATTACTTGATTATTTTAAGAAGTACTTCACACATAGTACTTGTTCAATAAATATGTAGTGAAAGACTACTAACATATCTAAAGAATAAGTCTCCTGGGGGACTTCTGATATTGTTACTAAACATTAAAATTTTAAGGTATTTAAAAGAAAAAATAACACTCCCTCTTATAAACTCTACTTATCATACTAATTCCTACACATAGTCTTGGAAATCAATATCTCTTCTCATTTTGTGGTGGCAGAAAGTGTTTGTAGTTGCTATATTCTGTGTTAGATAAAAATTGATGGCATAAGGGGGAATTACAACTTCAGAAGAATTGATTATGACCCCACAGATATATTAAAAGAGACAAAATGACCTGCTCACTACCATGTCTAACATTTCTACTGGTGACCTTTGAGGAGAGGCAACATAGCAGATTGCTTTTCCATATTTTTGAATTGTGCTTTTTATCTCTAAATAGTGGCAATACTGCAAAAGTGATCATGGTGCATATTAAGATGATCCTTCCATGACAAGGAAAGTCATTTCTTTCCAATGAGCAAGTCAGTTGCAAAATCAAAATAACTTTTATCCTTTGCATTCAGTGCCAGTTGTGTTGATAGCATGGCTCTCCTACAGGGAAGGACAGTTAGGTCTCTTATTACACTCCCTGAATTGAGATGAATAAGAGAAACAAAAACAGGAAAAAAAATATAATTCAAGGCTCTATTGAAAATATTCAATGTGAGTATAACAGATTTGGTTAAGTAAAGCAAAAGAGATAATTGATTATTATTTGTAATAGAATCATTTTGCCATCAGTTACTTCTTAAAGAAAAGTTTCATTGGATAAATGTGTCTGAAATAAAGTAGCTTTAAAGTCATATTGGCAAATAGAAATATTTATTTAAGTAATCATTGTGATATACCATAAGACCAAAGACTTTTTATTATAATTTTCTTAAGAAAATTAAGTAAGTAGAAGATTTATGTCACTTGTATATATTGGTACTTTATAATTTTATTTTAGTCAGCAATTTCATCATTGTAAGTTCAGGTGTTTAAACTCTGTATTTCATCTTTGTTCATTTAAAAAAGCAAATCTAGTCATGAAATCTGCATCATTCTCATATATATGTAGCTGTGAAAGATAGCACATTATGCAGTAGACACCTAATTTTCCCTTCAGAAATTTTTTGGAAATTCAGAAGGAACTGGTCTGTATTGAAAGGCTAAGTTCTGGCATATATGACCTTCCTGACTACCTGTACTTTCCTTCCCACAGCATTTATGTGGCCTCTCTCACAAGTGACTACAGTTAAGTACTATAGATTACCCTGTGTTACATATTACTTATATGTTAGTGCTGTTTCTAGAAGATGTCTATATAAACCCCTTTTTCTAAGTCCCTGATATGCCTATCACAGAGTTGGACCTATCTTTCATTCTCAGAAAGGATTTACGGATGATATATTTTTTCTTGGTGCATAAAAAAATTGTAAAAGGTTCAGAATTTTTAGTGCCTGGAAACATATCTTTACTAAATAATGTCATAGTCAATTCAAGCTACCAATGTTAGAACAATATCTATATGACCTCATTTAGTCAATTCAGTTAAAACATCAGGGAAGTAACTCAGTGATAAAATTCAAACAGACCAGAGACTACAGATTGGTTGCTTTTCAATTTTCTACTTGAAACTGTGGCATGCTGTAGCCATAAATTATTTGTGTTTCTTTTGTGCATTCTTATTACACTTTTGGCTTAGCAAGTACATGAATATATGCATTCTTGTGTTCAAATCAGATTTATATCTGGAAAATACATTTTCAGAAAATTATACCTTCACCTCTTTGGGATGTTGAAAAAATTGTGAAAAAAGAGTTGTAAATTACCATCTGAAGTAGTGGAAAAAAAGATAACTTCTTTCTAACTACATAACAGTCTATGATGAAAATATGTAAGAGATGTTCCTATTGACAAGATATGACCCCTTACCCTCATTCTATTCCTGAGAAAACCTATAAAGTTTCCATTAACCTTGGAAACTTTTTCATTTAAGTTAAATAGGAAAAATAATAAGCATATTACCATTTACATTAGGTTAATAAGTTCAAATTAGCTTTGCTGGTTTTGATCAAATTTGAAAATTTAATGAATATTATAGAATCTCAATAGAAAAATATGTAGTCAAAGTTTCATAGATTTTTAAAAACTTTTAAAGAATTTTAAATAAAACAAACTTTCTCATTATACAGTATTTTGACAAAAATAGAATTTAGGGGAAAAAAAATTTAAACCCAACCATTTTATTTTCCAAAGGCAACCATTTTTTAAAGTACTCCTTTCTAGTTATTTATGAAGTTGAATTCATCTTAAGTATGGATCTTCTCATTCTTTTTCACTCAATATTAATTTATATGCATTTTCAATTGCTAAAGTTCTTCAAAATGTTTAATAAGTACATAGTTTCTTATTAGATAGATGAGGCATATTTCAGTAAAATGAATATTTTGGTTTTTTCTTAATTGTGGTATTTATAAACATTGATGTGAGAGACAGAAATAGTTACAATTTTGGTTTTCATTAATGGATCAATAATGTGAATTTACTTTATATCTTTTTAAAAAATAAAAATTATACATTTACACTAAGAATCAGTTCTAGAAAGTGCAGTTTCCCTTTCCACTACTTTTCTTCTCCATATGGCACTGTGAACTCTCTCAGCAAATTTATTATTTCTTAATCATCATACCTTAATAGAATATATTTTCCTTTCTACTTTTTAATCTTTCTATTTGAGACATTAACTAGGATTTTCCATCAGGAAAGATGATGAGTGAGCTTTTATTTCTCCCCTAGTTTCTACCATACCTTGCTCCAGTTGTGCTCAGTTCACCCTCCTCATACATGTAAAGCATAACATTAGCAGTTTCATGATTAAGTACTTGAAAGTGCAGGTAAGTATGTTTGTATGCAAGCTATTTTTATTTCTGGAAGACATTATTATTTTATTACATTCCCAGTTTTCTGAAATTTCTAATAGCATGTAGGGGCTTGCTTTTCTTGGGTGCACAGAATATTCTGTGCTCTTTGTAAACACATATGAATCAGGTCTTGGAAATGTACTTGTTTTACTTAATTGGTAATTCTTTCTTTCCTTTTACTATTTTCTCTTTTTCTGGAACTCTCTGTGGATAATAATCACTTTGGCTAGTACTTTGTGTTTTCTCAATTTTACTCTCCGGTATTTTTTTCTTCTTTTAACTCTATTTTCTGGGGTATTAACTGAAATTTATTTTTCAAAATTTTCATTATATTTTTTTTATCTCTACCATATTTTCAAATTACAAAGAATTTTTGTCTTCTTTTAAATAATTATATTTCATTCAAGGTGGAAATTATTTAAAGTGAAATTATATGCATATTTCTCTTCTGTTGTTTTTATTTTGGCCTCTGTCTATCCTGTAGAGTTTTCAGCAGCACATGGCTGGTGGTTTGAGGATGATTTGATGTTTCGGTAACTTTTATGCTTGAAATAAAGTATAGTTTTTATTTATCCCAATAGTATGGAAGGTTAGTCAGGGGAAATAAGTCGGTAGTTTCAGAATTCAGGAGGTATATATTTCTACCCCATTAACTCTGTCTAATATATGTAGTACAGAAATGTCTGTTTCATCTTTTCTGGAGCATAAAGTTCCAGTCTTTCTTGAGTAGTGAGAAGATGGGTGACCAGGACAGTTAAACTGTTTCAAGTTGATGTGGTGTCTATTAGTAAGAATGGTTTTAACAATTTAAATTTCCAAGTAGTACTTTTATTCCAAATATTCTTTTTTTTTTTTTCAGTGTCTGGATTCAACAATTATTAAGAACTTTGTGAATGAAATTTCTCTGGTCTGAATGGTTCAGCTGATTTGGATTTTACAAAATATGAATCTTTTCTTCTTTACCACTTCCATTGTCTTTGAAATATTTTCATTTAAAAAAGTGATTTATTTTTCCAAATGAAATTAATATTCATGACCTCTGTCCCTACCAAAATGTCAACAGCCCCAACTATAGATACTTCATGCCAATTTCTTTTCCTGAAATGCTGTATTATTTTGTTATAACTAGTATCTGAGAGCCTTTATCACTTATTTCATAGTACTGTTGAAAGAAAAACTGAGACCAGCTCAATTTCACAAAGTTTATTTGAGAATAAACTAAAAGTGACCAGCATTCAAAATTAAAGTTGGTTCAGAATATCCCCTTTTGCAATGTGGTGGCTTGTTTTTACAATCCAAAAGACAAAATGATACACAGAGATCACCTAATTGGTGCAGTTTTGCATTTTATTTACTTAGGCATAATTTGGCAGCCTTCAATTTACAATTGACTGAAACTGAGTTACTTAGCTATGGGGACTATCTAGGTTAGGTTACAACCTGCTTGCACATCAAGCTAGGTTGTAGTTCACTACATATGTTGGCTCCTTTGGACCAATTGACTAAGTATGGAGTGTACAAAGGAGGATTTAGGACAATTTATTGTGATTCTACAGTATGACAAAAATATTATATATTTTTCTTAATATCATCAATTCAATAAGCAGAGAAATATCAAAATTTAAAACTATAAAAAGTGGAGAAAACATCCAGACCCTTCACTAAAGAGATACAAATAACAAGAGTTCCATAAATGAGTGAAAGAATGAAAGTGATTGAGATTCAGAGATATTTAGTAATTTGGAATAAACAAATAATTCATGAACTTTTCATACTATCATAATTGATTAGCATTCTATTTTTATTTCATGCTCTAAAGAACACGGGGTCCCTACATAGAATCAACCTGCCTGGAGAAATGTATATAATTGCACTAACATTTATAATAGTATTACCAATAGCTATTATTAGCAATAGCCAGTACAAATATATTCATATAATTTTCAATTGTAGACCTATTTTAATGCTCAGTACTTTAAAATTGATGTCACTTCATGTATTAGTGCTTGTTACTTAATATATCAATAAAGCAATATATTATTTTATAAATCTCTTTTAAAAATATCCTGTTAAATGTACTTCAATACTATATATTTCCATGAAAATTCTAGGTTTTTTGTTGAGACTTCTGAACACAACAAATTAAAAATCACACATAGTAAAGGTGAATGAAGGGAAGAGAGAAGAGATGGGAATAGGAAAGACACTTGTTTATTTATGAATAAACTGCCAAACTCCACATCATGCACAACTCCAAGAATGGGATCCTAAAGAAGATAAGTGATACTCCATGTATGTATAATATGTCAACATACACTCTATTGTCATGTAACCTAAAAAGAACAAATAAAAAAAATCACACATAAATGAAAGTTCTCCTGAGGAGAATGAGGAAAGGGTCACATTTTAAGGCATGCCTGAACTTTAGGTATATTGTGAAGTAGATTATTTGCTTATATAGTTTGAAAAATATTGCTATGTTTTAAAACATTTTAATTTCATATTGTTCATTTTATATTAAAAATGTAAGCATTTCCTTTTTTTTTCAATGGTAACCCCTCTTTCTTAAGCAAGGTATAGAATTAAGACTCTTAAATGCCTTATTTGTTATGTACATTTTTCACTCAATGTGATGGGAATATTCTAAAGAAAGAATGGAACCATTTGCCATTCTAATTAGGCCATTGTGGAACTTAATTTGCTATACTGTAATCACCATGGTTTTCTTTCTCTTTCAATGCACATTTAAAGTCGAAAGAGGAAAACTGTACTACTGAAGAAAGTAACCAGTAGTCAATTAGAAACATCTGGTGGTAAAAAAAGTTTGAGGTATAGAGTCAAAGTTGGCCTGGAAGTAAATAAACGTCTTGAAATATAGAAGTTGACACTGTAGTGTTTTCTCGTGCATTACTGGTAATAAAATCCAGTGAGTCTTTAAAAGGCACAAGATACAACTAGATCTATCCATTGGACAATATCCAGAAAAACACATCAAAAGCTACTCTTTGTTTATGTGTGTGTGGCACCAAGGATTAAATCCAGGTCTTTGCATATGCTAGGCAAGCACTCTGTCACTGAGCTACACCCCCAGACCTACCTATTTTTACTTTGAGACAGGGTCTCTCTAAGTCACCCAGACTGGCCTCGGATTTGGGATGCTTCCAACTCAGCTTCCTATGAAGCTGGGATGACAGGCATGCACTCCTTTCTTTTAACCTTTCTTCTATTTTGACATACACAATGAAAACAAGATCCAGACCCTGATATTAATATGCTCAGAGTTCTGGTATAGAAAATGGACAAGAAGACTAATAAATTCCATTTAGTGTGATATGTAAATTAGATATGTATACCAGGCACATAGTGACAAAAATTAAAGATAAAGTTTACTTATTTGTGTCAGGGAAGGGAATTAACAAGAGTATTTGCATCTAAAATTGTTTGAGTTGAACATATTAAGAAATAGGAAAACTGATGTTAGGAAATAAAGTATCTTAATTGAACCAAGGGAGTAGACACCAATGACCTTTAATTAGTTGCTATAACTGGTTATTTTTCTGTAACATGGGATAAAACAATCTATTTACTTAGGTTAGCTTTTACTGAAGAACATTCTATAGGATACTTTATTCAAAAAAATACTACTAGGAAAAATAAACTGTGATAAAAATGTTGAAGAAATATGGAAGAACGTAGTCCTAACTTTGAGCCTATGCATATTAGATTTAGGTAATTCCAACAGTAATAAAAAATATACTGATTTGACTTCAAATGGCATCCACTAATATCCCAAGGATTTTATATTTTGAAATTACTGAGTTGGTTGTTTTCACTTAGCAATACATACAAGTCCATTGTATGTAGCAATACACATGGTGTCATGCATGTGTTTACATGATAACATTTTTCTAGTTAATAAACTATTTTTTATAAAATAAAGTGAAGTCTAGAAGCTAGAAAGAAGATTAAGAAAATCACTAGGGGGACAATTTAACAATTCTCTTTTATGTACAATATTTTTTGTAGTACTAGGTAAACTAATTGATTTTCATTACCAATTTCAAGATTTAAGAGAAGATGAAATAAATACAAATTATTAAAAATACTGAGTATTGGCATTTTGAATGGTATAAATCATCTGTGTAAATTAATAAAAGAGAATTTAAGATGATTTATTTCCTGTTTTTTTCTAATAAAAGATATGAGACTGCAGATGTAACAATTATATTTGTTATTGCAATTGTAATTGTACCAGATATACAATTCATACATTTACTTGAAAATCTTAGAAATTGACTAACTCTGGATATTTATCTGAAACACAATAGTAGAAAGGCTACTAAACAAGACAATTTATGATTGAATACCTCTGAATAATAGATAGCATTTTGATATAGAAGAAAACTACTAGATGATGCTAATGGCATTCTTTTTCTTTTTTCTTTAATGCATGAGAAATCTGAACCAAGAGAAAAATATTCAGCCTTAAAGGTAATAATGCGTTACACATAATTGCGTGTATTTTGTATTAAACACAATTGAGAACCTATAAGTTTTGAGAAAAATGAGAGAATAAATTTACTCAAAACTATTTGAGTATAAGCAAAATATATATGCAACAGAGATTAAAAAGTCATCTATACTTTATAGTTAGATACCAGTTTGATTATGGACAAGACACACAGTTCCTTATCAGAAAAGGAGCAGTCTTAACTAAAATTCAGGGGAAAACATAGATGGAATAAAAATCATTTTAATAAACTAAAAGAAAATCCATTATAAGAAAATGGAAGTTTTTTCAGACTAGAAAAAGAGTTGTCTATTTTGTGATCAAATTGGAAGCCAAAGCAAATTATATAAGCTATGTTAGAGACTGATGGGAGTGAACCAAATGAGTGTTCATCTTATTATCTGCTTAAGAACTTGGTGTCTGAGAGAGGATAATAGAACAATGATTGCCTCTTCAAAGTGAATGAAAGCATGATATTTTTCTTCTTGGCTATAACTAATATCTTTTGGAATAACAGTTAATAATGAATTAAGAAAAATGGAGATGATCAAATATTTGAATAAATGTGTAATTATGGTTATTTCTACACTAACGTAAGAGTTTTTACTAAGCCTTTCAAATTTTGGTGTCAAATTAATTTTGTATTTTTTCAGGAGGAAAGTTAAAGCATATATTTTACTGAAGGTTTATTTCAGTTACTGGCAAATGATATAATGTGCATCAGTGCTTACAAGATATTTAATCAATGTTTTGGTTTGTGTTCAAATCATTCCAAAACTCAGCCAATTTCTTCTTTTAAATTTGATTGTGCTGCAGGTATTCAATTCTATCTGAAAGTGATTCTTTGTTGGATATTTTCCCAACCTGCTGCAATATTAAGGTAGGCAAGTCACACAAATGCCTGCCAACAAACAAAATTGGCTTGTATTCTAAGTAGCTAATGTTAGGTTGAAACCCACCTGAGGGGTCTAATGATTTTCCAGTCCTAAGCTGAAGTCTTCTTTCCAGAGAAAATAAGAAGCTGATCTACAAAACTGTGGCAACAAAACAAAAATATTGGTCAATTATTTTGGAAAATTAGATAACATTTTACCCCTCTTTTGTTTTCATTCCTTGGTTCTGATCCTCAGAAGAGAATAAGGAGCATCCAAAAAACATTCTGCTTTGAGCACATTCTTAAACATGTTTCTCCAGAAGTTCAGAGGATTTGCCAACCTGAAGCCATGTAATATCCGTAGTCTGATTTGAATTTTATATTCTAATTTACTTATTCTATCTCCAATACCTGTAGCTGAGGCTCTTATTATGAACATAATTTTTGGTGGTCTAAACTGAATTCACTAATCAGTCCATATAAACAGATCTTGAATCTGTAACTTATTTTCCAGAGAAAATAAGAATTTCCTGTAATTCTCAAAAATTACTCCATGGAAACACAACATAATTATTATTTTCTCTTACCACATCTTTGCTTTCTCTCTCTTGGTCTTTCTAAAATCAATGAATTGGGGACATGATCTTTAAATTGGAAAAATAGCAGCAACAGCAACAAAATGATACTAGTCATGTGCCACATAAGATGTTTCAGCCAATGATGGGCCACATATACTATGGTGTTTCCTTATGATTATAATGGGGATGAAAACTTCCTATGGTCTAGTGACACAACAGTAATTTTAATGTCATAGTACAAGGCATTAGTCAAGTGTTTGTGTTGATCCTTGTGTGAGAAAAACCTTCTATATTGCCAGTCATATAGAAGTATGGTGCTTAGAAGTATGTGCAGTACAGGATACTTGATGATGATAGTAAGTGATTGTGTATTGGTTTATATATTTTGTTGTTGTTTTGGAGTATACTCCTACTTATAAAAAATAAGCTTACCGTGAAGCAGTATGCCATGTTAAACTGTCAGCAGCCTCAGATATCTCTTGGGTCCTGTGTCTTTTGATTGTATCAAGAGGTCACATCAAGTGGTTGATTGATACTATTACTATTTAAGTTTATGTAAGTACATTTTATGATGCTTGCACAGTGACAAAAAAATCTAATGACATATTTGTCAGAAAGTATCTTCAGTGTTAAGCAACACATGACTGTATTATTATCATACTCTATTTCTCAACCTTTAGCAGTGTTAATACATTAGATCAAGCTTGTAGATAACTGTAGTTTGTAGATAACTACAGTGTCTCTATAACTTACTGTAGAAAGATTCTCATAAATTATAAAAAATCATCAACTCTATGATCAAATGTTGCAATGTATTAGCAATAAAATACTTTTGTGTGTATATATATGTATTTATATATCACATTTTATTTGTGATATTTTAGGTGCTTAATATGTGGCATGGACTGTGTAAGGAATAGAGGTGACAAAAGCAAACACAATAAATATTGTTCATAGAACTTACATTTTTGAACAAGAAAATAGGCAATACCAAATATGTAACTTCACTGACATGGGAAAATTGGATAATTTATCTAATAATCTGTTCCTAAAAGTTGTTAAATGTTGACCAATGGGTTATAAAGGGCAGTGCTTTCAGAGGCTCCTGGTAGGCAACCAAGTGTTAAATGGCAAGCATAAGGTCCATAGATATTCCTGAATAAAAGGTAAGTCTGTTACTCTTTAAGCCCCAGTTACTTCTAAGCTTTTGTTTCTTAATTATTATTGAGAAAGAATAACAGAAGCCTCATTGTATGTCACATGACATTTATTAAAAGTCTACTATTTATTAAAAGACTATTCTAAGTGATGAAACTACCTTAGCATGCATGTTCTTTTTAATTCTCATACCAGTTCTATAACTGTTTAAAAGGCAAGAACTCTGAGAAATAGAAAAAAATTATGAAATGTACCTGAAATCACACAAATCTTATTGGCAGTATATTTAATACTTTGTTTATTGCTACACCTAAGATTCTACTGAATAAACATAAATGAAGGAGGAAAATGTGATGCAACTAGGGTTAGAAAGAATGAAGTAAAACGAATGGTTCCAGGAAAATATGATTTAAAGTTTGTTTGTTTTTTTCAGTTATAACTAGAAAAGATGGAAATGGTTCTTTAAATGATAAATATGTTAAAGCAGAGTTATTGGTGGAAACCCTGACATTATCAGTTTTAGAATTCACATATTGTAAAAGGAAAGTAGGAATTTAATTTATCATAAATTCATAACTGTGAAGCCTCCTTATAGGACAACAGAGGGCATGGAAGCAAAATAGAAAACTACAAAGAAGATATAACCCACACAAGAGCAGGTGTCAACACTGTTTAATAGTACAATTTGGACATCTGTATCATGGACAATATTTGTTAAAAGCCACATGGGAGGTGTCATGACATTTATTTTTCTGCCCAATAGGGGAATCTAATTTCAGTGAGGGCTTCATTTGGAATATATTATTACTGCCTCAAAGCAAACCGATGCATTAGCTGTCTTCTTACCAAAGTGGTAATTGAGCAAAATGCTGATCAGGCAGACACAGAGGCAAGTAGCCAGAGAAAAAAGAATACCAGTTAGAAAAAGACAAAAATGTACTGCAACAATTAAGTAAAGTGGGCCTATTCCCTAGAAATACTGGCAGATGTTTTGAGTATAAGGTTGGAAAATAATACTTTCTTGGTAATGAAATCAAGTATATCTTGAAACACACCTATATATAGGTAACATAAATCTATGCCTTTAAGCCAGTCTATTTTCAGAGATAAGTACTAGCATTTGCATTTTTAGTGCCTCAGAATATGTGACAAATATTTTTCTAGGTGTTAAAAATACAAAAATAAAATAATTAGAGGCCAAGCTCTAGACCTACAATAACTGGAAAAACAGGCAATTAAAGTATATTGACTAGGGTATCTTCTTTTCCATATGATGGATTAACTAATATTAAATTAGCACTTCTGCTAGAAAACAAGAAAATTGAAGAAAACATAAAATCGCTATTCTCACATAATGAAAAAAGACGGTCAGCACAGGTCCTCCCTGCCCTGCAAAAGGGAAATGAAGCAAGCCATATGATACCTCTTTAAACTTCAACTGGGAGAACTTATGGTGTTCCTAGTACAGAAAGGCTAACCCTAATCAGAGCTCTAAACTCTTGCTGAGCTGAGGAAGCATAAATTCAGGAGAGGAGGTAGCTGGAATTTGAGGGGCAGTAAAATGGAGCAATAGCTCCGGAAGTCTCCACTGGATTTCCTTGAGTCTTGGTCTTACCCCTTATGTCACATATGTGAAGAATGAGACTCAGTGAAGACTGGCACAGTTCTACTAGGAAGGGCTTAACTACCAAGTAACTGAAACCACAGAACTCTTAGATCTCACAAGGTTGGGAGAATTCATGAAATGAACAACCAGGGTTCATTTATGTTAAATATATGGTCCATTCATTAAACATTCTGGAAGACCAAAAATTAGATCAAGGGCTAAACTAGTCCTAGAGCAAGGGAACTTTATACTTATCCTCACAAAGCTGAAAATTATACTTCAAAGGGATCAAGAAGATCAAATAAAAGGCCTGCGAAACAAAATGCAATACTTTTTGTAAAAGAAAACCAAAATCTAGATAAATACTCGATAGCATCTACAATGTCCAGTGTACAGGCAAATGTCTAGACATGGGACAGGCAGGAACTCATATCCCACCCACAACCAGGAAGAGAATTCATCCAAAGAATCAGAACTCCCAAGTGACAGAAATTGTGGAATAATAGTGACAAAATTTAAAAGTAGTTCAAAATGTCTTCAAAGATTTGAAGTAAGGACAAAGCAAGGTAAAAATTAAAACTACAAGAAAATCAAAGAGTTTCTGAAGTTGAAAAATGAAAAATACGAATTGAAAACTTTGTTGATGAAGAGTATACATTACAGGGGAAAAAAATAATCGAACCACCAAACAAGGATAAAGGGCAACAGAAACTATCCAAATAAAAATACAGGTAATAAAAAGTGTAAAAAAACAAAATGAAATATCTTAACTGCCTGTTGGGAGAATAATCAAGTGATCCATTATTAGTTTACTGAGAATTTCAGAAGCAGAGAATGTGAAAGATAGGGGAAAAATTATTTGAAGTAGCAGAAACAAAAATTTCGAAGTTTGCTGAAGACCTTAATCTAACAAATTCAAGAAACTTAAGGAAAATAAAGAAAGTAATACCAAGATGCATTAAATAAATCTATTGAAAATAATGATACAGCAAAACACCAGAAAAATATCCAGAAAAGGAAAGGTGATAACAATCCACACATATTATATAAAAAATTTTAAGAATAGAATTACTTATTTTAAAAAATGCAAGACAGAATGGCATTCTTAAGATATTTTCAAAATCTGTCAAATTAGAATTCAATATCTTACCAAATATTGATGAAAACAAAGACAAAATGCAAACTTTTAAAAATGATTCCAGAGAGAATATGTTGAGACTATCTCTACAGTATAAACATTTGTTAAAAGAATTTCTTTAGGAAAGGGGAAAACAATTGGAAATGGAAACTAATCTCCAAACAACTAATGAATAGTCCACAGACATAAAGGCATAAGTAACATAAAATAATTTTTCTCATTTTAAAAATTTATCCTCAAACATTTGGCAAAGAAAAACATAGTAACAATGTATTGCAGGATTCATCACATAAAGTGAGAAAAAAGTATGACAATAATATCACAAAGAACCAGAAGAGGAAAAATGGAAGCACACTCTTCTATGGTACCAAATTATAAAGTAATACATTATATATGAAATAGAACAATGTTTGAAGTTAGAATATTATGACTTACAGTTATAGGTTGTAAATTCTATAAATATTCTAAAATGAGTAAAAAAGCAAACTGAGTCAATAGAAGACATAAAAAGAAATATAAAAACACCTTGTGAAATAAAATATGGCAAGAAAAAGGAAATAAGGAACAAAGAATATTTGGGATGACAATAAAACCAATAGTATGATGATATATTTAAACCCAATCACAATACTATATATAAGTGGTCTAAATAGTCCAAATAAAAGGGAGATGTCATAAGATTGGATTAAAAATCTTGGTGATACATATCTTGTCTATTAGTTACCAACAATAAAATGAAAGTATACAAAGAATAGTCAAAAGAAACATGGAGTTTCTGTATCAATATCAAGTAAAATAAGCGTCCTTATAAACCTGCCAAAAATAAACAAATATTCTAAGTATAGTGTTTAATATGCAATTTATCTTTCAAATAACATCTTAATAGTGTATTCCTGAACACTGAAGAGCCAACAAATTTGCCACCTCTAAAATATTTTCATACTGAAATTTTGAACCATCAGTGCCTCAATAATGTTTCCACAGTTTGAAGTACATAAGACCTTCACTGCTCCCTGTAGCTTAGTTTTTCTAACTTTGCCTTTCATTATGTTCCTCCCAGGCACATTAAACACACCTATGCTGAGCAACGTGTGCTTACCTAAGAGCAAATGCAACATATTTAAATTGTATCTCAGTCTTTTTATACTTTTCTTTCCTAAAATTTACATTCTTACTCCTACATCTGAGTTTGTTTTCTGTTTTTGTTTTTTGTAAATCTTTACATGTTCAGCTTGGATATTACCTCCTACAGAAAGATTTCTATTGTACCTTCAACATGGGTTATGTTCTTCCTTCATGAGTTTCTGTAGTGACTGCTCATTCTGCATCACCTACCTACTCCTGTTTGCTTTCTGAACTGCATTTATGGGAACACAAGGATTCCTTTAGGAGAAGAGCACAGGTGTTTCATCAAACTCAATGATTAGTACAGATACATGGCAGTTTTACCAATTGTATTGAAGGTAAGATATTTGATGTCAGTGTTTTGATTTGAGCACAGGTATATTATTTCAAAGACTCTAAACACTCTTCAGCTTGAAACAATTTTTTTGCAGTTACCAACTAGGGTTTACAGCCAGTAGTTTAACTCCATTTCTGCAAAACATATCCTATTTAAAGACAAACTTGACTTTCATGAAAGCTTTCACAATTTCTGGATTATTCTCAGGTGGAAATAGAACAATGTTGGGAGAAATGAGGAGTTTCATATTTCAAGAATAGAGAAACTTAGTTTTTAAATTAATTTTAAGACATCCATTATTTTCCATGTGAGAATTAGTGTCATTGGAAATGAAAAGAGAAATTAAAACTCTAAATTATTCTAAGTCAGATAACTTGATTACCAAATTCCTTTTCTTCATTTTATGGCTAACATTACATTTTCTACGTAGCAAATTCATTTAATAATTATTGAGAATGTACCTTGTGTCAGACACAAGGCTGATTGTTCAATATTTAGTGTGAATATAGATATACAGAAATTAAAGTATGATCAAATAAAATAAAGTATTACATAAAATTAATAAATTATATTTATGATGTGTTAAAAAACAAAACACATTGAGTTATTTGCAGTTATCTTAAGATTGCAATGTTGATTAAAAATACAAAAGGGAAAGACAAAAACCTCAACCAAAGCTAGCAAAAACTTTTGAGATCTAATGCTGGATTTTATGCTGTTGTGTCTTATTAGCTTCAGGTCATGTCCTTAATGTTCACTGGAAAGGAAATCTGTTTTTCATTCAGTGATTGCTCAGCTGTAATAAACCACTAACATTTTTTAATTTGATACTTTACCTACTGATTACACATATAGTACAGCAGAAGGTTGTGCTTCTCCCCAGGAGCAATTTCCTCTAGAATATGAATATTTCAACACAGTTCTTTAATTTTTAGGATCACTTTTGCCTTGGTGAAATGAATTTCTTGGTTCAATAAAAAAATCCAAAGGAAAACTTTACAAAATTTAACACTATTAAGATAAACTTATGAAAACACTTCACGGCAGAGAAGATAGCCAGAACGCTTTAAAAACTTTTATCCTTAGTAGAGAGGGAACTGGGTGAATGAATTAAGGCAATTTTTAGAGAACAGACTTAGCTGTGGTTTGAATTTTCTTAGTGTGGTAGGTGACTCTTTCACAGTTATCAAATTTCAGTTGTAAAAGTCTTTCTGAGTGTTGTATGGCCATGAAAACAACTTTAGACAAGTTTCACAATTTCATACAGAATAGGTTAATCCTTGGGAAGAATCTGACACAGGTAGTGCCATTTTGAAACATATCCTCCATCTTAGGACAAGTCACCTCAAAGTCCCTCTGACTCAGCCTAACCTAAACCCCAGACAATACACCATCATCGTGCAAAGAACCCTCAAATACTCCATCATCATAGAAAAGGAAATTGTTATCTGGGACTAAAATCCTGAGAAACACCTGGTTCCTTATGAAGTTGACAAGGACCTTTCCCTGACAAATTCTAGAAAAGGTAAAAATTCTCCCCTCCTTCCCTCTCCTATCTCTCCTCCAGGCTGTAAGCAGAAAGTGAGATCTCAGTCTCCACTGGGTCCCCCTTCGCAGGTTTGTCACACATAAACCTGTGTTACTGTTGAGCAGCCTCTCCTATGTCCCTCAATATCTTATTTTCCTACACTAATGGGTAAGGTAGAATGTTACTTAGGACAAAAGACAGCAAG
This sequence comes from Sciurus carolinensis, assembly GCF_902686445.1. NCBI lineage: Eukaryota > Metazoa > Chordata > Mammalia > Rodentia > Sciuridae > Sciurus > Sciurus carolinensis. The sequence goes on along the minus strand of NC_062217.1, from coordinate 53,379,788 downwards.
GGAGGAGAAGATCTGCTTGAAAACCCCATTGATTTAGGAGATAGGTTACTTTGGGGTGATTTCCCAAGGTTATTGTTGAAGAATTCTTCTCATCTCACCAGTCTCAGATGTCTAATAAAAAAACTAACCCATCTTGAATTTATAATCATATTGACAAAAAGAAAAATATTCAAAGTGAGTTAGTTATCCAATGACAGTTTCAAGAATGGACAAAGCTCATAATGAAGCAAATAAAAAAAAGCATTTCTTTTGAAAATTTAATTAACAGGATATGTTCCATAGGTTTTTGGTTTGTATGTGAGGCCATGAGATAAATGTGCTCAGCCACCTGAAATATGTCTTTTTATTTATTTATTTATTTATTTTTATTGTAAACAAATGGGATACATGTTGTTTCTCTGTTTGTACATGGCGTAAAGGCATACCATTTGTGTAATCATAAATTTACATAGGGTAATGTTGTTTGATTCATTCTGTTATTTTTTCCCTTCCCCCCCACCTCTCCCACCCCTCTTTTCCCTCTATACACTCCTTCCTTCCTCCATTCTTGCCCCCCTCCCTAACCCTAACTCTAACCCTAACACTAACCCCTCCCACCCCACATTATGTGTCATCATCCACTTATTAGCGATATCATTTGTCCTTTGGTTTTTTGAGATTGGCTTATCTCACTTAGCATGATATTCTCCAATTTCATCCATTTGCCTGCAAATGCCATAAATTTATCATTCTTTATGGCTGAGTAATATTCCATTGTGTATATATATATATATATATATATATACACCACAGTTTCTTTATCCATTCATCAATTGAAGGACATCTAGGTTGGTTCCACAATCTGGCTATTGTGAACTGAGCAGCTATGAACATTGATGTGGCTGTATCTCTGTAGTATGCTGATTTTAAGTCCTTTGGGTATAGGCCAAGGAGTGGGATAGCTGGGTCAAATGGTGGTTCCATTCCAAGTTTTCTAAGGAGTCTCCACACTGTTTTACAGAGTGGCTGCACTAATTTGCAACCCCACCAGCAATGTATGAGTGTACCTTTCTCCCCACATCCTCGCCAACACCTGTTGTTGCTTGTATTCTTGATAATCGCCATTCTAATTGGGTGAGATGGAATCTTAGGGTGGTTTTGATTTGCATTTATCTTACTAGAGATGTTGAACATTTTTCCATATGTTTGTTGATTGCTTGGACATGGACACAAACCCAAATAAATACAATTTTCTCATACTAGACAAAGGGGCCAAAAATATGCAATGGAAAAAAGATAGCCTCTTCAACAAATGGTGCTGGGAGAATTGGAAATCCATATGCAACAGAATGAAACCAAACCCATATCTCTCACCATACACAAAACTAAACTCAAAATGGATTAAGGGCCTTGGAATCAGACCAGAGACCTTGCATCTTATAGAAGAAAATGTTGGTCCAGAGCTTCAACATGTCGGCTTAGGACCAGACTTCCTCAACAGGACTCCCATAGCACAAGAAATAAAAACAAGAATCAATAAGTGGGATAGATTCAAACTAAAAAGCTTTCTCTCAGCAAAGGAAACTATCAGCAATGCAAAGAAAGAGCCTACAGAGTGGGAGAAAATCTTTGCCAATCATACTTCAGATAGAGCACTAATCTCCAGAATCTATAAAGAACTCAAAAATTCTACACCAAGAATGCAAATAATCTAATCGACAAATGGGCTAAGGAAATGAATAGACACTTCACAGAAGAAGATCTACAAGCAATCAACAAACATATGAAATATGTCTTGAGTGGGCAAATAAAATATGTTGTATAGTTTCTGAATATTAATGCTAAGTACTTTTTCCTAGTAAATATCTTTCTAATAAAATTTATTTTAGAATTTAACAGATATCATTTTACTGCTGTGAAAATAAGCATCTTATATTTTCTTACGATTTTCTGCCTTACAACCAATACAATCAAAAGAGATTTTTATTTATCCTTAAAATAATTAGTTAAGATTTTAACCAGATAAAGGTAGTGTTTCTAGATCTCCAGGGAATGTACATATAACCAGCATCTTCACTCAGACATATTTGCTGTTTCCTTAAAGCCATCTCAAGAGCCTCTGAGAATTCAGAAGTAATGGGGAATAAGATTGACTCATTTATGCCGTCACATCTATTACCCAAATGATGACATCACTGTACATACTAAAACCTCTTTATTATTATCAACCTGTCACCTTTTGAAACTCTAAAACACTTCTTTATCAATAGGCAATATGCTCCATAGTAACCTTGAGAATTTACTTGTTTATTTTTGTCATATAAAGAAATGACAAGGGTAATTTTCATTTTGCTTACTTCTGTGATTGTCTGCCTTTTATGAAGCTTGATGACAATATGATTATTTAGAAAATGCTCAAGAATTTTCAATGTCAAACATGGAATATTTTTTCTTTCCTTGTCTCACAAACTCCAAACATCATTATTTTCAGTGAACTTTGGTTCTAATATAAGGTGCAGATTTAAATGATGAATAAAGTACCTAAACAACCAATTGAAGTAGGTGTCATTAACCTTGATTGTCACAGGTTAAATCAAAGCACAGTTGAACTAGTCAAGCTGATTTATGTAGCTTTCCTTTGACTGAGACTGGTTGAAAATCAGATGTTCAATTCTTAGTGACTGTAACTTCATTCAAGTAGCTTATAGATGCCATAGGTATGTTTAACATATGTGACCTCTTGTACCTATGGTATTAAGGTGCCAATATCCTCCATTCAGCAAAGAAACCACCCAATTCAACTGTGTAAGGCAAAATGCCATGGCAATAGCTGGCTTCTCATTCCAGCAATAATTTTATAATACTGCTGGGAAGTCATCAGCTGTATGGTCTGTCCCTCTTTCTTTTTCACGCTCTTTTCATATAACCCACAAGTGCATGTTAGATGCTCTTCACAATGTGATCAGGAGGGAGAAGGCAGCACAGAAAAAATGTACAGTACTATTCTTCCCCTAGCAGAAGAGAGGGAGAGAAAAAGGAAATGGCAGAACCAACCTGCAGCAAATAATAAGAGGATTCTGATTAAAAGGAATAAATCTCAAGAAGCTGTGGCTGACATACAAAAAAATTGTTATGAGGTACAAATTAAATTTATATAAGGTAGTACCAATGTAGAAAGGGTGTCTATATAATCAGAAAATGAAGTAGCTAAGTGATTGGAGGGGAGAAATCAGAAGAGAAAAGAGACAAAAGGAAAAATCCTTATTCAATTCTCTTTTGGTAGAGGTATTAAGAAATAAAGCAGCCAATGACTTTGATAACCAATGTAAACCAAAAGAGAAATTTGCAGAAACATTGATTTGGAAGATAGCTGAAAATTGCAAATCATTTAAAAAATAAAGTAGCAGAAACATGCTCTAATAATAGGTTGTTACACCTGATATCATAAAAGGTACTGTAATTAAAATATGTAACTTTCATTGACATCCTATATAAATCAATAACTGGTAGATTTTTCCAAAATACATGCATTAGCATTAAAGTGTGGCTTGTTATAGTACATATCATAACATCTCAAAAGCTTTTAAATCTATTGTATGAATGATCCATTTTTCAAAATTATGAGATCATCTGTCAATGGTATTCAAACTTTCATTATTTAAATGGCTGGTAAAATATTAAAGGAATAGCATTCATAGATTTTCAAAATTCCTTTGCAAGTTTATCTAGTATGCACTGATGTGTTTACTCATATAGTTTGGAAGACATTCTAGTTTTAGTATTTTAAAGATGAGGAAACGAAAATGTGCATAATTAGAAGAGTATTGTTCTTATTTAGAGAGTGTGTGTGTTATTTTCTTATGTGTGCTTGTGTGCGTGCATGTATTTTTACTCAAAGTATTTTAAGCTCCTGTAAGTTAGGATGCATTGTTTTCATTTCTTTTTCTTCTACATTATCTTGCACAGACTCTTGTCTCTAGTAAACACTGAATAAATTCTAATGAATTATTGAAGATTAAGATGAATCTGCCTATAACATTATAAATTTATTTTCTAAGGACATATTAAAATGCTGGCCCATGACTATGATATTTATAAATGAAAATCATAGTTTCTGTCATAAGATGACAAAATAATAATGTTGAGGCAGTGACTTTTTTTTTGAGTCAGTGACCTTTGAAATGAAGAATTTTCTCTGAATTTTTTCTCCATCAACATCAAACAACATACATATGACTAATGCTTCCATCAGAGGCTTGGTGGGTTTGAAAGAATTCACTAGTATGAGCTGATGCGCTGATGGTTATGTTAGGGCACAGTATTGTTCAGACTGGTCCTGGAGCTTCGGCAATAATATCAGTTCCTCTCCCTTTGATGAAGGAGCTGGTATCTGCTAGGGTTATTTTTGCAAGCTATTTTCTCAGTTTAAGAATAATAGCTGGCTCAGGAAGAGCAAACCGGTGATCATCATCGTGGCCTCTGACTAGAAAGCAGAGGTCCCTGTTAGTCACTCCAATTATGGGAGGGATGATGTTCTTATGAGATTTACAACATGATTTTGTTGCCATTAACTAAAACTGTCATCCCTCAAATAGATTTTCAAATCAGACAACTATTATTAAAATTGACATCACTGTATGAAAAAGAAATAAATAATAAACAAAAACAGTAAAAAATTTCATGTGTAAAAATGATCTAAGAAAAGAAAAAAATATTCATATTGTTATACTTTTTGTAATTTTAGGGTCATTTTTCTGGGCTATTCTTCAGGGAATTTGATCAGGAGTACTTTTCAGGGAAATTTAGGGAATTTTAAAAAGTACTTTTAAGTAAAAGTACTCCTTAGAGTTTGTCTGCTTAGATAAAATCTATTTTTCCTTGTTGCTGTACTTTGAACCTGGAGTGCCCCAAAAGCCCATGTGTTAAAGGCTTGGTTCTTCAGTCTGTCATGTAGCTGGGAGGTGGAGGAAGTTTTAGGAAGTAAGGCCTAATGGAGGGAGGTTAGGCCATTATGGCCATGCCCTTGAGCGATATATTGGGACCCCACCCTCCCTATCTCTGTTACCTCCATCTGCCAAGAGATGAGTGACCTTGCTGATCTATACTTCCTCCACAGGCTCGAAGCAAGAGGGTCAAGTGACCACTGACTAAAATCTCTGAAACCTTTTTTTATTAAGTTGATTTTCTTGGGTCTCTGTCACAGCTATGGAAAGCTGATTAACACACCAGCCGAAATTCTTAATTTTGTTATATCATTTTCAAAGATCAAAGACACTTTATTTTTCAGAATGATAACTTACAGTATATTCCCTCCCCCAAAATGAGAAATTAGTATTTGACCTGTTCATACCTGTAGTGAAATTTATGTGTAATGTACAAAGTCAACCTGCTTAATTTTAACTTTTATTAAGTGCATTATTCCTTCTTTCACTTATCCAACAGTATTTATTTAGTACCTCCTACATGTGAACACTTTTGTTGGGTATTTCTATAGATGGAATGTTTGCATTACCTCAAAATTCTTCTATTAAAATAAATAAATCATTTAAAAAAAAAGATAAAGGGAATACCAGTGGAGTAGAAGAAAGAGATCAAGAGGGAGGAGGAGGGACAAGAAAAGGGAGGAAATGGAGAACGAATTCAACAAAATCATGCTACCAATAAAAATAAATGAATAGCTTGGCATGGCACATACCTACAATCCCAGAGACTTGGGAGGCTGAGGCAAGATGATGGTGAGTTCAAAGCCAACCTCGACAATTTAGTGAGGCCCTAAGCAACTCAGTGAGACCCTGTCTCTAAATAAAATATAAAAACAGCCTGGGAATGTGGCTCAGTGATTAAGCACTCCTGAGTTCAATCTCTGGTATGTATGTATGTATGTATAAATAAATAAATAGAAGATCAGTAGAGTAGAGAAAGGAAAATAGAGAGAAGGAGGAGAGGAAGGAAATGAGGGGTCACTGGAAACTAAAATGGAGTAAATAATATTTCAGATGTGTCTGATTTTGTCCAAATGAGCCCAACCATTATGTATTACTATAGTGCTGTAATAAAAATACTATAAATGAAAAAGAAAGAAAGAAAGAAATTCTGAAGCTCAATGTCATGGTATTAGGAGGTGGGACCTCAGTAATGAGAGCTTTTTCTATTTCTGTCTCTCTCTCTCTCTCTCTCTCACACACACACACACACACACACACACACACTTTATAAGGATGTGAAATTATAACCCTTAGAAGACTCTGGAGAGCACCCTTATCTCTTCTGCTAGGTGAGGTCTCAGCAAAAAAGGAACCAGGAAATGGGCTCTCACCAGACACCAAATTTGCTGGTAACTTGATCTTGTCCTTTTCGGTCTCCAGAACTGTGAGAAATAAATTTCTGTTATTTATAAGCCATCCAATCTAAGGTGTTCTGTTGTAGCAGCCTGAATGGATCAAGACAGGTACAGTTAAGATTTCCACAATAAATATTTATTACGGTATCCATTTCCTGAGCTTTATATAGCCCTCAGCTGCTTCTCTTATCTTTAGAGCTGATCTGTGTTTAGGTCTGAATGAAAACCTGTCATGTTCCTTATAAAAGTTCAGTGGATGAGCATCTTTGGCATTTGCAATGTTCAGGAAAGGAAAATAGTGACAAAGAAAACAGTGACATAAAAAACACATAAAAAACACACTGACAAAAGTTCATCTGTTATATTTATGAAAATGAATATGCCAGGTATGTTCATAGTCAATCAGAAGAGAGTGACAAGAAAATACATTTTCAAAGTAAGTGAAATTGGAGATAATTATTACTATCTCTATTCCTGTGGGTAGAAAGAGAGAAGTCATAAACTCAGAAAATTATTTTAGATGATACCTGAGAGATTCTCAGAGACCTATAATCTTCATTTCCCATAGATGTTATAGCTACCTGCCTGCTCATTTCCAAGGTTTTTCTCTAGATGCCTTTAGTCTTTGTTTCCAAGTTTTAGACAGTGAACAAATAATTTAATTCAGGCTACAGAATCACTACTTAAAGAGACCAAAAAATATTTCTGTTGTTTCTTTTTATTGTATTCAATGAAATTTAATTCGAACAAAGCTCTTAGATATCCATGACTTTAATTTGCAATTAAAATTAGTTTTGAGACTGCTATACATATTTTTTCAAAAATAATTTAAAGAGAATTGAAGACCTTATCAATGCTCATCTTTATGTACATATATTAGAATAAAATCTGTTTATATATAGGTATAAATGATAGATTGGCTAACACAAACTGTATTACCTCATGTCAACTTTGTTCAAAAGAGACTAGTTCCTTGCCTGATAAAACAGATGCATGAGACGACGAAGAAGAAAAAACTCTTATACAAAACTCTTGCAGAGGTTGAGAGGAGGTGATCAAGAAAAATAAAAAAGCAATGCTTCTGATGTCTAGTGGATAAACATTTGTAACGTCTAAAATACAAGTCCATCCCAATGCATAGGAATCATTGTGTAGGCAGACTCACTAAGTGTGAGACATAACTGATTTAAAAAATGAATTATTTTTCAGTTTACCCTTCTCAAAATGAAAAACAAGATAAAAAAAATAAGGGAAGAATTTATTTTCCTTCTTAATTCTGTGGCTAATCTGCTATTTCTCAACCTCCTTTCTTTTATCAGACTGAATTATGTTTTACTGGCTCACTGCCTGCTTTGTGAGGTAATTTCTCAATGTACTTGCTGAGGTCTCCTTGACTCATTTTTTGAAGGTAATTTTATTACTTGGGGGATACTATCTGCATTATCTGCATTATCTTCATAGAAACCCTGTACCTTTTTTATTTTGACAGTTCAAAGATACATCATAAACTTTTCTCTCTCTCTCTCTTTCTTCATTCTTTTTCTTTCCCTTCCTCCCTTCCTTTCTCCCCTCCTTTCTTTCTTTTTCTTTCCACCTGTCTTCCTTTTTTGTTTCTTTCCTTTTTCTCCCTCTCTCTTTTTTCATTTTTGATACAGAATTATTATTATATACATTGTCATTTCACAAATTCCACAAAATTGCTCCAGGCATGCATTTTACATTGTCAACCCTCCAAGGGTGATTGAAGACAATTTCGAGTAAGGATTCACTAATGTTCCCTGGGACAATTAGCACAATCAACAACTGAGGTACCTTGAACTTTTTTATTTATTTATTTATTTATTTAATTCTTCAGCTGAAGCAGCAGAAGAGATGATTTACTGTACATGCGTTACACAATTGAGCAAAGAACCATCTCAGAATGACAAAGGTCCCAGGCAAAGGACCAACAGGGTCGGCAATAGGAAAGGTGGGTCTTCTCTCAGTGTTGGTCTTGGCAGTGGGATGACATGGAAGTTCAGGATACACCGAGAAAAAATCTGGACAGTAGCAGGCAATCCAACATTTTGTTCCAATGTCCCCTGCCTCTGGCTTTCCTCATTTCTACTTCCTTGTCCTCTACAGTGCACATGCTAGGTTACTCTGATCTCTGTCTCATTTCTCCTTTTGCACTTCAATCTGCACATCTCTACTTCCTCCACTGAATAGTCCTGGTGCAGAGGTTTCCAAGTAGATGCTAAGGATGAGAGCGAACTTTTTAAACTGTAAACATTATATGCTGTTCTCACTCTACTCAGTAAAGAATGGTCTATGAGTTCATGATCACACTTAACATAGGTACTCATACGTTATTATCTATAACAGTTAATTTAATAATCAACATGATGAAAAATTTCACAGACCAGCCAATATAATCTTTCCAAGTAATAAGTGAAGAATTGGAGGCTTAGCGGTTGCAATTTCACAGGATTGGAGAGTATGCAAAACAGTCAGAATCTAAATCACCACTCTTTCAATACTATGTTGTTCTCATTATGAATAATAAATCTGCAGATAAATTTGTTTGGCTTTCGTCATCACTGCTAATGATTTTCAGTATTTGACTAGAACCTTGACTGACAAAAGACCCAATCTGTTTCGAACCAACTACAAAAAATTTCCATATCTCATGTTATCTTATTGTTATATAATTTTGTCATATGGGTATCATTAATTGAATTTTATGTATTGGGAAACTGAGGATAGGCGTGCAAACTAATTATTTCAACTGAAAATAGGAAATTCTTATTTTGACACGTCTTTCTGGTTCTACCATATATATATGCATTCAATATTTGATTGAAATTTGACATTACCTCTGTATTTCTAAAACACTGAAATAAAATGGAATAAAAATAGGTTTTGTACTTTAAACTTCAAATTGTGTATTTTCTTACTTAATAATATGTAGAAATTAATCAGGGATTGGAATATGTGTAATTCAGAGGAATATATTATAAGAATACTGCAGACATGCATCAGAATTGGCATCAGGTTTTTCCATTGTTAGAATTGCTATCACAGAAAGGCATAAAAGCAGTTATTAAAACACCACAGAAGAAATAATGAAAATTAATGAGATGAAGTATCTACTTTATGACTTACTTCTTGAAGTCATATTTTACAGAAGAGGAATAATTTTAAATTAAGATATAATCAATTGGAACTGAGTTCTAGACATCAATGTTCAATATCAATATGAGAAAGAAAGTATTAATCATACACATAATTATTGCTCAGTTTCATACTAAGTAATCTACCATGCAAGTTGAAGGGAAGAAATGACTCAAATCTGCAATTTTAATTTGCAATGAATACATGAACAAACATAGCATGCAGTCTTTTCCATCCTTTCCTTAGTAGCTGTCCTTACTGACTCATTTTAGTGGCAATACTTATTTTTTATGTATTACTCAAATCTCTTTTAAAGTTTTTTTTGTGATTAATTGTATTTTACACAAAGTACACACACACACACACACAACTGATTAAATAAATGACAATAGGTTACAAATTAGAAATAGGATATTTTGATTAATAAGAATGAGTAAACCTATAAAAACTAATAACAGTGTGACTTGCATATTAAATGCATATTGTTGAAAATAACCAAGTCACACAGATGAGTGAGCACCACAGGTGTTCCAAGTGGAAGGCCAGGGGCCACATGTGTACCCCTTGTGTGAGTGCTATGTTTCTTATGATACTTAATATAATTAAGGAAATGAATATAGTGCCTGCCTTTGGGAGTAAATATTGGTGTCAAGCAGAAGACTGTGTTTTCTTTATGCACCCTTTGAACTGTTTAAAAAACTTTTAAACATGCACTTATGTTACATGAAAAATAACATGCAGATTTTCAGTGTTTGTAGTGTGTATGAAAGATCTTCCACTACATCTTTATTCTGTATGATTTTAGGGCCTATCAAAGTTTCTAAGTGTTTGCTGATATAAGCCAGTTTTAAAATGCTGTGAAAAAAGATCATAACAAAACTGTTTCAAAAATATTATACTCTAAATACTCTCTATTTTTATTTCAAAAACTTTATTACTAGATAGCCTCCTCCATAGACTATATTATGATAATACAAATATCAATAAAAAAATCAAAACTTCTAAATTTAGGGTTTTAAATTTGCCAAAATTCCTTGTCAGTGCTTAATGTATTTCCTCTTCATTTCCAGAGCAGATATTCTCAAAATTCAATGAAAGTGATTTGAATGTCAGTTCCTATTTTAGATATACACCAAAAGGAAAGAGATTTATGGATGAAATGAAAAGTAATAAATAATTAAATACTTTATCTGAGTATATTATTATAATCTTTTATAATATTTTCATTATCATTGTTTGATTCTTCTTTTTTTTTTTTTTTTTTAGGGGGAAAGGGGGTTGAGGATTGAACCCAGGACTTCACTCATGCTAAGCACATACTCTAGCCTACTCCCAGTCCTGCTACTTGATTCTTAATAGTAATATGTTCAAAGAGATAATTGAAAAACATATTTTTCATTTATTTATTTTTGAAAGGGTAAAATCAAGTAATTCAATTTTTATATGAATGTTATAAGCATTCTCCCAACTGCTCATGTTTAGAAAAGGAATTCTTTCATTAAGTGAACTTGATATAATGAGTCAAGAAATCCCTAATCTCTGTGCCTCTGTCATGTTAGTTCTCATAAGACCCAAGGAAGTAGTTGTATTAGTAGTTGTATTAGTTTCTTTCTGCTGCTGTAACAAACTACCACAAACTTAATAAATTAAACATCACACTTAGTTTCTTACGGTTCTGGAGGTGGAAAGTTTAAAATCAGTCTCATTGAGTAAAAATCAAACCTTTGACAGGACTGATTCTTTTTGGACATTCAGAAGAAAATGCTTTTCCTTGGGTTCCTCACCTTCAACCAGTCATATTCCTTGACTCCTTTGTCATCTCAGTTCAACGCTTTGCTTCTGTTCTCACACCTACTATACTTTCTCTGACTCCTGATTCTTTCTTCATAAAAACTCATGATTGCATTGGACCCACTAGAGTCATCCAGAAAAAACTTCCTCCTCTCAAGATCATTAATTTAGTGACATCTACAAAGTCCTTTTTGCATAAGCCAATGATTAACAGGTTTTGGGAACTAGGATATGGACATCTTTGGGGTACTGTTGGTCAGTCTACCACAGTAGCCTAACTGTAGCCAATGCATGAGTGTCTGGAAAATGCCTCAGTATAGTTAGGCATTTAAATTGTTCTCTTTTTAGAAAGCATGAGAAGCTATATCTTCAAAATTATTTTTTCAAATGGAAGTTAATTCTGCTGTTAGCTTTTTATGCAATTCTGCTTTCATCCTTTTGGTTTAGAGGATTTATATCTTGTGAAGTCAGTAATGGGTAATAAACTGCCTTATTGCCTTCTTAAGTTACAACTACCATTATTATGGTAATTTAAAACCTCATAATCTATTTCTTTATAAATTTCATTGAGTTTGTATGAAGACCCAGGTTTAAAGCTTCCTGTAGCCACCAATTATTCTAAATAAGGAAACTTGAAACAATGTAGGCATGTGGTCTTTTGTGTCCATGATACAGAAAAGTGACTCCTACCCTGAGAAAGAACTAATTGTCATTTATTTTATATTATCTGTAAATTCAGAATTGGAAGGAAGAGTTCAGATAATTATTATTTTCCAAAAATAAAGCAGTTTTTTTTTTTTAGTGTAAACTTCCATCTTTCCAAATGTTGTGATATATTAGAAAGCAGTCACAATTCCAATTTCTCAGTTTTCAAAAAAAATTAAAAACTGATTTAAAAACTTCAATTTTAACATATAATTTATGTTGAAGATATTGCAAAATAGAAGAGACTATGAATGTCTTATATAGATAAATATTTAGGTCTAATTTAAAATCATGACCTGGTCTAATCTAAAATTTTGTCTTTATGAACAAATTCCTTTTACCCATATTCTTATTGTTGAAATGAACATATCATGCTTAAAATTATTATAATATTTATTGAAGTCTAATTTTAATGTTTTCTTGCTATTTCTTTTGATTCTACATTTTGTGGTTTTTGTTTCTGTCCTGTTTATTTTTTTTCTTTTGTCTTGGTATAATTATGGATTGTTATTGTTTTTGTCTTATTCACAGAAATATACATACACAAACACATGATTCATAGGTCATTATTTTTCTATTAGCATTACTAGTAGTGTTGCTTGCAATATTAAATGGTATTCTTAAAAATTAATTCTTCCAGTTTTAATTAGGACTTTTATCATTATATATGTATTACAAATACATGTATATATATTAAATTAAATTACTGTCAGGATCAAAAGACATGAATTTTATTTAAAGAGAACACTGTGAAAAAAATTCATGTAGAAATTTTGCTTTGAGATAAGCAAAGAATTAACCCTTAACTATTTTAATATTATAAAAGGTAAACAAGAATGTTAACAAATATTTAAGTAATTGTTTCTATAAAATAGAAATCAAATCAAAAGTCTATATTTTATTTTTGAGATAAAGAATGTTCCTATAATTTAAAGTTCAGTTTTAATCACTTATAAGACTTCTGATTTGAAATACTGAGAATATGAATGCTTGGAAGAAAAACTGCATGTATTAGAATGCTTTTTTGCCAACCATTTCTCCACTTAAATGTGTGAACTATACTGTCATTAAGCTACTGATTTAGTTCTGAAAACAAGCGTAGAAACAAAGACATCTGAGATCATTACTCTTTGCAACATCCATTTGTAATTAAAATAAACTTTAGAACAACATTGTGAATATATAATTCTTCCACACTATTATTCTGCAATGATAATGAAGAAATACACATCCTTGTTTTTAGCAAACTCCACTTCCTAAGCCATATACTCACATCAAATATCTCTTGATTTATATGAATATGATTGTTAATATTACCTTTCATTTGTTGCTCTAACATACTACCATAAATGCGGTGACTTAAAGCAACACAAATGTACTGTTTTACATTTCTGTAAGCAACATATCCAACATGAATTTTACTGGGAGAAAACTCAAGGTATTATAAGGATTGGAATCATATCTGAAGGTTCTGGGTAAGAATCCTTTCCCTCACCTTTTCTAGCTTTTAAAAGTCATCCACATTCCTTTGCTTTTATTCCCCTTTCCTCTATCTTCAAGGCCAGCATAATTTTTTCTTATTCTTCAGCATTACACCTTCCTTCCACCTAAGCAGGAAAGAACTCTCTGCTTTTAAATAACCATGTGATTTGATAGGATCCATTTATAATTCAGAATAACTCATCCATATAAAGTTCCTTGACTCAATTTGATCTGGAAAAGCCCCCTCTTTTTTTTTCTTCACTGAATACTAATAAATCGCTTTAAGAATTCATTTTTTTTTTCATAACAAAAAGTCTGGGATGCACAGTTACTTACAGTGGCTAAAACTAAGAAGTGCTTATTGTAATCGTTAGATTTTTTTTAAAGGAGACTTAACTATAAAGCACTTTAGCAGAGTTTGAGAACTGGTGCCTCAATACCTAAAAGATAAATTTCAAATCTTTTAGTATGGATGGCAAAGAAGATCTCCTAATCTAATCTGAGTAACATCACTTTGTGTCATCCCTGCACCTTCTGCTCCAAGTTTATGAAACTAGACTTAATCCCTCAAACGTGTCACACATTTGTACAAGATGTGTTAGGTAAGGCACATGGCCCAACCAGTTTCTCCTAATTTAAGTTGGTGTACCAGAGCCCCAGGTGACCACTACATAAAGGTCAAGAGATACATACCTGTTGCAAGAAAAACACCAGAGGTGAACTGACATGAAAGGATTTAACCTTAGCAGCAATGAAAATGACCAAACCATTTAGCCAAAGCCTTCTAAATCAAGCTTAGAGAGTATAATGCAAAGGTATTATAGCAGACTGCCAATGTAACTGTGGAGGTTTATAAGAAAAACTCTTCAACCATGAGAGAAAGATGGAGAAAATTGTCAGTCTCCTGATGATTGTCTTACTTCCTTACAATTATTATTACTTAAATTCCTGATTACTTGTGTACTATGATAGTATACTGCTACTGCCTAGATTTATGCTGAGGCATCAGCAATTTTGTCTATCATTAGTTTTACACTATTAAGGCAAATGCCAACTCAGGGGAGTAAGACAAATAAGGTCTAGTTGTTATTAAAAAAATATTAACATACACCTCTGTACCTCAAAGGCTCTCGAAGCTTCCCAGGAGACTATAGATAACACTTTGACATACTTTTTAAAATTTAAAGTATATCTGATCCTAGTAAATAAATGGCCTAATTATCATTATTTGAATGATATTTCTCTAGTTGGAATATCTTAATGCAAATGCTTCCAGCAAAATTTTTCATCAATTGCCAGGTGAGGTGTCACATGCCTGTAATCCCAGCAACACAGGAGGCTAAGGCAGGAGGATGGCAAGTTAAAGGCCAAAATCAGCAATTCAGAGAGGTTCTAAGCAACTTAGAGAGACCCTTTCTCAAAATAAAAAATAAAAAGAGCTGGGGATGTGCCTCTGGGTTCAAAACCCAGTACCAAAAGAAAAGAAAGAAAAAATGTTTCCCTTTGGTCAACTCTTAGCCTAACTCAAGGGGCTTCTATACCCTGTAAACCTTGTTTTTCTTCATAAATAGAATTAACATTAGGACTTTGCATTTTGCAAATGGGAATAGAACTTTATAATATTTTTTCTTAACAAATGATTAGGCAGTGTTTTTAAAACACAGAGCATAGAAAGAACTCCATTGCTGTCCTTTTGAGCCCAATCTGCCATTATCACAGAAATATCATCATTACAACCTGTTTAACATGCTTATAAGTTGGTTGTGAAGTTGTTGGGACAGACACCACTTCAGAGTTTTAAGTAAAAGCTACATTTTTCTTTTGCCTTTGAGCCTGGCATTGAATTGCAGACTATCACTTTAAAGAAGAAAGTTTCATATCACTGCATGCTTTGTCAAGGGTGCAGTTGGATAGGGAGGTTTAGACATTCATTTTAGCTGAAGAATTATACAGCAGCATAATCCCTTTGAATGAAACATCCTTGTATATCCAGAGAAATTGTTTTTTCATATGTACAGTTCAAATACCTAATCCTTTAGGAAAAATCTTCTATTAAAAACTATTGTACTATGGAATATAAACACTAATGTATCAATTTTTTTTATTCTATGAATTTCTTTGCTAATATCTGATGTAGGTAATGGAGATGACTTTTTAAGTTTAGTTTGATCATTAAAAAACAGACTCCACTTCTAAGCAGAATTATTAAACTCAATTCAATAATTCTTTATTGCCCTCAGCTTTTGTCAAGATGAGAGTTATAATGGATGCTTGATACTATGCCACGTGCATCTGGAAGATACACCATTTGAAAAATATAAAAATACAAAAATATAATTTTTGCAATTTAAAGGTAAAATGAATTATTTAAACATTACAAGAAAATTAACATTTTACTTACAGAATCTCTGATGGTTCTTTAGAAAAAAATAATGTAGAACAAATAAAGCTGTTACTTGCAAAATTGTAACTGTATAGGGAAAGCATAACTTCCTTTGGAAATTCAAATATCCATCTCTTTCTGTTGTGTGTATGTGTGTTTTTAAAGAATAAATATCAAATTGACTTATCAGCTTTAGATAAACAGCATACATATCTTAAATTGTGCTTTGGTAGTAGTCACTAGAGCAATTAACTTTAAATTTCTTTGCTTCCCAGATTGTCAAGTTGATCAATGTTTAGACAGAAATATATGGCTGTATTAGATAATCTCGAGTTGCAAAATTATGAATCTAGGTTTAACCCATACAGGAAGGTAAAGGAAATAGCATCATAGATTATATCAGATATAAGGGACAAATATGGAACATTATTGATTGACCTTACATAGTTATAGTTAAGATCAATATCTTTGATTTTAGACCATTTAAATCCCATCTGTATCATGTAATACATGTGCAATTTTAGCCAAGTTAATCGGTTTCAAGTTTTATATCTTCAATATGGAAATATTAATAGAAACTTTCTTATAAGGTTCATGTGGTATTAAAGGAGATCATGCACACAAAATATTTAGTTCAAATGGTAGAAGGTAGATGCTCAATAAATATCACTAGATTAATTGTTGTTATTTAGGGAGAGTAAAGAAGAGGCAATAAATAAGAAGAATAAGAAAGGAAGAATAAATTTGAAGCCTCCAACAAGATAACACAATTACAAAGTGAAAAAATAGACTTACATAGTAAGGGAAAATCAATGGTTGCAGAAAATGTCAAAGATAAAGAATACAGAGAACAAGTCATTGTTCTTGGTAAGTCATTAGAAAGTTACAGATATTTCCACTGATGGTACAGTTCTCAGTTTGGAGATTGAGAAAGTCACATAGTAAGGGAGTAAAGAACTTGGTAGCAACAAAGGGTAAAACCATAGAAGGTGGACAATTAATTTGAAGTTAGCACCAGAAACAAGAGGAAAGCATGAGACCGATAAACTTTATTTTAAATTTATTTGTATTTTAATGAAAAGGAGATCTGAATCAATTGTCATGCAGATAGAACAGGTCTTAGTAGAGGATCTGCAATGAGAAAAGGAATGATGATGGGTATACAATGGCAGGAACAGAAATGTAGAGCTTGGCCTTTGTTATAATGAGGAAGACACCTCTTCTAAAATAGGAAATAATGGAAAAGGAAACACAGTTGAAAGAGATGAGAGAGTTTGCTGACAGCTGTAAGCTAAAAACATGGAACTCACATTTCATGATACTAGCCTTCTCAGTAAATTACAGTGTTTAGCCAACTTTTGAGCATAAGGAGTATGGTGTGTTTATAGCATGCAAAAGATCTTACAAGAGCTGCTTTGAAAATAAACAATGGTGTTCTCAGTAGATGAATAAAAGAGTCCAGCTGAAATAAAATATTACAAATGATGTTAGATCTATTTAGTTATGTTCATGATTTTGTTCTCAAAGCTCTCTACATCTTGAACAATAGTGGGAAACTAAGTTCTAAAAGATGGCTTATGTTTATTTAATACTGACATGAGAGTAATAGTGTAGTTTCACACAAAATGATTTTATTGGGGCATTTGGTTAGCTGTACTGAAATGACTGAATTTGAGGTTCAAATGAACTAGCGCAACTCATGAATGGTGAGTTATAGAAACTGGAGGAAAGGAGTACAGGGATTGGAGAACCGGAAAAGGTCAAATTAGGTATTTCATAATTGTGAGAAAGAAACGATGAATGTTGGAAGAACTATACTGTATTTTCACCTAGTATTTACCATATGAATGTTGACAAAATGTCCCCAGTTCTCCATCACTCTATTTCTATTTCCATCACTCTATCTCCATCACTCTATCATGCTCTGTGATGGAACTCCACCATACCTCCCATCAAGAGGTAGTCTCCTACTCTACTCTTTTGCATCTGAATAGCCCTCATGATGTGCACTGGCTAACAGAAAGCAGTAGAAATGATACTGTGCCAGGTTTAAGCGTACTTCTCTAGCCTCTTATGCTTTTATTTCCTCTCTTGCTCCTCTACATTCACCACAAGAACATGCCTTGACCAACCTTTGGGGAGATTAAATGAATAAAACAAAATAGTTGACCCAGTTGGTTCAACTGAGCCTCCAGATAGGTGAGATACCAACCAAGTTCAGTTTAGCTGCCTAACCCACCACAATACAGACATGAGTAGTTTTCTTCAAACTCTATTCAGGATAGCAAACTCGGCAATCTACCCATAGATTTATTACCAAATAGTATTCATTGCAATTTTTCACAACATGTTGTAATTCTTATTACACAGCATGATTGTGATGATATATGATGTGGTATCTGTCTTTGATAGACTGTTCTTACCATATATTTCATATAAGATACTTGCTCCCCACTTTATGGGAACACATTGGTGTGTTTGATTCCTTGTGAAAGTATGTTTCTGCTAATATGTTTGGGATGTGGTACAACCAGCACAGAGTACAAAAGAATTGTCTCTTCCCATAAATAGAAAACCGTAGATGCATTCAAGATTTGATTAGTCATTTGAAGGCGATTTCATGCTGCTGGGATATCCATAGGAAAATAGATAAGCAAAGCTGTGGTTCTATAGTATGCAAGCGGTACTTTGACTAAGGCACCACCTAAATTAAACATGTCAAAAGGATCATCTGAGCATTATCAATAAATACTATATTTAGAATAAGACCCAGGCAAATGTTTCACTTCTGCCACTATCATTTTGTATAACCTTAGCCAAGTTAATTTACTCCTTTGAGCTTCAGTTTTCTCAGTTATAAAATAATTAGAAGTATGACTAGCTCTTTTACTGATACTAAGTAGGCACTCAGTGTTTGTTATGTATAGTTTTGTTAATTATCCACCTCATAACCTTTGGTGAATTGGTTCTTATAATTTCCACTTTAAATTTTTCAACTGAATTGCAATTCCTTTATAATTTGTAAAAGTGCCTGCTTTTATGTTAAATGTGAGTATACTGTTATTCTTTTTATTTTTGTTTTTTTGTACCAGGGATTGAACTCAGGGGCATTCAACCGCTGAGCCACAACCCCAGTCCTATTTTGTATTTTATTTAGAGACAAGGTCTCAATGAGTTTCTTAGTGCTTTGCCATTGCTGAGGCTGGCTTTGAACTTGCAATCCTCCTGCCTCAACCTCCCAAGCTGCTAGGATTACAGATGTGCACCACCACATCCAGCTGATTTTATTTATGTATGTCCTTTATTATTCCAGAGGATTAAGAGAGTTCATAAAATACATAAATCCATCAAAATAATAGAAATATGTGTTCTAAAGGGATCATTAATAATGGTAGAAGAATAAATAAACCTAGGAATGAGGTAGGACACAATTAGCTTGTTCACAGTTTGACTCTAATTTCTCCCTTTAGAAGAGGGAAAGAGACAATAGAATATGGAATTGACCCAATGTCTGCAAAGAATAAACAAGTTCTTCCCAAAGAAGATACTGCATTCTAATGAACAAAATTCTCAGTCACATTTGCTGGGAGACACAGCTTTGAATTGCATAGTGCTACTCTTTATAATGTATAGCTAATAGAATTATGGTAAATTTCAGTTTAATAAAACTAGTTCTGTGAGGAAACAACACTGTAGTCCTCGGATATATAGATATCTGATGAGCTGAATAAAGACATAGACATCAAGATACCTTAGAAAATAGACTACAGAATCTTCAGGCAATCCTTCCTAAATATTATTTTCTCTTAACCTAACTTTTGATATTGAGCAGTAGTGAGTTTATTATTATATGTTTTTACAAAATACTAGAGTACAGATCATCTGTATTGGCAGCTAAATATAACATGACGAGATTGTCAGAGAGCCAAAATTGACATAGTATTAGCAAACCCAAGGGGGTCAGCAAAGGCATATTCTGGTCCTGAAAGTCAGCACACCATAATTGGGGAAAATGGAGGGAGCACCTCCTGAAAGTACTGAGATTTTCCTTAGTTATTGATTTGCAGACAGCATAGTTCTTAGGTAGATGATAAATGATTTTTCCAACATAACCATTATTATGCAAATTTTTACACAAATTTAAGCATATAGCCCTTAGATAATTGGGATACTAGTTCATACAATAGAAAAAATAGTGTATTTCTTTCTCTCAAGTTTACTAATAAGAAAATTTTTTCACTTTTTTCTTATAAAAGTAGATTTCTTCATCACCATTATCTGCCATTTTTCTTTTCTTTTTGATCAGAAAGCATTTATTAAATATCCATGTCTATGTCCCTTGCCTAGCACTATTGTTTAGAAACTATCATTTTCTTTGTCTTTGAACTTTTGCATTGTGAGAAAGATAATGATAATGTGAACAGACACATACAAGGCATACTGATATAGAAACTCTCAAACACCATAATGCTTTAAAGTACCATCAGGCAGTTCTTTCTTTGAAACTATTCTTTGTGAACTCCATAACTTTTCATCCTTTCACATTTCTAATATTTTCCTTTCCCGGTCAGTAATGACAAGTCTCTATAAAGTGTGTTTTGCAAGAGATGTTTTCTAGATATTTTAATCAGTATAGTCAATGCATTTTAAAAACAATTATTTTTATGAAATATTGGTACATTAATAACACCCTAAGTGTGATAGTTTTATAGTATAAGCAAAGGCTGCTACTGCCCCTCCAGGCACAACTCCATCATCTGAACCAGATGGTTTACTTTACTTATGTCAAGGTATGAAAATCTTATTTAATAGTCCTCAGGGATTTGAGAGATCAAGGCAGTTTTATCACAGAAATACTGGATATACTGTAATAGAGACTATAAAATAGATTCTGTATACCATCCCCATGATCTGCAGCTGCTAGCTTCTTTTCACATGCACACTGATCCATCTACAATTTTATAATGTCTGTTCATTTGGAAAAGTACAACTACCAAATTCTCAAGTAATTACCAATTGGGAGTTGTGAGTTGTGGGTATGGGGATGAATGTGTATAATGTCTCTGACCTGAAAAATTAAAATCAAACTGACAAAATATACAGTGCATTATCATTCTATTTTAGCCTGATATTCATAACATAGATCAAATCACCTTTTAGTCAGCTCTGAATTTGTAAGAAATATTGAAATGGTGGTAACTACTCATTAGGTATTTGACTATCAGTGTTTGGAAATTTACTATGAAAATACTACTTTTATTCATATTTGCCTAATGGGAGAATTAATGTACATGAGGACAAAATGCAAATAAACTGTATGAAGTTTTATTTGAGTTAAAGCATCATGAATATAAATTAAAGCAAAGTTTATTATTTTTTGCATTATCATTCTGATCTTCTCCCAAGGCAGTCTCACATTACATTAAAGTAAGTACTATATGGTAAAATATTCATTATTCCAATAACATATAGTCATATCATTAATAGAATTTTATCAGTTACAAATGATAAAAATCCATTGTAAACTTTCAAGTAAACTAATAAATCCATCTACTTATCCATTTAATTCTTATCTATTACATGTCTATCATCTATCACATATCTATCATCTATCTATCTATCTTGAGTAAACTGGAGAGTTTACTTGGGAGTATATGCTCACCCCAAACAATGTATGTTGGGAATGAAATTTGAGCTGGTGCTTGAAAAAGGGTTTATAGATGCAGGGGATATAAACAAGTATTCACTATAATGATGAAATCCAAACAGGCTAAATAAATTATGAGTGTTCTCATTAGTCTGTAACAGTGTAAAACAGAACAAAATGTAACCACAACTAGCTGCTAAGAACAAAGCAGATCTGTGTTCATGGGTTGATGCATATTTACTCTTATGGTCCCTAATCCCAGATGGGAATTGCATTCTAGAAGGATCCTTAAATATCCAGAGAATTGTTGTATTTAACCCTAATTAAAATTTAACCTTTTAGATAAATTCTATTAAAACATAAAATTTATTCTATAATCCCTAGAGATGCAGCCTGGATAGTATATTATTAATAAGACTAAAGGAAATTTATGGAAAATATCTGAATAGTAAGCTGAAGCTTCAACATAAATGTATGTAAATTTCTCAAATATTCATGTAAAATCCTGAAAAGTGTCTTCAGGAATTTTCCTTTTTATTATGTTAATGGTCAAGATCAATTGAAATATTTAATATATGGAAATTTATGGACTTTTATTTAATATAAATGCTGCCAATTTTACAAGGCAAAATACATAAGAAAAGCCATGTAGGTTTGGATTCAATATATACATTTAGATTTACGATGCAGAAGCTGGGGGAGAAATTTGGTTATAGCTATCTTTTTCAAGGAAGAGCTTATCAAAAAATATAAACTCTAAAGTTAGAGATATCAGGGTTGAGGTTTAATTA
This sequence comes from Sciurus carolinensis, assembly GCF_902686445.1. NCBI lineage: Eukaryota > Metazoa > Chordata > Mammalia > Rodentia > Sciuridae > Sciurus > Sciurus carolinensis. Next base: position 53,357,517 of record NC_062217.1, on the reverse strand, counting down.
AGGTTTTCTAATCATGGACCCAATTTATTTCCATTGTACTGGACCCCACCCTGTCCTCTTAAACATTGTCTCAGAGTTTAAAGGATTTGGGGTAAGAAAATTTCATTAGTGGTTGTATTAAACACAGCATATGATCAGTTTTAAGATCAGCCTAAGCAACTTAGTGAGACCCTCAGCAGTTTAGCAAGAACTTGTCTCAAAATAAAAAAAAAATAGAAAGGACTGGGGATGTAGCTCAGTGTTAAAGCACTACTGAGTTCAATTCCCAGTACCAAACAGAAAAGATGACAAAAGGTAGTGTCTTCCATCGTGGGAGGGTTGGAGCAATTACACTTCCTAGTCTTCCACACTGTTGCCCCTTGGGGCCACTTGGTGCAACAGATTCTTGTACCTTGACCCATTCAGAGGCCAGCTAGGCGCTTGAAGCCTCAGGGTTTCCAATAACAGGATGAGTGCAAAACAATGCATACATGTGGGAATACATGTGGGAAATAGATTGAACAGCCTGGACATAAGAGAAGACAGAGGGTAGTGTTAATATTCTTGCTAAAGGAAATTTTAAAATATATAACAGACACCTAAACTTACTTGTTCTGTTTTTCTTTTCTTTCTTTTTTTTTTTTTTTTTTTCAACAATATTTTGGCAGAAATGGGCTTACAAAAACAAAGGCAAAAGTTTAATAAAGAAAAACATTTTTTTGCCCTGTTGTTTACGTGATTCTCAAAAGAAATGTGAAGGTGAGTGCATAACTTGTACCAAGTGTTTGTCAACAACTGCCATCCCTTGACCACATTAAAACCAGTAAACTTAGACCTGCTACATCAAGGTTAACATCCACTGCAGAAGTTAGTAGCTATTTTTAAAAGAATGTGCTCACTGATGATGATTTAATAGGCTATGTGTCTAAAGCTATGTACTAGCTATTTGCTCTGAAGGATGACTTTTCATTTGGATCAAATGACTTTTTTACTAAATTAATTTAACTTATTTTTAAGTTAGAGTACTGGTTACAGATGTAAAATTCACACAGAAGTAGAACTTCCAATTCCATTTTTTATCCAAAATTTTCTTGTGCACATGGAGAAAGTTAAATAAGTGATAGCTATTAATGTGTTGGCAGCATAAGCAGATGAAAATCTTCATGAGCAGTTGTAAGGTTGGGCTGTATTTGTGCTATCAGAAGCCTCAAAGAGCAATATAAATTAAGTGTAGTAATGGTTTATCCAATTAATGGAATAAATGCAAACTTGGATGTTACTTCTTTTAAAGCGAAACATTTGACATAACTTCAAGTGTTTTTAAAAATTAATTTTATAATTCATCTATGAATCTAAGAATATTTGTGCTGAAAAGACAAATATAAAATTCATTAAAATATTGCATAAAAGTGTACAACTATTTTAATAAACTTATGGAAAATAAATTTTAAATACTTAGAATTTCTTTGGTGCAAACGTTTAAGCAAACTGTGATGGACCACTGATCAAATGCAAACTTTAGCTGTCAACTTCATAAATATTTTATAATTCATTTGTATTTTATTAAAAATAGTTTTAATCAAGTTTAATTGACAGATAACAATTATGTTTATTATCAGGGTACAGTGTGATATTTTGATTCCTATCAAGATACATATATATGTTGTGTGATGATCAGTTCAGGATATTCAGGTCAAAAATCTATTTTTTTTTTTGTAATAAGAATATTTAAACTTTTCCTCTAGCAATTTTGGTTTATACAATACAGAAAAGCTTTTCTAGATATTTTGACTTATACAAGAAGAGAAGGGGAGATGAACAGGGAAGGGGTAGTATGTATAAAATATTATTTATCTAAATGTTCAACAAATGGAGAAGTAAAAACATTAGTTTTGAAAATTTAGTATATTTCAATCATCGACATAAGTCTGCAAACAAACCAGAAGATGCTAAAATTTATTCTAACAAAATAAAAGGAGGAAAAATGATTAAAATTTTGTTTGGGCAAGTGAAGTATAAAACTTAATTCAATTTTATAATATTTGGAATATTTTGACTTATGGGAGAGGTCTTTTGACATCATTTATAATTTTAATTGAATAAATTTATATTCCTTGCAAAAATGGATAAAGTATATGACTTTACATGGTTTAAATTTAGAAAAACATAAATAAATTATAGAGAACTTATTTATGTGCATTTTCTTATAAAATATTTATCAAAGAAAGGTATATGAAATGGAGGCAAAGGGTTAGTCTTTTGAAAAATCTTTAGACTGAAATATTTATACATTTCAATATAAAAATATAAACTAATAAGAATTTATTACATTTTTCTGAATTTGATTGGGTTTTATCATGTACTTCAATACTTTAGAGATGGTATTTTCTCCATTAAAAATATGAAAAATATTATAGTGTTAGAGAGAACAGCCATTTGAAGCTGGTCACAATTTCAAAATCATTAACCATAAAATGTTGCTGTGAAGATGACTTATGAAAAATGTTTTGAAAAATCATATAAAAAACAAATTCTTCACAAAAGCACTTAATTTTATAAAAGAGACAGATACATCCAAGTCACTGTAACCTAAATTTCTACAAAGGCTAAATGTATATAAAACTTGCTCTGCTGTTATATTTTCAAAAATTTCAGAAAACTAAAATAACAACTTAATATATGGATACATATTTATATATATATAAAATTGTAGAAGTACCTTTTGTTTAGAAAATATAATAAAGAAAATCAATCTTTAGGATGACCAAATATTTTTAAAAATTCATAAACTACTATCTCAAAAACTACTTGTTTTTTTCAGTATCCCTCTTATGCTTACAAGTGTTCTGGTTTGTTCTTTCAAAAATAAATAATTAAAGCTAGACTCTTACCAGTGCATGCAGAGCTTTCTGTTAATCTGACTTTACCTAGGATTAGATTTTAGAAGTAGGTGAATGTCTATCAGAGAAATATTTAAAACATGTCATAACTCAGTAAAGTTTTTGATATATATTTCTATTTCTCACATAACAGTGAGTTCAAAATTGCACTTCTTGTCAACTATCCTGAGCACAACTAGCCCACATTGCAGGTAAAAGAAAGTTGAACTAGGAAGAGGTGAATATGGTGAGGGAATCTATGAGGACAATAATAGATTATCTGAAGAAAAATATGTTCTGGCTCTATTTAGAGACTGAGCAAATACATGGAATATATGTATGCTTTTGGTCAAAAAGATGACATGAGGACAGTTGGATTCATAAACTGGGAGAATCAGAGTTTAACTTAAGTTAATCTCTACATTTGAATTGCACCCAATTTACTGTGGTAGTCTTTCCAAGTGATTTAGTGACCTGTAGCTACATGTGAAAATGTGGAAATCACCCAGCCTAATTTTTAAAGCTAGGAATCAGGTCAAGCACTCATTTTTAAAATGTCATGGTTAAGCTAGATTTCCTACTCAGTTGCAGTTAAATTTCTTTTTATATATATTCCTCCTTGTGATGTTAGAATTTCATAGGCATGAGAGATACACTTAACAAGGAGAGTGTTATGGTGATGCTAGAGCATTAATACTAGTCTCTGCTAACTGTGATTTATTTCTGATTCTGAAGCAAGTGAAATGATTTTAAAGGAGGACTACATTTTCAGATATACTCTGATATTCATCCGCATATTCAATAAATATTTCCTGAGCTCTTTTTGTAAATTTGTTAAAAATGTTTATACCTCTGGTAGTATGAAGAGATCTATTTGGTAGCTAACTCTATTTCTTCTGTTTTAGTAATTATAAAATGAATTGCATCCAGGAAACAAAGACCATATTTAATTATGAGTTACTGATTTAGGATTAATGTTTTGCAGAGTTTCTTCCAAAAAGTCTGGCAAAATAATTTGTGTTCTGAAGATAGAAACGGTTTATGAGCAAAACCTGCTTCTTGAGTAGAAAGTGGAATATGAATAAAGTGATTGGAGCATTGCAAGAATTGCATCATTAGAAAACCCCTGCCTTTGGATTTAAAAGCACTTGAACATTGCAGATATTCTTCTTATGATGCTAATATGTCAACAAATGGTCATGAGACTGGAAAGACCCAGGAGGCTGCAGGTGCATTATTTTATTCTTTGGATCCTTTTGTCAATTTATCAATAATCACTGCATGATGGGGGAGATTTTTTTTAAAGCTAATGCTTAACTTGAAAATTGTCTTTTCCCTACTGAAATCACTGAGTACATGTAATCACTCATACTGGGACTATAAATAGCAGAGATAATCCAATACCTAATAATTTTCAGGACTAATGAGTGTTTGGTAGGGTACCTATTAGTAGAGAACAACATTCCTAAAATGGAATATTTGTGGCATATTGCACAGTAAATGAATACTTAACGGCTAGAACAATGACAAGTCTGAACTTAAAAGTCTTCAAAATAAGCAATCAGGAACAAGTTGAGAATTTTCATATGCTACTGAATGGGGATTATGGAAAAATGAGTAAATGACACAGAAATAAAAGGATGAAGCAAGAGGGAGGAATGGGCAAGTTCAAAACCAGGGTAGAGGTATTTCTGACAGAGGTTTTTTTTTTTTTTTTTTTTTTTTTTTTTTTTTTTTTTTTTTTTTTTAAGTCTAATTCTTCATAGTGAGAAGTTTTATGCTCAAATCTTGCTGTTTTGATCTTTCCCTATATGTATGTACCTATCATATATCTCTATTTTTGTTTGTTTATCACTGATATGAGGAAAAATTTCTCATCCCTCTTAAGATACATAGTTTTGGAAGAGTTGTGGTCCACATGTGCCTTTGACATCATCTCTGAAATGGAAATACAAAATATGTGCATCACCCTCAAGACGTCATCTAACTATGGCCCCAGACAATTGTTGATATTCTCTTTGTCACCTTAATTGCACATTTTGGAATTATGTATTTCTATACCTGTGTTTGCATCTGGCTGTCTGTTTATTTACATATAGATGGAATTATATGATCTATTCTCTTTGGGGATGACTTCTTTCCATCTGCACAATGATTTTCAGAGTCATTCATTTTATTGAATATATCAGTTGTTCTTAGTTGTTTTCTAGTGTTCATTGCATGAATATTTCTTATATATTGCTTATTCATTCACCTGTTGTTGTGCATTTGAGTTTTTTATTGTTTATTTTTTAGCTATTGTGAATAAAATAATGATGAAAATTCATGTAGAAGTCTCTGTGTGAACATGGGACAAAAAAAAGTCCCATAAAAATGAACCAGAGATTTGAAAATGAACCAGATAGTTTATAAAAGGAAATAGACAAATGATCAATGAATGCACAAAGATATGATCAATTTAATTAGTTGTCAGCAGAATGCAAATAAACTCTCAGTAATATAGCGTTTCATACCTACTACGTTGGTTGAAAATTTAAATGATTTAAGATCCCAAGTCTCGTAAAATGTGGTGGCACTGAAATATTCATACACTGCTGGTAAGAGTTTAAAATTATAAAATCACTTGGAAATTTTCAGAATTTCTAAAATGACTGAACATGCATCTGTCATATGATTCAGCCATATTTCACCTAGGTATTTACTTGAGAGAAACAGAATTTTATTTTAAATGCAGCATGATGAATCTGACATTATTTTACTCTGACTGTGACTTTGGGCAAGTTGACCAACCACTTTGAATTTCAATTTCTTCATCGTTAAAATTTGGAATATAAAACATGCATTCATAAAGGGGCTTAGTTTAGAGTTTAGGATTTACCTTTCCTCAGAAAGTGTTATTTATCTTCCTATTAATCATTCATTTGACTTTGAAACATTCAGTACACATTGTGGATTCATAGTTTCTAATTTATTTTATTCTATTGTCTAAAGTTTGAACTAAAAAAAAAAAAAAAAAACTTAGTAGGCAGAAAAATCTGAGCCAGGTGAATTAGACCAAGGAAAAAGTAAAAAAATCCTGTAAGATCAGTTAAGATGTCCATCACACAGGGTGATCCAGCTACTGTTCTATAGAAACCCGACAGAAAATAGACCCATGGAGAAGGCAAAGATGATGGATGACCAGTAGAAAGGCATCTACCTCTTGCTGCAGGACCCCACTTTGAACTCAAGGAAACAAGATGTGGGAATGTAAAAGATATTATTAACAATAAAAGCAGTGCTTTGGAAATCCAGATGAAAAGTAATCTGTTTTTTTAGAATTTTTGAGAAAAATAGCAATGAAAAGGATGGGTAAGATGAAGCAGACATTTCATGAGTGTTTGATATAGTTTTATAAAAAGGGATGGGAAGGTTCCAAAGTTTAAGTCAATCAGTGACAACCCAAGGCAGCCTTGCTTAAGTGGAGACTGCATAGTTGAGTATGGAGTATGTGCAGCAAGATAAGCAGTGGTCAGAGGGTTGCACTCAATTATAAGGAGACACTGAACATTTTACACATGCCTGCAGCATCACCAATGATATGTTTAAGGAGAATGTATCTGTAGACAAACCAAGAGAGACAGAGCATCTGGAAGCAGCCTAGACACAAGAGAATATTCAGATGACTTTTGTGAGAATCCAGGATCAGTGTTAATCTTTCCACTCAGTGTGTTTTGTTCTATTCCTGTTCTGTGGCCTTTCCTACTCACAGATTTGGAGTAATCCTTATTCCCTTGACTGCCAATGAACTTGGCCTACTGTGCAAAAGCTAAATTATCAGGATTGTTGAGTTCAGATCCATTAACCTTAGAAGAATCTCACAAACATTAAGGATATGTTGTGCTTTTTAGAGGAAAGGAAATATGTAGATATACAAAATTATCAGCAGTGTCATTTCAGAAGAAAGATTTTTCTCTTTGTTTTTGTATCCCCTGAGGAACATCTGAAGGTAATGTTGTTAAAGTGCTGGTATTGTTACAGCATTTGTGTCAGTTAGTTCAATTTGTCATATCAAGCATCTTCTATTTTGTCTGACACTTTCTCTTCATTTCTGTTTCTATCCAGTAAATACAGGGTAAAACAAAATGAACTGCAACTGTCCAAATTCACCAAAATGGTGCCAAATCACCACGTTTACTTTATTACATTTGTGAATTTAAAGTGAAACTTTTATTAGACTATTTTATATTTATAGTTATATTATACTTATCAAAAAGCTACTGGGGAAATAATATAAAAGTAATATGTTCTTTCTGGATTTATCAACCTGAATATTCCTGAGAATTACCTGATTTCTTAAGTACAACATATAGTGATAAACAATAAAGAAAATAACAGTGATGGGGAGACTTTTTTTTTAAAAACTGTTAGATAAAACTAGCTCATTGGAACAGTTATCCAACTTAAGTCTCTGTGTTTATAACTTACTGTAGAATAATGTGGAATTTCCCAGATAATTACCCCAGAATAAACTCTAGAAAATAGTAGGCTGTTTGGGAGTGTCACACACACAATACTACAAATAAGACTCACATTCTGAGGTTGCTACTAGCATGTCTACAAAGTCTTATTCAGCACTACATTGATGTTAACCTTCTGCTTTACCAATTTATCTCCAAGAAAGTTTTACTGCCACCACTATCAAAACAGTGTCCTAGGAAATAAACTCATAAACTATGTGTTCCTTCTCCTTCATGGTCTCCAAGTCTTTATCTATAAATTCAGTGGTGATCTTCTTCAATGAAGAGGATTTCCCATATAACTTGCTCCAGCTTTCTGCATCTTAAATATTTTCTCATACATGGTCTTTTGGGTCTTTGACTCTTGACTGATTTCTAATTAAACTTTTATTCTGTTTTTTCAAAGAAATAAATTCTGAGTATAAAAAGACTAAAGACTTTGAAATAAAAATTCTCCTATAGGTAAAGACTTCAGAGATGTCTATTTCAACGTGATCTCTTAATTCTTCTTCCTGATCCTTTGCTTTTACTGTTTAATCTTGACACAGTATAAGAAATTGCTGCAGAAAGGAAAAGACAGGACTTCATGCATCCTGTTCCATGACTCTGGCCTACGATTGATTCAAGCTTTTTTGAGGCGATCCAAGATGGCGGCCTAGAGGGAGACTGCACCCCCAGTCGCTCCAGAACCCTGGAGTTAAGAAGGGGAGGCATTGAGAGACTCGGACTGAAATAGAGCCACGGGTGAGTCTGCCCACTGGGTAAAGCTCGGTCCAGGTGGCAGGCCCAGATAGAGGTGGCTTATCAGAGCCGGGCAGGGCAGCTAGAGTCATCCACAGGCAGCCCTGCGCACTCCGGCAGTGGGCCCCGCCCACACAGCCAGCTTCTCCAGGTTCTCAGAACGGAACTGGCCCGCTAGTGAGAGCCTTTCTGACCAGAACAAGCTCCGAGTCCCGGAGCCCCTGCAGCGCAGCATACTCCGGCAACGAACCAGCGGAGAGCCGCGATCCGCAAACAGCCTCTGGGATTAGGGCAGGGCAGCCAGAGACCTCTTCAGGCGGCTCTGCCCACTCCGGCTGCAGGCTCTCTTCACGGGGCAATCCAAGATGGCGGCCTAGAGGGAGACTGCACCCCCAGTCTCTCCAGAACCCAGGATTCAAGAAGGGGAGGCATTGAGAGACTGGACTAAAATAGAACCGTGGGTGAGTCTCGCCCAGCGGGTAAACTTCAGCCTGGGCGGCAGGCCCGGATAGAGGTAGCTTATCGGAGCAGGGCAGGGCAGCTAGAGTCTTCCCCAGGCAGCCCTGCGCACTCTGGCGGTGGGCTCCTCCCACACAGTCAGCTGCACGGTGCAGGTCCGCCAGTGAGAGCCTTTCCGCACAGAGCCAGTTCCAAGCCCTGGAACCAGTAGGGGGCAAGGGGCAGTTTTCTTTGGAAGCACTGCATTATCAAGTTCCTTCAAGACTTCAGGCTACTGAAGGCTGGGAGGTGATACACTGGAAATCTACAGGGACACTATAAGCCAATAGAGGAAATCTGTAATATCTCAGGGTCCCACTGACAACTGACCAATATGAGAAAACAAGGGAAGAAAATGTCCCAAACAAACCTAGATACTACATCAATAAAACCCAATGACAGCACAGCAGAAGAAATGTCAGAAAGGGAGTTCAGAATGTACGTAATTAAAATGATCAGGGAAGCTAATGAGGAGATGAAAGAGCAAATGCAGGCATTGAAGGAGGAGATGAAAGAGCAAATGCAGGCATTAAATGATCGCACCAATCAACAGTTAAAAGACCAAATACGGGAAGCAAGAGATCATTTCAATAAAGAGTTAGAGATACTGAAAAAAAAACAAACTGAAATACTTGAAATGAAGGAAACAATAAACCAAGTTAAAAACCCCATAGAAAGCATAACTAATAGGATAGAACACCTGGAAGACAGAACCTCAGACATTGAAGACAAATTATTTAATCTTGAAAGCAAAATTGGCCAAACAGAAAAGATGGTAAGAAATCATGAACAGAATCTATAAGAATTATGGGATATCAGGAAAAGGCCAAATTTAAGAATTATTGGGATTGAGGAAGGCTTAGAGAAACAAACCAAAGGAATGAACAATCTATTCAATGAAATAATAACAGAAAATTTCCCAAATCTGAAGAATGAAATGGAAAACCAAGTACAAGAGGCTTATAGAACTCCAAACATACAAAATTACAACAGACCCACACCAAGGCACATTATTATGAAAATACCTAACATACAAAATAAAGACAGAATTTTAAAGGCTGCAAGAGAAAAGAATCAAATTACATTCAGAGGGAAGCCAATAAGAATATCAGCAGATTTTTCAATCCAGACCCTAAAAGCTAGAAGGGCCTGGAACAACATATACCAAGCCCTGAAAGAAAACGGATGCCAACCAAGAATCTTATACCCAGCAAAACTTACCTTCAAATTTGACAATGAAATACGATCCTTCCATGATAAACAAAAGCTAAAGGAATTTACAAAAAGAAAGCCAGCATTACAGAACATTCTCAGCAAAATATTCCATGAGGAAGAGATGAAAAACAACGATGCAAATCAGCAACAGGAGGCGCTAGCCTAAAGGAATAGCCAAATAAAGGAGAAACCAAATCATGTCAAAAACAAATATGAGTCAATTGACTGGGAATACAAATCATATCACAATAATAACCCTGAATGTTAATGGCCTGAATTCATCAATCAAAAGACACAGACTGGCAGATTGATTAAAAAGAAAAATCCAACAATATGCTGCCTGCAAGAGACTCACCTCATAGAAAGAGACACCCATAGACTAAAGGTGAAAGGATGGGGAAAAACATACCATGCACACGGACACAGCAAAAAAGCTGGAGTATCCATCCTCATCTCAGATAATGTGGACTTCAAACCAAAACTAGTCAGAAGGGATAAAGAAGGACATTACATGCTGCTTAAGGGAAGCATAAATCAGCAAGACATAACAATCATAAATATCTATGCCCCGAACATTGGCTCATCCACGTACGTCAAACAAATCCTTCTCAATTACAGAATTCAAATAGACCACAACACAATAATACTAGGCGATTTTACACACCTCTCTCACCACTGGATAGATCGTCCAAACAAAAATTGAATAAAGAAACTATAGATCTCAACAACACAATCAGCAATTTAGACTTAATGGACATATATAGAATATACCATCCAACGAAGAACGAATACACTTTCTTCTCAGCAGCACATGGATCCTTCTCTAAAATAGACCATATTTTATGCCACAAAGCTACTGTTAGCAAATACAAGAAGATAGAGATACTACCTTGTACTCTATCAGATCATAATGGATTGAAACTAGAAATAAATGACAGAATAAAAAACAGAAACTTCTCCAATACCTGGAGACTAAATAATACACTATTATATGATGAATGGATAACAGAAGACATCAGGAGGGAAATAAAAAAATTCTTAGAAGTAAACGAGAACAAAGACACATCATATCAAAATCTCTGGGACACTATGAAAGCAATACTTAGAGGAAGATTTATTTCATGGGGTGCATTCAAAAAAAGAAGTATAAATCAACAAATAAACGACTTAACACTACAGCTCAAAGCACTAGAAAAAGAAGAGCAGACCAATACCAAAAGTAGTAGAAACAGGAAATAGTTAAAATCAGAGCCGAAATCAACGAAATCGAAACAAAAGAAACAATTGGAAAAATCAACAAAATAAATAGTTGTTTCTTTGGAAAAATAAATAAAATTGATAAACCCTTAGCCACACTAACAAAGAGAAAGAGGGAGAAAACTCAAATTACTAAAATTCGGAATGAACAAGGAAACATCACAACAGACACGACTGAAATACAAAACATAATTAGAAGCTATTTCGAAAATCTATACTCCAACAAAACAGAAAACCTCGAAGACATCAACAAATTTCTAGAGACATATGAACTACCTAAACTGAACGAGGAGGACATACACAACTTAAATAAACCAATTTCAAGCAATGAAATAGAAGAGGTCATCAAAAGCCTACCAACAAAGAAAAGTCCAGGACCAGATGGGTTCTCAGCCGAATTCTACAAAACCTTTAAAGAAGAGCTCATTCCAATACTTCTCAAACTATTCCATGAAATAGAAGAGGAGGGAACCCTACCAAACTCGTTCTATGAAGCCAATATCACCCTGATACCTAAACCAGACAGAGACACATCGAGGAAAGAAAATTTCAGACCAATATCCTTAATGAATATCGATGCAAAAATTCTCAACAAAATTTTAGCAAATCGCATACAAATATATATTAAAAGATAGTGCACCACGATCAAGTGGGTTTTATCCCAGGGATGCAAGGTTGGTTCAACATTCGGAAATCAATAAATGTCATTCACCATATCAACAGACTTAAAGTTAAGAATCACATGATTATTTCAATAGATGCAGAAAAAGCATTTGATAAAATACAGCATCCCTTCATGCTCAAAACACTAGAAAAAATTGGGGTAGTGAGAACATTCCTAAACATTATAAAGGCCATCTATGCTAAGCCCATGGCTAATATCATTCTAAATGGTGAAAAACTGAAAGCGTTCCCCCTAAAACTGGAACAAGGCAGGGATGCCCTCTTTCACCACTTCTATTCAACATCGTCCTTGAGACTCTAGCCAGAGCAATCAGACAAACCAAAGAAATTAAAGGGATACGAATAGGAAAAGAAGAACTCAAACTATCCCTGTTCGCTGATGACATGATTATATATTTAGAGGAACCTGGAAGTTCCACCAGAAAACTTTTAGAACTCATAAGTGAATTCAGTAAAGTAGCAGGTTACAAGATCAATGCTCATAAATCCAATGCATTTTTATACATAAGTGATGAATCTTCAGAAAGAGAAATTAGGAAAACTACCCCATTCACAATAGCATCGAAAAAAATAAAATACTTGGGAATCAATCTCACAAAAGAGGTGAAAGACCTCTACAATGAGAACTACAGAACACTAAAGAAAGAAATTAAAGAAAACCTTAGAAGATGGAAAGATCTCCCATGTTCCTGGATAGGCAGAATTAATATTGTCAAAATGGCTATACTACCTAAAGTGCTATACAGATTCAATGCAATTCCAATTAAAATCCCAATGATGTACCTTGCAGAAATAGAGCAAGCAATTATGAAATTCATCTGGAAGAATAAAAAACCTAGAATAGCTAAAGCAATCCTCAGTAGCAAGAGCGAAGCAGGGGGTATTGCAATACCAGATCTTCAACTCTATTACAAAGCAATAGTAACAAAAACGGCATGGTATTGGTACCAAAATAGACAGGTAGATCAATGGTACAGAATAGAGGACATGGACACAAACCCAAATAAATACAATTTTCTCATACTAGACAAAGGTTCCAACAATATGCAATGGAGAAAAGATAGCCTCTTCAACAAATGGTGCTGGGAAAACTGGAAAACCATATGCAATAGAATGAAATTAAACCCCTATCTCTCACCCTACACAAAACTCAACTCAAAATGGATCAAGGACCTCGGAATCAGACCAGAGACCCTGCATCTTATAGAAGAAAAAGTAGGTCCAAATCTTCAACTTGTTGGCTCAGGATCAGATTTCCTTAACAGGAGACCCATAGCACAAGAAATAAAAGCAAGAATCAACAACTGGGATAGATTCAAACTTAAAAGCTTTCTCTCAGCAAAGGAAACTATCAGAAATGTGAAGAGAGAGCCTACAGAGTGGGAGAATATCTTTGCCAACCATACCTCAGATAGAGCGCTAATTTCCAGAATCTATAAAGAACTCAAAAAACTCTACACGAAGAATACAAATAATCCAATCAACAAATGGGCTAAGGAAATGAACAGACACTTCACAGAAGAAGATGTACAAGTAATCAACAGATATATGAAAAAATGTTCAACATCCCTAGTAATAAGGGAAATGCAAATCAAAACTACCCTAAGATTTCATCTCACCCCAATTAGAATGGCGATTATCAAGAATACAAGCAACAATAGGTGTTGGCGAGGATGTGGTGAAAAAGGAACACTCATACATTGCTGGTGGGGTTGCAAATTAGTGCAGCCACTCTGGAAAGCAGTGTGGAGATTCCTCAGAAAGCTTGGAATGGAAACACCATTTGACCCAGCTATCCCACTCCTTGGCCTATACCCAAAGGACTTAAAAGCAGCATACTACAGAGATACAGCCACATCAATGTTCATTGCTGCTCAATTCACCATAGCCAGATTGTGGAACCAACCTAGATGCCCTTCAGTTGATGAATGGATAAAGAAACTGTGGCATATTTATACAATGGAATATTACTCCGCAATGAAGAATGATAAAATTATGGCATTTGTAGGCAAATGGTCGCAATTGGAGAATATCATGCTAAGTGATATAAGCCAATCTCAAAAAACTAAAGGACGAATGATCTCGCTGATAAGCGGATGAGGACATATAATGGGGGGTGGGAGGGGCTAGCATTAGGTTTAGGGTTAGGTTTAGAGTTAGGCTAAGGACAGCGGCAAGAATGAAGGAAAGAAGGACTGTGTAGAGGGAAAAGAGGGGTGGGAGGGGTGGGGGGAGGGGAAAAATAAAATAAACATCATTACCCTATGTAAATGTAAAAAAAAATAAAAAATAAAAAAAAATAAAACCAAAAAAAAAAAAAAAGCTTTTTTGAAAAAAACAAAACAAAACAAAAACAAAAACAAAAAACTGTTCTTGATTGGTGATCAATACTATTTGACCAAGATAATCTCAAGAAAATCTCAAGATCCTCAAGATAATCAGGGTACCATCCCAGAAATAAAGAAAGCAGAAATTTAAGCAAGAATTCTACATTTAAATATACATTTTTGGTGAAAGACTTCCCCAATCTCCAGTCACTCTAAAATAATTGAACTACATGCATTTATAATTCTATTGATATTGGATAAGAATATTCTTTTATGACCTGGTGCTTAAGCTTGTGGAGAGATTTGTCGGTAAATTTACACACATTCAACACACTAACAGGTGCACATGTACACAATTTATGTTAGAATCCAGAAGATAAGTTAGTTACTGATAAACCAGTTACTAACTATATAAATCTGTGTTTAAAAATCTTCTTTATGATAGAAGACTATTATGTAATTCTCTTAAAGCATAAGAAATCACACTTTTACAAATAAGCCTTTAAATTAAACTAAACCTAACATATGAGCACCAAATCAAAAATTATTACCTACATTAGATTATATCCCCAAAGTTCTCTGTTGTTTAAACTCATATTTTAATTTCATTAACTGAAACTCCAAATGTCCATTAGAAAGTTCACAACTGCTTTATAACAGAATTTAGTTATTAAACAGAATACTTCAAAAATATTTTCATAAAATGACAACATGCTAATGATTTAATAAATACAAAATTCTATGTACAGTACAATCCTGTACGTGGGTTAAATTTATCTATAAAGTATAATAAATACATACATGGTACATCTAAATATTAAAAATGGTTACTTCTAGACTAGAAGAAATGATCAGTTCACTTGTTTATGGTTATTGTATTAATTTTTAGATTCCCTATATTTCTGCAATGAGTAATTACTAATTTGCTCTATGAAAAATAATATTTTAAGTCAAATCATGGAATGCATAATGTGAAATCTCACATAGTAGGTATTCAATAAACATTAGTCTTTCCTATTCTGAGGGGAAAGAAATGGGCAAAGATTCATTTTATTATCAATCAAATATTACTCAAATTATCTAGAAAGCAGCTGTACTCTAATGTCTTACAGCCTTGGCTAAGAAGAACAGTATAAAACTTAGAGACAGGGGTTAGCCCTGGGCATGAAGAGCCTTCAGAGAAGAGAGTTAAAATGACTCATTGATGCACTGGGGTCTAATTAAGCAAGTGAAGCATGAGGGTGATATCATCAAAAATTGTTCTAACGGTAGGGAAGCGATTATGGAAACTATTGCAATGGTCAAGTTCACTCATAATGAACTCATGAATAAGAAACTGCATTAGCCACTGAAAGCAAAGTTTTATCTGAAATATATTTTTTTCAGTGATAACAAGCAAAGTCAGTGCTTACTCTAATTTGTGTTTTGGAGGAGGGGAAGAAGATGAAAACTAAAGGTCTTAAATGACCATAAAACTCTAAATAAAAATTTCTGTCAGGCAAATACCAAGGTAAGGGGCACACAGACAACTTAATAGTTAAAAAAATACTCAAGCAGTAATTTTGATTTCACCTATACCATATAGTAAAATATAATGCAATTTGAGGAAAAGAATGATTACATGTTTGGTTTTACTTCTCACACATCTCCCTTTCCACACCTCTGCCCTTTTGTGCTTTTCTCTTTTCTGCTTTCTCATGGACCATCCTACTAATAAAGTAATGAAATGCAATAATCAGAGGTAATGCCTTTAGCAGAACATTATTGCATTAATTAATTCTTTATTCATTTATTTATTCAATATATATTTATTGAGTTTCAGAATGTTCGGGAGTGTATTCTAAGTGCTGGCAGTATTCTAATGGTTGGAAATAGAATAAATCAATTGTGTTAGAAAAATTCCTTTCTTCTTGGAAATATTCTAGAAGTTAGGAGATGAACAATAAATAACATAATTGGGTTGGAGTATGTAGATGCACATTTAAGAACACCCTAAGGGGGTTTTTAAGGAATATTTGGTTCTGTTCCTTCAGGGTCACTTGATTGCACTTCCCCTGCTGGCCTCAGTGGTGTGATTGAGTGTTCCCTTGGGCTTGTCCTTTCAGATCTGGCAAGGCTTCTCAGATCTCTTAGTCAGAGCTCCTAGTTCCCATTCAGTCCTCAATGGCTATGGATCCCAAACTTCTCTTTCCCTTTCCCATCCAGCCCAGGCAGCTGGGGTCTATACCTCTTCAGTGGCCTGATCTTTTTCTTCCCAGTTGACTAACAGACAGCAAATTTAATTGGTGGTGGTGGGGGGTGTCTTTTAATTTATACAGATGCTGACAGTGACACAATCAAGCTAAACCTTAGGGTCTTACTAATCAGGTTAGAAAGGTCTAGCTTATTTTGCTGTCTTTGATGTCAAGAGATTTTAGTTATTTTATTTGCATATTTAATATGGTTTTGGTAAACCAGGAGGCTCAACATAATAAATCTGAAATAATAAAGTGTACTACTACTGATACTAATAATAAAGTGGATCCTAAATAAAAATTAGAGACAGAAATCTGAATCTAAAGTTCACATGAAGTATGTAAGGATGCATAGAAGTTTGAAAAATGAAGAATGAGCATTATAACACAGTGTAACACTGTATAAATTAACAATTATAAAAGAAAAAATACATAAATACATGCAAATACATATGAAATTGAGCAAAAGATAAAGTTTCATTATGTAGTAAATGCTATTTCAATAATTATAGGGACCTCTGGTAAATAAATAAATTGAAATCTTATCTCACACTTTCAGTTCAAGAATTCCATTTACATTAAATATTGAAAAATAAAAATAAAACCACAAAAATTGTAGGAGAAACTATGACACAATTTTTAAAAATATGTTCCATAAAGAGGTTTTTTCTTAGCATAGTAAAAATTTGGAATTCATAAAAGTAAAAAGAATAATACTAATATATATATTTATAAACTAGAACAAAATCAACAGATGAGTATTGTAAAGATAAATATTAATTAAACATATTTGCAACTCATATCACACAAGACTAAGATCCAAACACAAAAAGCTTCTCTAACTAATGAAGAAGAAATAGTTTTCAAACAATAGCAAATAAGTAGCAAAGGATATGGACAGGTATCATCACAGAAAATTAATTACAAAATTTAATCCTATAAAATGATGTGCAATATCACTAAAAATGTCATGCATAGTAAACTAGAGAAACATAATTTATCTGTAGCTTTCACTTCTTGTACTGGTCACAAGTTAAACATCAGTGAAGTTATGGGGAATTAGAAGCTGTAATATATTACACTTAGTCATTGGAGTTACACAAATTCTTGTGAATATTTCTTTTTAAATTTTGTTTCCTGTCCTCAGATACCCTATTGAAGTTTTCTTACCTTCTTTTTGATTCTTCTCTCTTCCTTCCTGATGACTTTCCTTCATCAAATCTTTCCTTCCTCTGAGCTCTTTTTGAAGCTTCCAAGGCATTGTCTATTTTTAATTATCTATGAAATTTTCAAAAGATACTGTAATTATCATGAAGTCTGAGCCTTATCTTATTTATTCTTTAACTAAACTAGGTGCCTCAACTGTTCTTTGCTAACAGTAAAAATATCTGTACAATGTTCAGATATTTCAATTTTATTTTCAATTGGGACTTCAAGAAAATCTCAGGGCTGGGCATTACTAGTTATTCTATTTTGATAATGAGAAAACTGACACAGGCGATGATCACATAATGATGAGGTAGGAGAACCTTCAGTTAGCTGTTTTGGGATCAGAAGACACATACATAGATCTTGATTCTTCCAATTACTGATCATATGAGATCTATTATTTTAGTTTGCATTGAGCTAGTTTTCTTATCTATAAAATGGAAACAACAATAATACATAAATTTTCTGAGAAAAGCATGGAATAACATGAAAATAAAATATGTGGCATGTGATCAGTCACATAAAAATGCTCAGCTATTATTATGATTCTGATTATTTTTTCAATAACGTAGCTATTGTAACCTGTATATATGTTTCTCTTTACAGTGTATCCTTTTGATTTAGGCACCTTATAAGTGACTTAAAATATTTGCAGTTATTTTTGATGTTGGATGATGGCTGTTTCAACAGTCTAAATATATTTGGTGCTTTGACAATATATTTTCTTACATATAATTCTACCAAAGAACCGATGATAATCAGGTAAAATGGGAGTTGGCATTGAATAGCTTTATTATTCATTATTACTCTAAAATCAGTTCTTCACATCTGTTTTGGTTTCATTGTGTATAGTGCATGAATGATACTTAGTTTGATTAGTGTCTATTCTTTTTTTCCTAAGGCTTCATCAAAACATTTGTCTGATATCAATATGAATTTCTCTCTAGCTCTTTCTTTTTTTGTGCAGAATTTAATCTTGCTCATCTACACAATTTAATTTTCTGAATTACCAGATTTCTTTTACTTTTCCTGTCAAAAGCCTCAAACCCAATGAAATAATAGATCATCAATTCCTATTGTGAAAAGACTGGATATATGAAGTAGCTTTAATTTAGAAGTCAGTTTCTGATGGTGTGAAAGAGAAAGTTCCTTTGTTATGGTCAACATATACATAAAAGCTGGCAAGAACAATATTAAATGTATGAATTTGGAGGCAAGAAATTATTTTATTTTGCTAATATTTTCCCTTTTATTATGAACAATGAAAAATATAATTATGATATTAAAACAATGGTTTTAACAATAATTTGTTATATTTTACTATATCACTATAGCAATAATATTTCCTTCTTGCATAATGACTTTCTAATGAAAAGTGATTCTATCATTTTTACAATAGCTTGTGAACAAGGTAGCTATAAACTCCCTTAAGAGAGGAAATGTTAAAAGTAAAATAAATTCCCTTTTTTACATAATATATCGACAATTAACTGTGAGATGAGTTTTCCATCTTTCATCATGGATTAAACAATTGAAAGTCAGTCAGACAAGCAGAAGTAGAAATCTCTAAGGAAAACATGCAGATTAAAATGTATCTTCCTATAAACAATTTTCCTCAACCCAAAGGCAAAGTTCTAAGAATCTGAGACAAGATGATAATTTGTTTTCTCAGGACATATTGTATATTTCATTTGAATTACTGAATATATTAATTCCTTCCACAAATACTTTTAAATATTACCCTGTCCATATTGTTGCCATAGAAGTAACAGTTTCTACGGTTAGTAAAGGTAAAATCTAATTTGGTTGTAAGCATCTACTTAGATAAAAACGTTATCAACATATCATTTTATTTATATTTTATAGCTACATCTTCTCAGTAATACTAAGCAAACTGCAGTGAGTGCTTATTATAATTTGAGAACTCAATTGAGTATATTGCTTATGTTAAAATTCCTTATAGCCCTTAGATGGGCAGTATTGCTCTACTGATTTAAAATGAGAAAAAATGAGGATGGAAGAAATTAGATAATATGCTTTTTTCTTCCCAGCTAATCAAAGGAAATACTTGCAATTTGAATCCAGGCTGGTTTGATTTAAAGCCCACGTCATTTTCAAATGAAATTAGTGTCTCTATTTGTAGCAATTAGTATGTAGATTTTAAAACACAGGAATTATTTGAGGGTTTTTTCTTTTCTTTTGTTTTCTGATGAGATGTAGAACACCAATGCAGGAGAACTCATGCCTAAGTATACTCTATTTAAATTTCTGTAAGAAGTTAATCTCTACAAAGAGGGTAACTGATTCTAATCCTCTAGTCCTTATTATACTTTGTGTCTCCCATTTTGTTCTAGTGTTTTTGTCTCTAGATATTCATACACTCATCTAAATGGGTATGTCTGGAAAAATGATATGTCCATTCTTAGATTATTAGGAAGTAATATAACCTCTATCTAGGGAAATTCCTTCTCTGTCCCATAGAACAAGCATGGCCACAGAGCATGCTAATTAAATTTAAATTTCAGATAAACAAGTACTTTTTAAATATAAGTACATCTCAAGTATTATGTTAAAAGTGTACTTGAAATTTAAATTAAAATGAGCATCCTGTAATTTATCTGAGAAATTTATCTGTAAATTATCTGTTCCCACAAATATGGACAAGTCTTCTGGTTAGGTTGACAGATGCAGTTGTTTACTGGGTCTTCAATTTTCTTTAGGAGAACAGATACCAGTTATATTGAACAAAGTTACCTTGAACAAGAAAAGGTTACTTGAATTTGAAAGTATCCCAGACTAAAGATGTTTCAGAGTATTTCACTTATAATCTGATTAGCTGTTTTCATAAGCAGACAGGCAGGAAATGATTTATAGGTATTCCCTGATTGGTGCACTCTTATGTTTGACTTGTTTGAGGAGTCATTTGTCAGACCTCAGAATTGAGATTGAGAGTGGGTGCTATCAGCTGCTGTGATTGGCTGAGGTTTGGTTGCTTAGTAGATTACAATTTAATTTGCAAATCGAGTTAGGATATAGTTCACTCTAATGGAGGCCACTTCAGGTGAAATTTTATCACATAAGCACAGAGGTTGTCTTAGACTAAACTTACTTAAGGTTAACAGTTGCCACCAGAATTAAAAAAAAATAATAATTTAACTGAAGTTTCAGCCAATCCCCCTTTAATTATCCCTAGAGAAACTGTCTTCATGTTGGTCTGCTTATTCCTATGCAGAGTACCTCTGTTATACCAAATTTCTGAGATGAATGGATCTTAGAACATGTGAAAGTTTTTATTCACAAGAGACCAACCAACAAGGAGACTAGTGTGAGATAATTTGGGGAAAGGGTTTAAAGACCCATGGAGTATATTGTTTGCATAAGATCACAAGGATAGTTCCCGACTACTAGTTTATATTGAAAGTTAGAAAGCTTTCCTATCTTTATCATGATAAGGGTTAATGAGGATCATAGGAACTTGGAGCTGTTGCTTGAAGATGCTGGTGTGGACCATTATTAAAAAATAATAAACAATGAAACCAGGATTTTTAATAGGGTGTAGTGAACAGCAATATATCTGTGTCTGTTGATCACATACAGTGAGCAAGAAAATTTTATTCCCTAATATTAGTAGATAAGGGTTAATTAATGAAGATGCCCACTATAAATTTTTTTATTCCTCATCCTCTCCACAAGCAGTTATCAGAAAATTGCTTAACAACAAAAATCATCAAAGCACATACTCTTGTCTGCTTCTTGGATTTGGAAAACGTTTTAATTTCACTAGGGAACAAATAATAAAATTTTAGATATTTATTGCTCTAAGCATCTTGGAATTGTACCACAGCTCTATGATACTGGGAAGAGGCACGTTGACAAATTGGGTTCTGTTCTATTTTGCTAAATTGCAACCATAAGAGAAAAGGATTTGAGTCTTCAGAATAAGACCCACTTAAATCTCCCTCAGAGTTAATCGCCCCTTACTCTTTTCTTTAAACAATCTTCACCTTTTAAATACTCGCCTCTAGTGTTCCTGCTACCAGTTCTAAGCATCATCCCTCATGTCAAGAACCCAAACACTTCATCTTCTTCTTCTTTCTAGCAAATTTTATAATTTTACTTTACAGTTTTTTAAAAATTTCTATTTATGATGGAAAAAAGTGTCATTCCTTTTTTTGTTTGTTTTTATTAACATTTATGAATTGTTTATAGGAATGGGTATCAGTACAATATTTCCACACATGCATATAGCACGCACACAGCATGCACTGATCAAGTCCCCTTCTTATCATTCCCTTATGTTTGGAGACTGTAAGCAGGTATGAAGCCCGTGGTTCAGAATCCAGCACTGACAGGGAAAAGGCTTAGAGGGGTTGAATGATTTTTACCAAAAAACAGCTCTGCCTATTTTGGTTTCAGGGTAACTCTGCTCTCATATAATGAATTTAGAAGGGTTCCCTTCTTTCGAATCTTTGGAATAATTTGAGAAGAATTGGCATTAATTCTTTAAAAGTTTGGTAGAATTCAGCACTGAAGCTATCCAGTTCTGGATTTGGGAGTGGAGACTTTTATTACTATTTAATTTCATTCCTTGCTATTGGTCTGTTTGGGTTATGCGAGTCTTCATGATTTAATCTGGATGGTTATATGTGTCCAGAAATTTATGCATTTCCTCTAGATTTTTCTAATTTGTTAGCATATAGTTGTTCATGATAACCCCCTAATGGTCCTTTGTATTTCCTAGATATTATTTGTAATGTTTTCTCTTTCATCTCTATTTTATTTGGGTTTCTCTTTTTAATTTTTATAAAATGGGATGCCCCTGCATTAGCTGCATTAATTATCTTTATGTTAAAAAATTATTTTATTGATACTTTGTACTGTTTATTTTAGTCTCCATTTCATCAATTATTTCTGCTTTGATCTTTGCTATTTCATTCCTTCTACTAATTTTTGGTTTGTTTTTTCCTGCTTTTCTAGGTCCTTGAGACACATCATTAGGTTGTTTATTTAAATCTAAGTTTTGATGTAGGCACTTATTGATATAAACTTCCCTTCAGTTCTGCTTTTGTTGTGTCACATAACTTTTGGTATATTGTGTTTCCATTTTCATTTGTTTCAAGAATTTTTTTCTTTCAATTTCTTCAATGAATTATTATTGTTTATTCAAAAATGTGTTCAGTGTCTACATATTTGTGTAGTATTTAAGTCTCTTTTGTGGTTTATTTTCCACTTTAATCTATTGTGGTTAGAAAAGATATGATTTCAGGTTTTTTTTTCACATTTCTTAAGAGTTGTTTTGTGGCCTAATATATGATCTATTTTGGAGAATGTTCCATGTGCTTATGAAAAGAATGTGTATTCTTTAGTTGTTAGGTGAAATGTTCTGTAAATGTCTGTTAGAGTCCTTCAGTCTGTATTTTAGTTTAGTTCTAATAAAAATTTTTAAAAATCTGTCCGGATTCTTTTTCTGGATATTTGATGAAGTAGGGTATTGAAGATCTCACTGTTATTATTCGGAAGTCCTTTAGTTCAAATACTGTTTGTTTTATAAAATGAGTGTCGCCACATTAGTTATATATACATTTACAACAGTTACATCTTCTTGAATTTATCCCTTGATCATTATATAGTGACATATAGCCATATATTATTTCTTGTTAAAGTTTTTGTGTGAAAGCCTCTTTTGATGAAGCTATGTCTGCTGATGTTTGGTTTCCATTTGTTTTTACCCTTTTACTTTCAATGTGTATTTACTTGTGAAGTTGAATTTCATGTAGGCAGCATATTCTTAGGTCTTGTTTTTCTTAATCCATTCAGCCAGTTTATAGCTTTAATAGATAATTTATTCCATTTCTGATTAATCCATTTCACTAATTTCTTGTTTATTTTGAATCTTTGAACATTTTTTGTTCTTTTCTTCCTCTCTTGTTCCTCCTTTTACAGGTTTGATGCTTTATGTACTGATGAACTAAGATTCCCTTCTGCTTCTCTTTTATGAATTTGCTGTTCTTGTAAACTTTATACTTTCACATTTACATCATGGTAGTTGTCTTTCTTTTTTGTAGGACTACCTTACATATCTTTTATAAAGCAGATCTAGTGATGATTAATTCACTCAGGTTTTGCTTGTCTTTGAAGTTCTTTCTTCTTTATTTCTAAAGGATAGTTTTTCTGGATATAGTATTCTTGGCTGGCAGTTATTTTCTTTCATAACATGAAATATATCATTCCATTCCCTCCTAATTTCTAAGGTTTCTGCTGAGAAATATGCTATCAGTCCAATTCAGGGCATGCTTAAATATGATATGAGAATTTTCTATTGCAGTGTTTTACAATTCTTTTTTAATTTTATTGGTGCATTATAATTATATATAATAGGGAGTCATTATGCCATATTCATACATGCATATAGCATAATTTTCTCATTCTCCTTTCTCAGTACCTTCCTTTTCCTCTCCTCCCCCAGTCCATTTGCTCTAGTATAATGATCTGCACTTTAACAGTTTGACTATAATATGCTACAGTGAGAAACTTTTATGGGCATGTCTATTTGAGGTCCTATGGACCTTCTGTACCTGAACATATATCTTTTCCTCACAATTAGGGAAGTTTTCAGTCACTACTTTATCCAATAGGTTTTCTTTGCCTTTTACCCTTTTCTTCCTTTTCAGGCACATTCAGAATGCAAATATTATTCCTTTAATAGTATCCCAAAGTATTTGAATCCTGTCTTCATTTCAATTTTTTTTGTCAGATTTTTCATTTTAAAAGACCTGACCTCAAGATCAGATATTCTTTCTTCTGCAAGATCTGCATGTTGAAGATTTCAAATATATTTTTATTTGATCTATTGAATTCTTCATTTCCAAGATTTGTGTTTGATTCTTTTTCAAGATCTCTCCTTTTGCTGAATTTCTCATTCACGTTATCAACTATTTTCCTAGTTTCATTGAATTGTCTAAATTTTTCTCTTGAATTTCATTTAGAATTCCTATAATAATTCTTTTAAGTTCATTTGTAGACATTTCAAGAATATTCTTTTCTTTAAGACCTATTGCTAGAAAGTGCTTGTGTTCCTTTCAAGGCATCAGATCACCTTGTTTTTCATGTTTCTTTTCCCTATATTGATATTTGCACATCTGATCAATCAATGGTCTCTGTCCTGTTTTTACGGTGACATTCATAGTAATCAGCTTTCTTCTGACAATGTGCCTTGTCGTGTTGGTTTGCTAAGTTATGTTGGCTTTAGTTATAGATGGGCATCATACTGCAGTCTCTTTATTGCTTCTTCAGTTGAAACATTGGGACTGTGTGTGGTACATGTGGTGGCAGGACTGGAGAGTCATTTGGTATCCACAGAGGAGATAATATTCAAGTGGACCAGATGGAACCTGAAATGTGGAATGCAGGAGATATTTCCTTAGCAGCAGTGGCTTAGGTGGAAGAGGGCAAGGGGCAGGAAGAGGGTATTGAAGCATGCAGTGCACAACTGATTCCAGCAGTGTTTGGGGTTGACTATGTGGCTCAGACCTATTAGGGTGGTGATATGGGTGAGTACATGGCTAGTATTGATTAAGGTGACAGCTTGGTGGACTGTACAGCTTAGACTGATTATGGCATTAATAGCCAAGCAGTAACATAGTTATGTCCCCAAGATACCACCTGTGCTGAAATATCCTGGGGCTTGGTGGATTAGGTGGAGACAATTCAAGCTCCTTTCCTTGAGTAAAACTACAGTGTAGACTACAGGAATCTCCCTTAACTGCAGTGCAAGCCTGTTCCTTTGTCACTAGCATAGACAGTATCATAGGAAGGTTGCCAGCATCAAAGTCAATGGGGCCTGCTGGAACTTTCCCTTTCTCTCTTTTCCCTGCAGTGAGGAGTCCCTGCTGTGCTGCCAGGGATCTCTGTGTTGTTGTTGGTGTACTTCAATCCACACTCTACATCACTCTATTAGGCCTCTGTGTTTTACAGGATTCCTGTCTCTCCCTGGTTGACTTCTAGGACCACTCACCTCAAAATGCATTTATTTATTTGCCAGTTTGATTCTTGTGGACAAGGAGGCAAACATAGGCATCTCTATTTGACCATCTTTCCAACTTCTGAGCTCCATTTCTGAGAGTAGTATCAGAAATTCTGGAGAAAAATTATCATTCACAATATACTTCTCTAATAATATCAATAAACTCCTAATTTAACAGTTTGTTTTGAACATGAATTTTTCTTTATGTTCTTGGTTTCATCTGCAAATAATAGAAGTTTCTCCTAACCAAATACAATATTTAGTGACTAGATTTATATGAAATATACTTCCTGAGAGATAAAAACCTGTATATTATGTTCTAAACAAGCAATTTACTAGCAGACAAAGAAAAACAAAGAAGTTCATTGATTTCTGTATTGCCTCTTTCCATTACATTTTAGCCTTAACTTTTCCTTTTGTTATAATTGCAAGATGCTTTATTCTTTTTCATAAGGAAAGTATGTAATAAATTATTAATTCAAATTAAGTATCAATATGTGTGGGGTACTTTGATGTTGCAATAGAAGTAGTTATTAGCTTAAATAATAGGGCCAAAATATAAAACAGTATCTCTATGAAAATTGAAACAAACTTAAACTATATACCTATGATGATACCTATGATAATAGCCTTCTAGTTTTCAGATCTTGCTTATAAGAAATAAAGATTTTATATTGTGACTTAAAAGGTTGTCTTACCTATTTGAAAATACTACTATTTCACTAGTACTATATTTTTTTGTGTGTGATTTCTGTTAATTTTGCTTCGACCAATTTCTGCTGAATGTTTACTATGGGAAATGCAAGAAAGAGTTGATAATGTTCTCAGAGAAAATGTGAGACTTATTTGAAATGTCTATATTAACCCACTATACTCCTACATATCATTGTATGGCTGCCTCTCATATGTGACTTTGCCAAAGGAAGAGTGTGCTAGACTTCTCAGGCCAGTACCTTGTAGGATAAGGGGCAGTGGAGTTTAGCAATTAAAAATTTAGATGTTAGCATCTGATACATGATACATAAGGGTTGAAATCCATACTCCATCATTATCTAGATGTTTAATATAATATCTAATTTTTCTAAGCTTTTGCTTCTTCTTAAGTAAAATGAAAATAATAATATTGTGTTTTAAATTAATATGTATCATATAATTATAATGAAGATTAATAAAATGATTTTTATATGCTTCTATAGTACCTGAATGCAATAAGCACTGAGTAAATATTTTGCTATTGCAGGTCTAGATTTGCCTGTTGCTATGGGGTATAGGATAAGGGTCTTTTATCTTATCTTCATTTTCTTGCAATTAGTTTAATATGTTCATTCTGAATATTGTCTTTTCAAGTATTGGTCCTGCCCACTACCTGAGGGGCTCCTTGACCATAACTTTCAGATTTTAAAAAGGCTCTTCAGTCTGTCCTTTTAAATAATTTTCATATATGAATTTTTTGTTTCTAACAAAAATTCATCACTGTTGTCTATGCATATCTTACGTCTATTAATTCAGCACAATCCAGTAGAACTTTCTGTGATTATCGAATTTTCTACGTCTCCAGTTTTCAATATGCAAGACACTACTTGTGGATAGTAAATTTAAATTGATTAAATTAATTATAATTAACAACTCAGTTCTTCAATCATTTAGCCACCTTTCTGGTACAAAATAGCCACATGAAACTACTGTCTACCATTTGGATGGCCTATTACAAAGCTATCCATATGTCTCCCAATTTCTCTACAATCAGATCCATTTCACAAGACAGTCTTGGTTTATTTATATTAACAACTGAATTATTTGATATGCTCAACACTCTGCTTAAAAGC
Source organism: Sciurus carolinensis (assembly GCF_902686445.1). Classification (NCBI taxonomy): domain Eukaryota; kingdom Metazoa; phylum Chordata; class Mammalia; order Rodentia; family Sciuridae; genus Sciurus; species Sciurus carolinensis. The sequence goes on along the minus strand of NC_062217.1, from coordinate 53,330,146 downwards.
TACTCTTTTAAAAATTGCTTCTATATAGTGCATATAGTTATGTATAATAGTGGAGTTCATTTGACATACAAATCATACAAATATGGAATTTATTTAGCTCCTTTCAGTCCCCAGTACTTCCTGTTCCCTCCCTTCCCCCTCCCAACTTTCTTTTTTCTTTACTCTACTGGTCTTCCTTCTATTTATTTATTGTGTTTTTTTTAAAAAATTGATGTCTTGTATAGATATGTGTAAACCCAAGACTCACTGTGGCTAGTTACAAATGTACATAGTATAATTTTTCCAATCATTTTTCAGTTCCTCCCTTTTCCCTCCATTTTCCTCCCCCTCCATCTCCTTTCTCTATTCTGCTGATCTCCCTATATTTTCCTTTTTTACCCCTTACTTACCCCTTTCTTTGCTCCTGCTTCCCCACATGAGAGAAAACATTTGACACTTGACTTTCTGACTCTGCTTATTTCATTTATTTCATTTTACAAGACTTGTCCTGGTTTACTATTAATTATGACTAATTTTAATAACTATTGTGCTCAAAGTCACTTTGATTAAGAGCATACTCCTAAAAACATTCTTATGTGGAAAAATGTTCACATAATTCTGGAAATAGAAATATCATTTATGAAATGGTAGGAGTGTAAGTATCAAAAATTATGGTCTATATTTGACATATATCTATAAAAATTCTTAAAATATTAAAGATGCTTATATGTATACCAAATTAAAAGTTGTTTATAGTTCAATTTTTCCTGTTCTACTTCCCAGATTATTCTAATATTTGAGAAGAGTTTTTCTTTTCTTTATTGGTCATTTTACCTTCAAATTATGTTTCTAGTGTTTCTTTATAGATAGTATGTTTTCCACAAGTCTCCCAGAGGAAGATATCTTTTTAAAATGGTGACATTTGATAATGATCCTACTCCCTTTGATGTGAAATTTAAAAAATATAAAATAATAACATTTTAAATAGTTTTATGTTACTTAAACTTGGATTAGTGTATTTTGTATATTTCAAAAACACCTTTGTCAAAATTTTTAAAAGGATCAAACTTGATGAAAATTGGAACGTTCATAAGAAGATCTTTAATTGTCATGTACCATCAACTGATATCCTAATATTTTGTTTTCAACCAATATTTTCCCATTCTCTTCAAGAATACCAATGAAGGAACTTTACTGAGGACAAACATAGCTTGCTGAAATCAACAAAGTTTGTCTATAAAATTCACCTAATTTGCCAGTCTAGCAACTCTATCAAAAAAGAAGTTATTCTTTGTGAGCCCATGCTGGCTCCTAATGATCATTGCTTTCCTCTTCCAAATGCTCTCAAAACATCTGTTTAATAACTTCTAGAATTCAACTAGTCCTTTCTGACATGCCAAGAGGATTGGAATTATACCTTATGTAAAATTGGAGAAGGGTCTACATTTTACAGCTATTTTTATATTTGATTTCTCACATTAAAATGTAAATTTCTTGAAATTAAAAATTATGCTTATTTATATACTAATCCAAGTATACATGCATAAATCACGTTTTGCACTCAATTTAAACTAACTAGTGAATAATAATTAAAGCAACAATATTTGACATATTTAGAGTGGATAGATGAAAAAATAAGCATCTATGAAAGGCCATTTTGAATATGAGATTGAGGGAAAATGAGATATATATAAAGGTGAGACGGTGTTCTAGAAGACCTATTAAGAATACATTGACAATGTTTAAGTGTGAAGAAATGAAGACCTGTATTTAATGATCATGAGACTGTATCGGGAAAAAAAATTAGATAAATAGATGGTAGATAGATAGCTATGTGTATTCACATATGTCAAGGTTTGGATAGGAGGTGTCCCCCAGAAGTTCATGTATAAGACAATGCAAGAAAGTTTAGAGGTGGAATGCTTGGGTTATGAGAGCCTTAATCTAATCAGTGCATTAATCCTCTAATATGAACTACCTGGGTGGTAACTATAGGCAGGTAGGGTGTGAATGGAGGAGGAGGGTCACTGGAGGCAAGCCTTTGGGGCTTATATCTTGGCCCCGATAACAGAGTCCTGCTTGCTTCCTGATTGCCATGTCCTGAGTTGCTTCCCCCACCATACCTTTCCACCTAGATATTCTTCCTTACCTTGGGCCCAGAGCAATGGAGTAAGCCATGTATGGACTGAGACCTGTGAACACCATTGGTTAACAAATGTTTTATCTTCTAAAATTGGTCTTGTAGGGGTCTTTTGGTCACTATGGTAAAAAAAGTTGACTAAAACAACACATATGCATGCACCCATTATGCATGACTGATTAGATCAGATAACTGTGCATATCCATAATGACATTCAAGTTTTGAACTTAAATACCTTTAATAATATCCTTAAAGTGTCTGTGACTTTAAGTACAATAGAAAGTTATTCCTTCCTAACAAAATGGAGTCGTGTTTGTGCAGCTCTTTTTAAAACATGCATTCAGGGCCAATGCTGACAGAAATTTTCAAACTTTCTATTTATTCCAAGTTTGTTTCAAGATTTCTGTCAGCCAAAAGAAAACTAGAATAAAGAAAATGCACAGGGAAGATCTGGGGCCATGGGGCAGAAATAGAACACATTCCCTCTCCCATTATGTCAGTTACAGCTGGGTCCTAGTGCCATGCCTCAGAGCAAAAATGGCAAAAGCCTATTTGTTAACTCTTTACGGTTGAAGAAAGGAAATGAATTCAGCTGAGGCATTTGTCATTGACAAGATCATCTGAATGGAAAGAGATTTACCAGTTAAGGTGGAAGAATAGGTGTTACATGGCCATGAGATCATTTTAGAACCTTGGCTCAAGGAACCATTTAAACATTCAACTATAGGGACATCCACCTAGGAACTAGCAATACCATACCTAAGCTCAAGTGGGAGGCTTTCTTGGAGTTGTAGATTTAGGAACCAATCTATTCTTGAATTAAAGGAGCTCTTTTAATAAGAGTATAAAATGAAAATAGCCAAGTGAGAAGTAATAAGAAAAAACTGATGGATAAATCTTAGAGCAAAAATAAAACCAAACTCTGTATAGGCAGAGAACTCTGAAAAGGAAAGGAAAGACCAGGAAAAAGGTATCAGGACAACGAAAGGACACAGAAGACAGATAATAGTGTGAAAAAATGAGAGTGGACTTCAATTTCAAGTACCACAGAGAGATTATGTTAGTTTAGGATTGAAATGTATCCTTTGCTTTTAGCAATAATAAGAACACTTATGTACTTTAATAAGTCAGTTTCAATGGTGTTATGAAGCAAAAGTCAGGCTAAAATCTCACTAATTAGATAAGCAGAAGAGATTGTTGCTAGAAGGATAAAGGAAGGGTAGAAACTTTTTTAAAAAAAACATAGTCAAAATAAAGCATCAGAGTAATTTTATACACTGAAAAATAATAGGGATGGAAATAATGCCGACAAAGTTGGAGGTACAAAATCTCATATGTGAAAAAAAGTAATGAACCTTTTGTAAGAAAATGGGCCTCTCTTCCTCTGAGATTTACTTTCTCAGTACTTTGAGATATAACTTCTTGGATTTTTAAAGTTGGATTCATTTAAATAGCTTAAACTGTAGTTTTTAAATTATTAAATTTTATAGTTATTCCAGTTACCTATCTTACTCTTTTTTTTTTTTTTTTTTTGGTCTGTAGCCTCCTCAATCAATAGTCATGTATTGAACATCTGTATGTTAGTAAAGAACTAAATTTTTTAAGTGCCAAAAGAAATAAAAGGCATAGAAAAAATCAATAAGCATTACACAAATTTATAGTTATAAAATATATATGGTTACAAAATATACAAATATGTAAATAATAATTTAGACATTAAGTTAGAGGAATGTTGGTGTTAATGATTATTGTATTTTGATATTGTATTTTCCTTGGTATTTGTATTTTTAACAAAGTATATAATGTTGTGCTGGTTTCAGGTTATTGAATTTTTCAACCACCACATAAAGAGATTGCTCTTATATTTATCCTATTCATTCAAATTCAATTATACTCACAGTGGTAAAGAATAGAAAAGTAGCTAATTGTTGGGTGCGAAACTGAGAAGTTCTCACTTTTTATAGCTACCTGAGATAAACAACATAATGAGCTTTATTCTTTCCACCACAGGGTGCAGGGACTTAAACTTAGGAAGAAGAAAGAATTTTCAGAATCATAATAGATTAGAAATCTTGATGGTCATCTACTTTAATCACATTTGGCAAATGTTGGGTCAACTGAGAATTTGGGAAAATTAAAAAGTGTTTCCATCTGATTCTGGATTTCACACCAAGAAGGCAGAGGCAGGATAACTTCTTGGGAACTTAGAGATGTTGCTAATGATACTTTCTGTTCTCCTCTACAATCTATTTGAAAAGAGAAATGAGCTATAGATTAAGGGAATCCCAACAATTGCTTTCTTAAAGTAAACCTGTAACTGTTAAACTGGCATACTGATGCATAATGATGACTATTATTACATTGTATAATCTCTGCCCTGAGCTTCCTATATTTTTCTATTTTCTACACGTTTTGACCTCCACTTTTTATTTACATGCATTGAAGAATAGTAGAGTTACATGGCCTCTTAAATGTTGGAGCCTATATTTCAACCTCTCTGGAATCAAATATATGGTACTGGGAATTGAACCCAGGTTCACTTTACCAATGAGCCACAACCCAAGACTCTTTTAAAATTTTTTTCTTTCTTTCTTTCTTTCTTTTTTAATTTTTTAAATTAAGTTTGAGAAAGGACCTCACTATTGTCCAGACTGGCCTCAAACTTGCAGTCCTCCTGCCTCAGTCTCTAGAATAACTGGGATGGTACCCAACCAAATCTATACTATTCCTACAATGCATGGCTATTCCAGCTGAATAGTGGCCCAGCATGGTGCCCCACTTCCCTGTATGTTCTCAGAAATGCCATGCAAAGAATTACAGCTAAGAGATACTTGTAAAAAAGGAAGGAGGATATAACAGTTGTTTTAAAAACACATCAGAACAAAAAATACTTGTGGAGATTATCTTTTCAACTGAGAGTATGATCTCTAATGGAGACTGAAGTCCTAGTGTCCCAGAAAGTTTACAACTAAATGAATTTTGATCTCAACATTGATGGATTTTTAATATGTTAATCATTGAAGTGGCTCAAAACCACAACTTTACCAAATCAGACAACATTTTAGTTTGCAGATCTGGACTAGAATTTACTGTCAGGTAAACTAATTCAAATATACTTTTTTGGCAAATGCAACACAATTATTCCCTGTGACAGAAACCAGTACCTATAACAACACATGGGTATTTAGATGAAGTTCCCTTTTTTTAATCTGTAGCCCAAAACATGGGTTATGCAGCTTTCAGAATTCACAAAAAAATTTATTTATGATTTTATTGAGAAAGAAAAAAAATTTTGCTAAAATATATTTCAATTTTAGAAAATATCAATTTTTAACTGAATACTAAATATTAAATTTTCTTTTTGAAAACAAAACAATCTACAAGCAAAATGAAAAATCTTTAGCTGAATATGTATTCAGCATTATGACATAGTTAAACTAAGGAGAAAGAAAAAATACACAAGCAAAAACCATGCATATATATATATATCTGTATATATATATATAGTCTCATCATATACTTAGATATTTTATTTATAATCCTTTGATTTATATTCAGTTAATATATAATATGCATAAAATATTTACTTACATATTTATGGGATGTAATGAAAGTAAGTTTCCAGTGTCTACCAAAATATTTTCTGTAACAATTTTAGAACACAATACAATGGATAGTTAAGGCACAACTTAAAACATGAAGAATAAAACTTTTTATCTTCATGTTTACTGGCACGAAAAGACTAGCAATTTAGTAGTAATACAAAAGTGATGGAAACATCTTCCACATAATAGCAATTAATGAAATGGTCTTTGTTGATAAATGACTGTGGAAATTGGGACAATTCAAAAGGGAAGTTAATTCTTGGTTAATAAAGATCAATGTATCAAGATATTCACTAGATTAATACATAGAATTTATGAATCTGTAAACATGCATGTTTATACAAGTGTACTCCCATCTTCTTAAAAATTTACATCTCTCCCATCTTCCTGGGTTTTATAAAATTTATGTTCCTTAAAGCTGCTGTTCCACACCCCCTGTCCCCATTCCCCACACTTTTAGTTCCTCTCACTGCTCATAACTGAGTCTTTCAAGGGATCAGGGCCACTCTGGATTATTTAATAGAATCAGACAGTCCTCTCCAAATATAACTCTGCATTCATGATTTAGCTTTGTAATATGATACTTTATGTACTTATGCAAATCAAGAACCAGAATTCACAATAAGAAAATTATCAGATTATGGAAAATTCTGCAGGACAGTGGTAAACAGGAACAAAAATATAGCCAAGAGAGACTCCTAAACAAGATGGAGGTAGAGAAAACATACCAAGATGAAATTTCAAGGCAGAAAGTTTTGCAAGGCATTCTGAAGAAAAGAAACATAATAAATTTAAGAGGCTTTTAAATTGTAACCAAGAAAAGCAGGGAGGGAGAGGAATGCTTCCTGAAGCTAATGATTGAATGTTGATAAGTGACAAAGAAGACAAAACCTCTCAACTCTATTTTACTTGTCTTTTCTGTCATCCTGAGTGATCTGTGAACTAAAAAGGATAGAATGGAGGTTGTTAAGAGGGATTTAAGTTCAAAGTGGGTGAAGAGATTGTAATTGCTCTTGAATAAGTTCTGTAATTCTGGCTCAGATGAAATTTATCCCCAAACAATGGAGTTTGTCCATGAAAATGCCGGGTCACTGGAACTGATATTTGGAACTCTAAGGAGCATAAAAGGAAAGTTAGAGAAAATTTTTTCAAATGAACAACATCAATAATAATAATAACAGTAAATAAAATAACAGAAAGAGAAGAATTTAAGACCAAATCCAGGACCAATTTTTAAAGAATGACTAGAGAAAATAATAGCTGTGCAAAGTCAGCGTGGAGTCACTTGTTCAACTATAGTGAACCGAGCTTGTAATCATCATTTGAGACAATAAATATGTCTTGAATGGGTTTGCTGGTAAAAACTGGATGTTTTACTTTTTTAATTTAAAGGTACGGGTTTCTGAGGATATATGACTTCAAAGAAATTTCAGGTTGTCAGGTAAAGCAAGTCATAGTGTACAATGGCTATATTAACCTATCATAATACAAGAAACCATCAATGTTCATTCACTCAGTGATGCTGAAGAATGACTATTGGGAGTTAGGGATAATGGTAAACATTTGGAATTCAGAAGACAGTGAAACAATATTTAATATGCACAGGATTGTAATAATTTGTAGATATGGGTAATTTATTAAGAAAAAGGAAACTGGCAAGACTAAGAAGTCTTTGTTATGAAATAGCAGAAGTAATAGAAAACACAAGTAGAAGTAGGAGTTGCAGTTTAACTGTGCCATTATTAACAGCAATCATGGATTATAGTCAGGACTCTTATATACTTGAGAAAAGTCTTTCGAAGGCTAATCAAAGTAACAACTAAAGATATGATCCTGGCCAGAAACCAAGTTTTTCCACCTGCACTAATGTAAAGGATAGAGTTCAATAACATTTATTAATTTATTAATTTGAGACCAGCTTTATACTTGTGTGCTAGCTATGAAACCAGGAAGGAGACATAAATAGGTAATATGGATCAAGTAGTTAAGAATGGGATTATATTCCCTGGGCTTGTAGGTTTGCATGACTTTATAATCAATCAGATAAGAAGAAAATGAGGAGAGGACTGGTTATAAATATTAATTTTATTATTTCATCTGGTAAAGACTGAAAGTCAAAATGAAGAACATCAATCGTTTTAATTGCAATGAACTTTGGAAGGTGCAGGCAGGGGTAGAAAGGAGGGATTTGGGGTCTACCACTTATGAACTGTATGACATTAGAAAATTTAAAATCATTTTTAGTTGTGCATTTTAATATGCTAAACAGGAATAAGAATATTGTACTTATTTTACTTTAACTATAAAATAATTCCCTCTCTGTTAAAGCACGGAGTTATCATTCCTTCAGATGACAAGCTGCATGACCACAAAGACTACATGCATGATTTCAGTATTACACAGTACTTTGTACATTGCAAATAGCAAATTAATATTTGTTAAGGAGCACTATGATTTTCAAAAGTTCTAAACAAATATATGCATGAAATTAGGATATGCATATTTAAAGGGTAGATGATGCATATTTGGCCTACATACTAGGGTTTTGAAGAAGCAACATTGTATGGTAGGAAAAATATGGTCTTGGGAGTGAAAAGGAATAAAGAGCAGCCCACAAGCTAGAGTTAGATTCCACCATGAACTGGCTCAATTTTTACTTTTTCGTTAAGTTGCTAAAATTATATAATTTTAAAAATAATTTTCGAACCTGAGATTTTATGTTTCTGATTTTGTATTTCTTCTGGTTTTGAAGAAAATGAAACTACTGATTTTAGTGAATTACAATAATTCTTAAAAGAAGGGATATTCTTTTTCATTGTAGGACATGGCCCATAATTATATAAAACTCTATATTATTAGCTGTGTACTGCATCTGTGTATGCATACTTATTGGGCATGTATTTAAAAATTTACCTAAGAAATACAATCTTACTTTATCCCTGTATTTAAATATTCCTAGATATGTAAGAAACTTATAAGATATTCAAATGTGAATACATTTGTATGTGTTAATATAACTGATAATTTTATAGGCAATTTTTATGTATATAATTCATATTTGTATTTCTTTTTACAGAAAAAATATAAAATATACTTTCTTATGAATAGAAACTGAAAGTCTAATATCGGTTCCTTAAATTATGATAAATTAAGCCCGTCTATATTCTACCCCATATGTGTTGCTTAGTTGTTTTGAGGATTTTTATTTAAACTGTGTCATAATGACTCAATATCTTACATTGAAAAACTGATGTCAGTTCCTCCATTGATATACCTCAATTTATTTCTGGCAACAGGAGACTGTTTATATATGGCTAAAAGTATTATGTCAAAGTCATCTTAGGAAACATGGAGAAAATTATTATAATTGATGAGTACTCTTCTTTCTTAATCAAGTAAATCTAAAATATTGATTGGAAAGTGCTTTACTTGCAAGTAGATTTTGTTGTCTGTACATTGACTATATTAAATAATAATAACAATAAAATGGCAACATTAAAACTACATTAAGGACATGGCTTGAACTGACAGAGCTAGGAAATTTTAAGCTGACATGGAAATCCATCATTTATAGCAGTTCCTAACCATGAAGAACTCCCTTTGAAATCATGGTGACATTTTCTGCTTTAAGCACTGTAGAATCGAGACATTCAGCAAGTCCAGGCAGTGCATTGAATCTACAAAGAGGGCAGGTGTTTTATGTGTCTGGCCACAGTGGATTAGTTGAAAGATGATGTTTCATTATGAATTCAGAGTTCCTCAAGCATTGCCACTTTCACACGGCATTGTTGACATTTGTATTAGAGAGAAATCCTCGTTTTAAAGTGAAGTCCTTTACAAACTGTCTCCCTTCAATCTCTGTCATCTAGTCTATCTCTACTGTGACTGTGGCATATCACTTCCCTGGCTCAGTCACTTTAAGGATCCCAATAAACACGGGTCAAAGCTGCAGTTACCTTTTGTAAAATTGTCTTCATTGATTTTTAACATCTGATCACAGAAATAGTAATGGTAAACATTAATAATGACTCTTAAAAAGAAATTTGTTCTTAATTATTCATTTTGGTAAGCGCAGTTATTATGAACATCAATAGCTAATGTTTATTGAGTGATGGCTTTGTGCAAAGCCATGTCATATGAGTGACTTAGAATCTTTATCCTGTTATCTGAAAGATCCCTATCAAATTGATACCATTAAGACTTACCTGAAAGCTTTGTCGGATAGCACATTGAATTAATATAAATTAATTAGTTAATTAATTAGGTATTTATCAAGTGCCTATTATAGCTTCAAAGATTTATGAGATAAAATGTAAATGAGTTTATAACATAAGTTGAGAGATAAGATAATGAAATAATTAAGTTGATGCTCTTTCTCTTTTAAATGAGGAGGGGGGAGTTGTGGTGATATGTATGTTAAAGACTTTAGAGACATAAACCTGAGATGTGACTGATAGGCTAGCATTATTCAATGTTATTCATTTATGTTACTTCATGCCTGACATAAGCAATTTGGTGAGGAGGAACCTGATGTATCTCTACTGCCTTTGAAGTTCTAAGTCAAAATGGAAGCAAATCAAAACTTGAAACCTTAAGAAGACCTGTGGAGTAATCATATGTTTGGACAAATAGTCAGAACTTTGGGAAAGAATGAGAACAGGAAGCTGAGCATTTTATTCATATTTGAGAACATCAATTTTCCAGTACTCTGGTTTATTATAATAAAGCAATGATCTCCTGGCAAGAATTTGTTGGAACTCATGAAGATGAGGAAAATGGAGTGATTGGCAGACTTGCTAATGTAATCAAAAAGGATCTAAACATGTATTCATGTGGAAACAAGAAAACTGTTATTTGAAATTAATGCTTTCCTGGTGTGTTCTCACATACAGGCATGCACATGCATATATATTAGAAAGATCATACTAGATAACTAGAAATTGGTATAAATAAATAAAAAAGACTTCAAAATAATTAAGCTATGCTATAACTCAGATAGTGTGTGTGTATGTGTGTGTAATAGCATTCTGAAGTTTACATATTAAGCAAGTTTGAGACTTTAGTACAGTATACATTCACAGGTATCTACTCCCAGTACCGATTTCTGTTTTGATTTGTTCATGCTACTATAATAAAATACCTAAGAATGAGTAATTTATAGAGAACACAAATTTATTTCTCACAGTTCTGGAGAATGGAAGTCCAAGACGAAGTAACTAGACTATTTGGTATCTCAGAAGAACCAGATCTCTACTTATAAAATGGGGTATTATTGCTTCATCCTCACAGGGTGATAGGCAGAAAGAAAAAATTGGATAACTAGTTCCCTTGATCCCTTTTATAAGGATCCCTATCACAGGAAGTCAGAACCCTCATGACTTAATCAACTTCTAAAGTTTCCACTTAATACGATTACATTGGGCCTTTGGTTCCAACATATGAATATGGGGCACATACATTCAAACTATAATAATGATATTAACATGACTCAGTGAAGCAAAGCAATGTGAAACAGGCAATGGGTAATACTATAGACTGAATGTTTGTACTTTCCCAAAATTCTTGTGGTGAAGCTCTAACCCCCAATGTGATAGCATTTAGAGATGAGGTCTTGGGGTTATGTAAGTTTAGACTAGGTCATGAGGTGGAGCCCTTCTGTTGGGGTTAGTGTCATGAAAAGACACGTGAGAAAGCTTGTTCTCTCTTGTTCTTCTATATGAGAATCCAGTGAGAAGGTTTCAGTCTGCAATAAAAGAGGAAAGTCCTTACCAAATTCTAACATACTGGATCTTGATCTTGGATTTACAGCTTTCAGAACTGCAAGAAAATAAATTTCTGTTGTTTAAACCTCCCAATCTATGAGATTTTGTTATGGAAGCTGTGTATTCAGCTTTTCATTGCTGTGATCAAAATACCTGTCAAGAACAACTCTGAGGAGGAAAAAAATCCATTTTGGTTCAGGTTTCAGTGATTTAGTCCATGGTTGGTTGACTCAATTGTTCTGAATCCAAGGTAAGGCAGAATATCATGGTGGAGGGGTGTAGCAGAGGAAAGATGCTTAAGTCATGCAGCCAGAAAGCAGAGAGAGAAAGAAATCAGGAAGAAGATACAAACCCTGAGAGCATAACCCCAATGACATATTTCCTCCAGCTTGCTCCATGTGCTTACAGTTGCCATCCAATAACACATTCCAATTATTAACCCATCAAATGGATTAATCCTCTGATTAGGTCAAAGTTCTTTTACTCTAATCACTTCACCTTTAGACATTCCTGCATTGCCTAACACATGACTTTTTCAGGGGACTCCTCATAATCAAATAATAACAGCAATCCAAGCTGACTACTATTGATAGCTCTATAACTTGTATTCCAAAAGATGGAGTAAGAGCAGAGGAACATATTGAGAACATTTATAATTTTATGCCTCATTTTGCATATGTGATTCATAAAGTAAGGTAGAGAGTCTATGAGTAAAAAGGTACAAATGAAAGAAGTTCCTACATTTAATAATATTATAGGCTAATGCTTTGATCAAATCTGGCTGTTTGGAAGTAAATACAAAATCAATATGTTTTGTAACAATGACTCTGAGATACACATCCACATATATTTTTCCAAATAAATTGAATATGCATAAAATCCATAGATTTCCAAATTAACATAAGTCCAACTGTATGGAAATAATGAAGGACTTGAACTCTGTGAACATCTGTTAGAAATCTAATTCTGCTAAAAGGATGGGATCTAATAAATTTGTTATTTACCATGTTGACAATTTTATTTTACATGAGGAAGTAAATGGGCAATTGCTAGATTTCATTCAGATGGGGGAAGAAAATTGAGTTTGGAAGTGAGAGTGATGGAAACCTTTCCATTAAAGTAGCTGTGCCTATTTGGAATTTAGAATTGTGAAGGACAGAATTGCTCAGCAGATTCAAAGACATATTCTTGACTTTAGGAAAGCTGAAAAAGGTAAATGTGACCCCATGATCTCATCTGTAACTCTAAAGTGTATATGTGTCAAGAGTGTTGAAAGGCTCTGAAATAAATTCTGATGATACATTTCTGCATAACTGCAATGCAGAGGGAAAGTAGAAAACAGCAAATGGATCCTATATGACAGTTTGGGAAAATTTGCAATAAACTGAAATCTAAAGGCATTTTCTAAAGATGAAAGGAAGGACACAAATCCAGGGCAAATGTGAAAGGAAACTAAGAAATTCTAAGAATAGATTCAAAGAAATTAAATCCAGAAATAAATTGAGCTAATGAGAAAAGTGATAGAATCTGTTGTTGCAACAAGAGTATAAGTTAACAAGGTAATTGCCATCTCTTAGGGAAAGGTGCAATATTCATGGAGGCCATGATAAAGACAAAATGCTCAATTTGGGAATAATTTTTGCTCAGATTAGTAAGAGGGCCAGTCTTCAATTCTCTCCTAAAGTATATTTTTTTCACATAATGGTAATTCTGGATGCAAGTTAGGAGTAGTATTAGATTGGATTTCCCAGAAGCAGGTACTGACAAAAGATTCATATAAAAATGATTTGTTAGGAAAATGCTTCTAGGGGAGTTGGAGAGGGAATAGGAACATGTTACCTGACTGGGAGTTTATTAGTTCCCCCAGACTGCTATAACAAGATACTACAAACTGACTGGCTTAAGCAACATAACTTCATTGCCTCACTTGTGAATACTAGAAATCTGAAAGAGAGGTGCTAGTGGTGCTGGTTCTTTTTGAGGACTGTGAAGAAAAATCTGTTTTTCTTCTACCATCTAGTGCTTTGCTAACAACTTTTGACCTTCCTTGACTTGGATATGCATCACACTATCTTTGCCTTCATCTTCTCAAGGCGTTCTTCCTGTGTAAATGTGTCTCTGTCCAAATGCTCTTTTTCACCAATCATACTGGATTAGGGTTCGCCGTAGTAACTTTATTTTAACTTGCTTACCTCTATAAAGGTCATCTTCCGAAGTGCTGGCTGATTAAGATCTTGACATAGCCTCTTTAAGCAACATAATTAGGCCCATAAGAGGATGCGAAGACCTAAGCAAAGGTACAAAATCAAGCACAGTTCCTTGTAAGATAATTTGACCCGGTCCCATAGGAGCCAACAGATATGGTAGCCTACACTTTATGGATTTTCTTTTCAAAAACAAGAAAGTGAGAGTATGATATTACACTGTTTTGCTTTGTTTAGTGATGAACTTGGGTGGATAGAACTTCCCAGATCCTTCCAAATCTAGATCCAGTAATCTATCAACTTGATCATAATAAAAGTCTGTAGGAATGGCTTTTGAGATTGAATCACATTGAATTCATCATGAACAATGAAAAGAAATAACATGATTTATTTTGAAATAGGTATGTGGTCATTTCAAGGCAATCTTTAGAGGATCTTCTGATTGAACAACATCATAGGTGATATTCAAATGATGCTCCTGGGAGTTATGTAATGCACAATCTATTTGGTCATTTAAAGTAGCCCTGTTATACAGACAGGTTTAATAATTGAGATTCAATGTGTATAAAAATGGTGAAGGAATTTGAGGAACTGTGGGCAGAACAGAAAATGTCTGTTTCCAGGAGCAAAAAATAGAAAACAGCTCATCATTCAAATGCTTTTCCATGTTCAGAATTGGAAGAATTATATTACAAGATGGAAATGCATTGTAATTTTAACTACAGAATCACTGTACATGATCTTTGAAAGACAAAAGATTTTCTGATATTGACAATGAGTTTATATTCTATTTTCAAAAAGGAAAATATCCATTCTGGTAAGTTTGACATATGTGTTGAGAGCAGTTAGAAATAAAATCATTTGTCACTGTTAGCCCACATGAATTCATCATGAACAATGAAAAGAAATAACATGATTTATTTTGAAATAGGTATGTGGTCATTTCAAGGCAATCTTTAGAGGATCTTCTGATTGAACAACATCATAGGTGATATTCAAATGATGCTCCTGGGAGTTATGTAATGCACAATCTATTTGGTCATTTAAAGTAGCCCTGTTATACAGACAGGTTTAATAATTTAGTTTACCTTTAAAAGTACATTTGATAAAATTTTTAATTAACATTTTTATAAACATAATAATAAATTTGATAAAATTTTGAATAATATTCTTACAAATATTAATAGACAAAGATAACTATATTTTATGTTGAATAATAGAGTTTGCATTACCAGAAGGAAGTCATTGACAACATAAACTTGGGTCAGTTTTTATATGTTTTTTCCCAAAATAATACTACTTACTAGGGTAAAGATGTATTTTATCAATAGTATTTGATTGTTAAAAAAAAAAAAAAAACTTGCTAAGTACCTATGGTGTCACATGGGCTATTATTGAAACTGAGAAACAAAGTTGAAAGGACATTGTCCATTTCCAAAGGCTCTTACAGTTTGTCTGGGAATTTATCTTAAAAATAAAACTATTTAAAATTGACAGTTCCTAAATGTAAATGGCTATATAATGTAATTTACAATGAGCAACGGTTGCTAGAAATAATTCATAATTTATCTTCATTTCCACTTTTCCAAGAAGAAGTAATACTGAGTTTTATGGTGATGTTCAAGGACATCCACTGAATGGGCTAGATTTCTGTAGGATCAAACATTCATAGCAGGGTAATAGGTTTTACCTGATCATGTGCCCCTTCAGTCATTTTGCTGTCCTCGTCATTTTTATTTTAAGAATATTGATACTATAAACTTGGAGTTGTAAGAACAGCTCAGAGTTGCTAAGGGGTGTTGGGCTATCCCTAGGTGCTGTCTTTGTCAGATTCTTCTTAATGACTGATTTGATAGGTTTTTGTGTCCCAAAAGATTTAGGGAAATGGGATTAGGTTTTGGTCTTAAAAAGAATGTAGTAGTACAATGTGCTGGCTTTGGGCTCAATTCTAAGTATTAAGCCTGCCACTGGAATAAGTAAAAAAAAAAAAAAATCATTCATTAGGGTTTTATATCAAAGGCCAATACCCTACTACTAACAAAGCATTCCTTCTATGCTTTCCATGTATTTTACATAATTCAAGGGTTCATGTCCTAGACTGGATTTTATAGAAAGAAGAGTTTGAGATAGCTGTGTGAACATTCACTGAGGGGCGGTCTTAATGTGATATATCCATGATAAAGCGAGCAAAGGAGACCCGGAGAAGGAGAAGTTGATCCTCCACAGAGCTGCAACTCAAAATTAATTGTTAGTTATAGAGCCCTGGATCTGGGATAATTTCTTTTGATTTGTACTGACTTCTTAAGTTACAGGTGCAAAACTTTAGTTTCTTTGAATCAACCTGTCAGTTGGCTGTAGGAAGTCCCTGAGCCAGGGGGCTCACTGTGGTCAAGGGCAATTCTTAGTGAGGGGCAGAACTATAGCTGTTCACCGTTAACTTTCACAGAATTTGGAGTCTGAATAGATAGACGGTCCACAGGGATTCTGTATGAGACACTACTGTATTCATTACAGTTGGTTAAAACTACTGGAAAGAAAAGAAGGTAGGTGGAAACCTATTTCAAATAATTCATATTTTAATTTTTTATTTGTTGTTTTTAGTTATACATGACAGTAGAATAGATTTTGACTTACCATACATGCATGGAGTATAACTTCCCATTTTTGTGGCTGTACACAATGTGGAGTTATAATGGTTGTGTATTCATATATGAACATAGGAAAATTATGTCTGATACATTCTACTGTCTTTCCCATTCACATCCCCCCTTCCTTTTACCCACTTCCCCCCTCCAATCTAGTGAATCTCCTCTCCCCCCTCCCCTCCACCTATTGGAGTTGGCATCCATATATGAAAAAGAACATTTGGCCTTTGATTTTGGGGAGTTTGGCTTATTTCACTTATCATTGTATTTTCCAGCTCCATCCATTTACCTGCAAATGCCATAATTTCATTCTTCTTTAAGACTAAGTAATATTCCATTGTGTGTGTGTGTGTGTGTGTGTGTGTGTGTGTGTGTGTGTGTTATGTATTCTTTATCCATTCATCTGTTGAAGGGCTTCTAGGTTGGTTCCATAGTTAGGCTATTGCTAATTGAGCTGCTACAAATATTGATGTGGTGGCATCACTATAGTATGCTGATTTTAAGTCTTTTGGGTATATACTGAGGAGTGGATAACTGGGTCAAATGGTGGTTCCATTCTAAGTTTTCTGAGGAATTTCCGTACTGCTTTTCAGAATGGTTGGCATTCCAATTGGCAGTCCCACCAGTAAATGCATGAATGTACCTGCTTCCCCACATCCTGGCCACATTTATGGTTACTTTTATTCTTGATAATTGCCATTCTGACTGGAGTAAGATGAAATCTCAGTGTAGTTTTAATTTTCTTTTATCTAATTGCTAGTGATGTTGAACTTTTTTTTATATATTTGCTTACTTATCATATTTCTTTTTCTGTGAAGTGTCTGTTCTGGAGATTAATGCTCTCCATCTGAGGTACAGGTGGCAAAGATTTTCTCCCATTCTGTAGGCTCTCTGTTCACATTCTTGATTATTTCCTTTGCTGTGAAGAAGCTTTTTAGTTTGATAACATCTCATTTATTGATTCTTGATTTTACTTCTTGTGCTTTAGGAGTCTTGTTGAGGAATTCAATTCCTAAGCCGACATGATAGAAATTTGGGCGTAGTTTTTTTTCCCCCCCTAGTAGGTGCAGAGTTTCTTATATAATGCCTGGGTCCTTGATTCACTTTGAACTGAGTTTTGTGCAGAATGAGAGATAGGGTATAATTTCAAAATTGGATTTCCAGTTTTTCCAGCATAATTCCAAAAAAGAATTTAAATGCAACTGAACAAGTATATTTGTTATAGGGAACATAGGATATGTTGGGGGTAGGTTGAAAAAATAATTAATACAAGACACAGAAGATTTAAATAGCTAATGACTGATATGACTAGAAAAGTCAGATGATCACAATGGAACTGTGGAAAGCCACCTATTTGGACATTGAAGATTGGTTCCCATGGACCTCAGTGTTAATACCACATTTAAAGTACTTATTTATTGTGTTTTTATAATTTCAAATTTTAGCAGAGTTCAGAATAAATTTTTGAGATTTATAGGCAACTAAAATTTTAAGTTACACATAAGACCTGGTTCTTATCACATAGGAAAAGATGCATGTAGGGACAGTTGTTATTGCTAACAAACTACAGCGATATTCATTATACAGAAAATTCTAAATATAGCTTTTGTATCTCTATAACATCAAGCTCCTAGAGTCCAAAATCTGAATAGTTTGGTGTTTCAGTCAGAGCAAACATTTGCATAGGATCTACTGTGTTCTGGTGTGTCCTCAAGATAACACTTTTTTATTATTATTATTTAGCAGTCACATTCATTTGTTGCCCTGATTTACCTAAATGCCATAGACTAAGTAGGTTACAAACAAGAGAAATTTGTTTCACATAGTCTGGATTCTAGGAAGCCTAAGAAGAAGGCACCAGAGATTTATTACATGGTAAAGGTCTCTTTCCTGTTTATAGATGATCATCTTTCTTCTGGGCCCTCACAAGGCAAAAGGGAGGAGGGAGTTCTCTGGAGTTTCTTATAGGGCCCAAATCCTATTCTTGAGGACTCTGCCCTTGTGCCCTAATCACCTCCCAAAAGTCTACAAATGCCAAAACACTGGCAATTAAATTTCAATGAATGAGATTTGGAGAGGCACAGACATCCATTCTGTAGTTGTTGGTTATATTAGGTATCTGTATTCTATCTATTTTGTATAAGTAGGGTATATCAAAAACTAAAATGTTTATAGAAATAATGTAGTGACTCAACACTTTCAATTAATTTTTCAGAATTGAATATTTTCTCTAATTTAATTTTAATTTAGTTCTGTAAGTAAACCTCGGAGTTGAACAATTCAATTTATGTTTAAAGTCCTTTAACAGTGGTAGACTACATTCTGTTTAGATTAATGTAGAAAAGTATACGAATGCTAATATTTATTTTATTTTATTGTTGTTACTTACACCTAGGGATATTGGTTCATTCCTGAAATTTCATAAATAAGCAATCAACAAAAGTTCTTGGTTACTGGAACATTTTAAATTCTATTAAATATTAGATTTTACAGTTACCTGTCTTTGAAAAGTGCTGGAATATTTTTAGAATAAATATATGTATACTCTAATATGTAATAATTATCTGAGGGAAGCTATGAATAAAGGAATATTCAATGAGTGGAGCAAAGAATATAATTTATTTTAGAACTTAGAATAGTGAAATAGAAGTTCCTACTTCCAGGTTCTAGTTAAGCTTTCTCTTCCTTTTCTTCCTTCAATTTATAATCCTATCTGTTAAAATTTTACCAGGCTTGAAATAGTGCAAAATTTATGAGAGTGTGAAAAGATAATCACACTGTCTAGTCAACCTACAGATAGGCAATATTGAATGTTTGAAATCACCATTATTGTTAACTAATTCTAGAGGTTTTTTTATACCATTGATACATATTTAGGTTATTGAGATTCAAGACTACCAAAGGTGTAATCGTGCAATTTATAAGTCAAAGAGCCCTAAATTCCTCTTCAAGTTCATTTGGTTATGAAAAAAATTTATAAAATACTTGCATACATGTTACAAAAGCATTTTTGCTGTAATTAGTGTCATTAAATTTGAAGTGTTGCCAAACCCCTATGCGACAGCTACTATGGAGTTAGTAGACATCCGGTTAAAAAATACAAATAGCCTTCAAGCACATAATTCTAGGGAACCAGAAAACTATAGCAGCATGGGTGTTAGATGTGGATGTTTTAAGGATAAAAATTGAAATGTTAAGATTTTGTGTGACTGTTTTTATTTTACTAGCAAGGCTAAGACTGATTGATGTTATATTTACTTTATAAGGGAACTCTCTGGTTAGTATTAATATGATATTTTTAGATAAGGAGACTTCCATTAACATAACAGATTTTGCAGTATTATTACCCTAAAATGAAATTGTTACAACTCTGTGGCAATTGGACTTGTAACAGTAACACTTATACTATATATATATTTTTTAGTAATGATGTGTGCGGGTAAGACCACAGTAGGCAACCTGAGGACAATAATATGAGAAATCATATTAATTTTTAAAAGTGTCTGAATGCCCTGCTGCTATCTATAAATCTGATTTTCTTTGTCAATAATATAACTGATAGTTGTAAGCCCAAACTGTGGCTGAGCATTTTAATCCACAGCTGACTTTAATTTGATGGCTGATTAATTGGTTTGGATAAAGTTAGAAAATTCAATCTTTTTTTCTACCTTTATTAAAGTGCAGGAGCAGAGGGACCACATCTAGTGCACTGAGCAACTCTAACAATGACTTGAACTTGGAGAAACTGGGTCCTACTGTTTCTCTACCTCTGACTTGATCCAACTGACGACAGTGGGAAAAAGTTTTTCCTGATGAAAATGTTTTACAACACCAGGGACTGGACTGGCTAACATAATCTTTTTAGCACTGATACCATATTTTTTTTTTCCTTTGTACAAGAACAAGGGTGGTAGAAGGGTGTACTTCAACATGAAAGAGCTGAGGTGTTTAAAAATTGAAATATATTTTATCACTAAGTTGTGCAAAAGAAATTTTACTGGGAAGCACCTTAAGTACTTTAAGATTAGGGAAAGAAATTACTGTCAACATGAGAACATGCTGATTTTTATCAAGTAGGTAGAGCTCTGCCTCCATGGAGATTCCCTCTGGGAAGTGGAGTTGGGACTCACAAAGACCCCTCAAAACCTGCGATGGTAAGGAGAACCATTGTAAATCCAGGAAATGAAGTAGTCATTCATTCTCAGGTTCCTATGTTTGAACTGGGGACATACAAACCAGAGCAAGATCATCAAAGCAGTCAGAGAGGCCTGAGATAAGTGCACAGGGAGAAACAGGAGGAACCATAGCAGCTCACTCCTTGCCCAAGGCTGGCTTTTAGGAGAACAGCAGCATTTCCTGCTCTAGTATTCATTTGTACCCTTGTATTTTCACAATAAATCACACCACCACCCTTCTAGAGGATCCTACAGTAGCTCAAATGGTTTTCATTCACTTTTGTTTCAGATAAAATTGTTATAGGGTTGAGTCAGAGGGCATACAGTGTAATGTTCAAAGAGCCTCCAATGAATCTTGATGAACCCTAGCTTTCAGGAATCAGTACCACAGAGGAGTCTGAAAAGAACACTGTGATAAGTGGTCAGAGAAACAGAGTTAGAAGCGGGGGGGGGGGGGGTGGTGTCATGGAAACTCTGGCACTGCCCCACTCAACCCTTCCCCCAATTACTTAAATATCCCTACCTTATTTTATAATGGTATTCATTTTTATTACATTGGAATTATTTAAGTCCAGTTATAATGAATATCTGCTAGCAGTATTTTTACAATTAAGTTTTGATCCCTAATTCCCCCTCTATATGGAAACTCTAAGGCTGTCACTGTAGAAAAATGGAGGAAAGAGTATTTTGCTTTGAAAGAAAGCAAGTTAACACCATCAAATATTGTTGAGAGGTCAGTAAGAGAAGATCCTTGAAATTATCTATGTGATTTAGCATCTGGAGGAAGGAGGGGAATAGCACAGGTGTTAAAAACCTGATGGCTGAAATAGTAAACAATTGCAGATTGGAAGAGAAATGAAGAAAGGAGTTGTAAAGGAGGAAGATTCAGGGCAGTGGAGAAAAAGAAAATCTAGAATCGCTTTTCATTTAGAAGAACTGAGCAAGCCTAAATAAACTCTAAGGAAACCAGTAGAAGAGAAAAGTTAAGGGCACACAGGAGAGTGAATACATCATAGAAAGTGTGGTTCTGGGGTAGACAGAGAAAGTGAGGTTCAGAGCAGCATCAGGGGCTATGTAGCTATACCAGCTTCTGAATTCAAGTGTGGAGAATAAAACTCCAAGCCTCTTGCTTTCAAATCCACCCCTTTTCCCTGGTATTATTTCTCCTTGGGAAACCTACACCAGGCATCTCCACTTCCAATCATTCCTTCTGGCAAGACTTGTTTAAAAAGCCCCCTTCATCTGTCCAGGTGTAATTCCTGCCAGGAGCTATAACAAAAATAATCTGATCAGTGTTTGCATTAAGCTGCCATTTTAAATTCTGATTTTATAGAAACAATGTTTATTGATTACTCAAAGGTCATCAAGTGTTAGTGTTCTACCTGTTAGGTTCTTAAGTACAGAGATATATTTTGTTGCATGCCTTGGACTTTGGGGTACAGCAGTTTATATCTCAGTGTGAAGCATATACTTGGCTTGGTTTCTCAAGATCTTAAAGTTGTCATTTATTTCTAGGTTTCACTTACAGAATCCAGAGATAGAACCTGAAAGACAATCATACTTAAAGCATGACTTGGCAATGAATTTGTACCAATTAGACGTTTTCCTGATTTTCTGACTTTTTTAATCACTAGCACATCACTAAACAATTATTATATTTGAAAAAAGCAAATTATTGCATGTTTGTATTTGTCAGGATACAATAAATTATGCAATATAAACAAGAAATTCTCTAATCTCAATGACATATTATAAAGAAAAGAATGTTTCTTGTTCAACTGACATGTTTGTTGCAGTGAAGCAACTTTCAATTTCAAGATCAATGGGGTCTTGATGCGCATCTTGTTAATCTGTGCTATGACAATTCTTCCACCCTTACCACCATCCCACAGTCTAACTTCAACAGAGGCAGAATTGCAATCCCATCTTGAGTCTGGAAAATGCAGAACTGGAAATATTTGGCAAACAGCACTTATGACAATGTTATTCATATGCAAACTTGAGAATTTTTCAAGAACTCATATCCCAAAAGGTAAATATATAAATGCATGTGTGTATATATTTTTGGTGTTCACATACCCTTGAATATGCTTCTTTAGTTTTTTATTCTTACATTCTGAATATAAAAGTAATTGGCATAAAGTGTTCTACAATATTTCTTAAGGTTTTCCAAATTACTTCTGTTCTTATTAAGTTCCACAAATCTCTTTTTTATCTAATAAAACATTAAACTTACAATCAGACAGTTTTTAAAGATAAATAGCAGAATTGGTTTACAACATATTCATAATTCCTAAATGTGTAACATTACTTTTGGTACCAATTTGTTGATTGAACTAATATGAAAGAAAAGGTTATTATTAGATGTTGGGATCTCATTAATATGTATAACTATTGTTTTCCCTTTCTTATTTCATTTTTGTCTAGATATCTGAAGGTGAACTTATGTCATGTTTAATGTTTTCTCTTGGTCGTATAATTGTTAAACACAATCACTCTCCCTTCCTGTTTGATTCTTCCTTGTCAGTCACAATTCAAGCTTTGAAATATATTTGAAGAAAGTTTGAATAGCAATTTTCTATGGGATTTTTAAGGAGATGAATAAGTTAAAAATATCTGAACAAGCAAGCCTAAGATAAAAAACCCTCTTGGTGTTTATTAAGACTAAATTTCATATTCAAATTATCCAAGGAAGTGCATTTCTCACACTTGAATATATGGATGCATATATCTCACATATTTATAAATACTTTCAATTTCATCTTCAATGAATTGAAATATCCAAGGCATTGAATGATACAGAGTTGTATGTACATCTTTTCTATGGGTGTTTAAGAGCACTAAGCAATATGTGAAACAATTATGCTAATTTATGCACTAATATATTTAGAGTAATTAGATGCTGTGGAAAAGAAAGGAGACCTTCTGGTGTATGTTAATTCATTAGCTTTGCATTGATATATGATTAAAATCTAAATTTCTTTTTTTCTTTCAGTACTAATATATGTATGTGGCATACATAAATTTGAGGAAAGTATTTTAAAACCAAATTTGGAATATTTGAAGTTTGTAGAATGCCTTTGTGCAAAGCGAGGATAAGGTATCAAGTAGTTTATTCCATGTTTTTAGTTCACGTAATGCCTACCATATACATACTATTTAGAGTACAATTAGATTTATAATTGATTTTTAACTACTTTGTTGGCTTACTGCTACATTCACACCAAATTCCATAAAATTCCCATGTATCCAAAGCCCACAACAGCATGAAAGTAAGATTATTGTTTTCTGTCTTAGTGTCTTGGATCAGGGTTCCAGAGTCAGACATGCCTAGAACTTAGCCACTTGTCCTCTCCAAATAACTTGACAGAAAATCGTCTAACTATTTTGAGGACAAGTTTCTACATTTGGAGAAGGATAACAGAGTTGTTGGGAGAATCAAAGATGATGAGTTGAGATAGTGCACATAAGCTCAACCTGTTGCCTGAGAAGCCTATGGTAAATCTTAGCTCCCATTCCCCTAGGGAGAAATAAGATGATCAGTTTGATACAGAGTGCTTCCTACAAATTCCTAAAAAATGTCTATAGTTGTATTCAATTTATATTTGCATTCATAAGGATTAGTCTGAAACTCTGGAATATAGGAAAGTATTTTCTGAGTCATCTGTCAGATTAATTTATATTCAATAAAACTTAGTGTCCTCATGCATGCAGGGAACATTCCTCAAGTTTATCTGACAGCAGTCACTGACACCATGGTCTAAGTAAGCCAAACAGTCTGAATAGAGAAACTGAGGTAATGGTAAAGACTCGCCATGGAATGAAGGTCTTTGTAGCTGTTGAGGCTGAGTTTGAACTGAGGGAAGTCCTCCGTTCTGCCATGCAACCCAGAAAGCTGTGATGTGAGCTCACCTGCACTGCCTTGCCTCATGCTGTGTGCTGGAGCTTGCCATTCCCCCAGTCCTTTGTCTCAGACCTGTTGCTGAGCAGAATTGCTTAGGCATGCTTGGTTTGTTTGCACTACCTGGACCCTCGACGTATAGTTCACCTATAGGCTGACTCTGTTATACTTTAACAAGTGTGTTAACCTGATTGGATAATGTGCCTATATATGTCCTGTGCAACCCTAAATAAAATTAGATCAGTGCCTTCAGAGCTCAATGTCCGATGCCTGAGTAAGCACACTGGGTAAGGCTAGGTAGGGTAGGCATCATTTGTCCTCACCCTCAGCGAACCTGTCTGAACATCTACAATGCACTTTAGTATGTCATAATTTTCAGTAAATATGTAACAATTGATTGCTATCAATGGCACACACA
Organism: Sciurus carolinensis; assembly: GCF_902686445.1. NCBI lineage: Eukaryota > Metazoa > Chordata > Mammalia > Rodentia > Sciuridae > Sciurus > Sciurus carolinensis. The sequence continues at coordinate 53,305,317 of NC_062217.1, read as the reverse complement.
TCAGAGTGGCTGCTGTGATTTAGTCAAAATAACAACTAGACCAATGATGCTCATCAAATGACTTAATGTCTCCATTTTCTTTTCTGAAAAATGAAGAAAATAATACATGCTGCATTAGGCAGGATTTATTTCAGCTGCAAATGACAGAATCCCAACTCAGAGCAATTTAAATGAAGTGGTCTAGTAAAGATTTTGAAGTAGCTGAAGGAAAGACTATTGGAACTAGTGGTTTTGTAACCTCCCCAAGGACTGAAATCAAAGACACAGGATGGCTTAAATCCTTTCTACTCTCTTGTCTCAGTTTTACTGTGGATATATGTGATTTCCTCCAAAAAAAAAAAAAGAGAGGCATTATCAACTTTGAGTTATTGCAAAAGACTTCTTCCTCTCAGGTGAAAATAATATACTCAGGGAATGAATCCACCCAATCGGTGTTACATGCTCACTGCTGAGTCAAATTCTGTTTGTGAAGTATTATATGACACCTAACGCCACATAATTTGACTCACAGAGATGCTGGATTTTACCACCATTTTGAAATCCCAAAGAACTTGCATACCATGAGAAACTAGATGTGACTTCCCCAGTTGCTGTTCTGAGAGGCAGGTCATCCAGCAGTGTTGTGAGTGGAATTGAACCACACCACCACCCTCATCACCCTCTTGGATGAACTTAAGTAACACTGGGGAGACTTAAGATAGATGTTTTTCTTTTCCTTTCCATCACTAAATCATTGTAGTTTTCTTTAAATCCTCTCCAGATCTGCCTATGACCTTGCAGCAGTGACCAAGTCTATATACATCACCTTGTATTTGCTCCTATCCCCCGCAACATGCTCAACTTTTCCTTCACTCTCTGTGCTGCTTTTAAACTTGTTTATGAATAAATAGCACTTACTCTTTAACTCTGGCTGTCTTTTAGTGATACCAAGATAAGACAAAAATATACTATGTTGCTTATTTATTTGTATATTTTTATAATACAAGCTTTATGTTTTCTTCGCTATTGAATCTTCAATGCCTCAATCTTCCTGACATATACTATCTCCTTATGAATAATTATTGAATTTAAAATTACTAGGTCCCACTGAGGTTAGGTGACCTCAGAAGTGCTATTATAAGAAGTGCCTAGGAGAACTCCTCTGAGATTACAGTATGATAACAAGAGCACAAAGTGGGGACTCAAGAATTCCTCAATAGCATAAAAAAAAATGAGATTGATTCCCTGCTGTGTGCACTGTGTGCCATGTGATGCAAGTTGCTCAAAATATGTTGAACACAAGACAGCATCCTTGCCTTCAGAGAACATGGTCAAGTCATTGGAATTAAGGAATAAGTTACAAATCACCTTATTTTACACATGACAAAAAAATTTACTTTGTGTAGGTGATTTCCATCCTACTGCTACCTCCATTTCTAAGATAAAGATGGTCACCAGAGATGAAAAGACCTCTCCACACCAAACTACTTTGATTAGATCACTGGAGCACTTTGCATATTGAAATCCTGCAGCAAGCTAAGATGGAGAAGAAACATGATTCAGCAGCTTTTTCTTTCTGTCCTAGTATTTATTTCTTCTTTCCCATCTGGCAACAAGGGAAAATAAACAAAGGCAACAGCATCTGTTGCTCCTGCTGCTTTGAATTAAGCTGACTTAGTTTAATCAGTTTGCCCCACCAAATCCATTGCTGTACCTTCCCAGGTATTAGTCTGACCTTTAGTTTGACACTACTGTTTGTTGTGTTTACTAGATTTTTTAATAAAAAACATAAAACCCAGAGAGATTGCAATTAAAAAGCCTAGGACATTTAATAGCTTTTGCTTCAGTTCTACATGTGCGTTTAAGCATAAGGTTTTTAAAATACAAATTTCCATATTAGTGTCTATATTTAAAGCACACATAATAAGCCTCTGATATTAAAAACAAGGGATTGCCTAGAGATTTGTTTTAAATGATAGGCTTTGAAGCATTAGCAGTGGTTGTGGGGTGTTTCTCCTTGATAAGGAGATGGGATGTAAGAGAGATTACTAAATGATTTTGAGTTTCCGGAATGCACTGGTTTTATGTCGGTCTCGATATGCTTCAGCACACAAATACATTCCATAAATCTGTCTAAGTTCCCAGGAACTCAAGGGTAATGCATTTTCTCTTGAATTCCTGTCCTGATCAGCAAAACACACACACACACACACACACACTTACACTTAGAAAGCAACACTAGTGCAGAGAAGCAGGTGTGATTCCTACCTAACACATCAATCTAAAGAAGTACAACAGAATCAGAGAAATTTATTCCCGTTAAATTATCTCTGGACATTTAAATCTGCTCTCATGACTATAAAGTCACAATATACTGCAAAATGTTTAGAAAGTTTGCTCTGTCTTTTGAAGTACTTAATTATAAGTGAGCTTGATATGAAAGGTACTATGCAATTAAACTTACTGACCATATTAACATTTAAATGAGAACAAGCAACATCAAGATATTCAGAATAAAAAGTTCAGAACAATATTCTATCAAGGCTCTGACAAAGAAAAAGCCTTTACTATCTCTACTTATTTATAAAGTTCATATGTTAATTATCAATTTCACTCATAAAAATACAGTCAGTAAACATTGCCCGAAAAATGTTCTAAATCTTAACCCTCAGTTTCAACAACTTCAAATTCAAACAGTATGTTTTGATCATTAACGAACAGAAAGTTTACCCAAGTTAAAGGTTAAAATATACTGCTGTAACAACTACCCATTTTCAGTAGTTTTTTTTTAAACTAACATTCTGTTACTTGCTACTGTTTTTCTTTTCTTTTTTTTTTATAGCAATGAACAGTTGTGTTTTGCTTAAACAACAGTTGTGAAATGTCTTGTGCTGATACTTGATAAAAATGGAAATATCAACATTGTTTATGTAGGATTTTCAAAGGTATGTTCTGTTCCGTAATCTACCTATCAAAGATGAATGGGCTTTTCTGATTGGTGTGACATTTTTCTTGACATTGTCAAATAACAAAGACAGTAATACCCATTTAAAAGTAAAACAGAATGAAATGTTCATGTTTTTGTCAAATGCAGAACAAATGATCCTTGTAAGAATAAACCACTTTTCTATCCCCCAAATCGGCCAACATTCAAGAGCACATTTACCACCAGTCATTAAAGTAATTTGGTTTTGAGAGATTTTTTTGTGTTCTAGTGATTTTTAGGCTTTTTATTAAGAACATGATGTATTTTATTCTTCAAACTTAAACTTACTCGGTCATAAATCAACATCACTGAATTTTTTTTTTTTTTAATTAAGTTGCCTTTAGAAGTCTTCCCAGGATTTTGAATTTCTTCCTGCTTAAGTACTCCTGGAATAGAGGCAAACCTCAATTTGCTAAGTGCCTACTATTTGGCAAATATTTCACATATATGGTCTCATATGTCCTTATCACCTACCCTGTTTTTTTTTTGTTGTTGTTGCTGGGAATTGAACCCAGGGCTTTGTGCATGCTAGGCAAGCACTCTACCAACTGAGCCATATCCTCAGCCCCACCTACCCTGTTACATATTGTTAATCCCCTTTAATAGGTGAGAAAATGAAGCCTCATTGAGGTAAAGGAACTTGTAAATGCTTTCTGGGCTGCCTGTTCCCCTATTCCAGGTATAGGGATCAAAGCCTGTGTATCATTATGTTTGCCCTCACAATGACAACCACCTGTTTTGCATGCAGGAGTTGGGGGCTGAAACTTCAGGCTCTTATAGGTTTAAACTGAACCATGTTCCCTAACACTGTGATTTTTGATTTAGCTACCCTCAGCCACCCTAAAATGGGAATAATAAGTTCATCTGGGATCGCGGTATGGCAAGCATGTTGTATACATGTTACAAATTAAACATTCTACAAGTAGTATTCATTATTTATATGATAATTCATACTTACTTGTTGAACTCTGCTGAAAACAACATGAAAATACTTCTGATTTTCACACAGATCTACTGGGGAGATTCTTGAAAGATAAAAGATAACTATTAAGGTAGTTAAGCCCTGGACCAGAGCCTATTACTGCAGAATTCTTTGAAACTGGAAGAAAAGTCTTGAATATGGCCTGTTACCCTCAGGTTGGGTTATTCATTTCCATTTACAGTATAGTATCAAATGAGGTTCCAAAGTAGGGGATGATCAAAATAGCAGATGAGCATTATCTTTCATTTTTATAATTTTATTAAATAAAAAAGTAATTTTCCTAAACTCTTTAATTGTTCAAATTGTTGTGTTCCTATACACATGAATTATTTAGCAGAAATGAGGAAAATCTCACAAAATGGGATTTTCTTAATTGTGTATACATCTAACATCTCATTTAAGAAAACATCTCATATAAGAAAACATTTCTGGCTTCTGAGTTTGAGTGTTAATTAATAGAATTTTACTTTTTAGACTGGGAATTGTATTTTACCCTAATTTCCTACTAAATTTAATAACCAATTACATTTGTTCTGTACTTCATGAATTCCATGAAAAGAAATTACAGTTGTAGTAATTTTTGTGCATCTAAATGTTACAGTTTTCTTTTCCTTAAAAAGCAAATATATCATGTTTGGAGATTACATATGTTGCAAGATTTTATTTTAAATAAAATTAAATCTCTATTTAATATTTCATCATATATTAGAAAAACTTAAAACATTTGTAGGACTGGGGGTATAGCTCAGTTGGTAGAGTGCTGCCTTGCAATCACAAGGTCCTGGGTTCAAATCCTGGCATTGCAAAAAAAAAAAAATGTGGATAATATAACATAGAAATGTATATAGCAGTTTAATAAGTACTATTTTTAGTCAAACATAAGGATATAAACTCTACAAGTGACAGCAATGAAAATTATGAAAATTTTTGTGTGTTGTAGATTTTATTTTATAAGTTATCTCCTAGAATACTTCTGATCTCTACTTTACTTGGAAGTACTAATGTGATAACTGTTCAAACTGACTATAAGAGATTCTGTTTAAAGATGAGATATAATGTTTATACCAAAATTAATGTATATTTAGCCTTAAAACCTTCTATATGTATATAATGTATAGTTGATACAGTACTATGGGAACTCAGTGGTAATATAAGAGTCATTCTTGAGGGTATTTTGTTGTTCAAAAACTTTTTTTGAAAATTAGATATGGAAAAAAACTCAGAATATATAATTCACCTCTATGTCCTATTTCATAAACTGCTCTGGATAAATAACAGAAATTTAATATACTTTGAATATTTTCCTGTTTGCTTTTCTGGGAAGAATGAAGGAGTCTCTATAAAATGGGCTGGTCAAATTTCTATGAAGCCACATCAATACTTGCTTAAAATAAAGATGGCTTAAGTAAATTTTGATAAATTATATCTACTCCAGTGATCTAAGGAGAAGGAAAAGTTGCAAAGAGTTAGGAAGATCAAATATCAATTAAGAAGGGAATAGTAAGAAAATGAGTTTATTGAAAAGAGGTAGGAAGAATATTTTGTTTTCAGATTATTTTAATTTTGTAATTTAGAAGTAGTCACTAAGAAAAATGTCAAACATATATAAGAACACAGAAATTCCATAGACATATGACCCAGAAGAAACAATCATCCATATTTGTGACCTCACCCTTACTCCTGGCATATTACTTCTGATTTTGTTATTACTAATGATGCCACTGTAATTACCATTTGGTGTAATTATTTTATCTTTCCAGAGCTGATAAATGCGTGTTGTCTCTACATGTACTATAGAGTATGTTACCAAACTTTGGAGTTTTGTTGATGTAATAAGTTAAACAAGAGATATTGTTTTAGTTTTCATTTATATATATATATATATATATATATATATATATCTTATTTTAAATGAGATGCCTTGTTATGAATTGAAGAAACTTTTAGTTTTTTATTTAAAATCCTTTGATTTGCTTTCTTGGATCCGTAGCTCATTAAGATTTTAATTCTTTTGTTCTCCAATTTAAGATGATCTTTAAAATGGGAATATTATCCTTTGATCTGTGCTATATATATATATATATATATATATATATATATATATATATAATCGCATATATTCTTTCCTGTTTGTAATTATTTTTCTTTCCTTTTTTTATTTGTTTATATCTTTTGCCATATAATCTACTTTATCTATTTTCCCCTTTCATTGTCTCTGTATTCTAAATGATATTTAATAGGAGCACTTTCCTTGATCTAGATTAAAGGGAAAGCATTATTATGTTCTTCATAGGTTTTTGTATTATTATTATTACTATCACTATTATTATTTTTACATTTATACCTTTCATTCTTTTGAAATACTCCTTACATACGTATGATATGTCGGTGTATTTTTTGCTGAGGCTTTTATTCTTTGTCTGGGACCTAACAGCAGGCTCCTGAGAGGGTTTGTGTCAGTAACAACCTATATATAGCTCCTAAGAAATGACCAGCCACCAATCTGGGTTTACATTTTTGTACCATAAAAATGCTTTTAATGGAAAAATGCAGTTGTCATCAGAACAAAACCAGACACCTGCCCAATTTCATTTGCCTTTTTAGTTTTGTGTGTAAGATATACTTGGGGGGCTTTGGTAGTTAGTACAGCACATGTAGAAGGTTCATAGGACACATTTTCCCCCACGAGGTGTATCAGCCATTCAAAAAAAAAAAAAAAAAATCTAAGGAAAACCTAAGCTTATGGTAAATATTTACTTAAATATTTCCTTTATCATTTAAAATAAATTTTGCCAATGTAGTAAGAGGCACAATTATGATCCATGTTATTTTGAACTCATTTGCTGAATAATTTGTGGACACATTAAAATAAAATTCTATAATTGTGTTTTTTTTTTTTGATAATCTGGGAAAGTAAAATGTGAATTCCTCTAGGCTATCACAATAGTACAACATTTTAGAAACAAAATATTAGGACACTACTTTGCATTCCCTCTCTTTAAAAGTATTTCTGGCCTCTCTTGTAATGTCAATTGTCAATAGACTAATTAAAACATAGTCACACGTTCTATTTCTCAATGTTTAGATTAAAAAGGTCAATGTAATGGCACAAAAACTGTAACTGCAAGATTTATTTTTAAATTGCTGAGAAATAATGATACCATATTCTCCATCCTACCCAAGCAGTTTTGCAATTTTCTAAGCAGCACTTAAGCTGGGGGCAGGGAAGTGGTATCTTTTCTGGGAAGTCTTTCTTTTCTATTTCAAATTCAAGTGAATTAACCCCAATAAACTTAATTTGAAAAGAGGAATTAAGAAAAAATATTAGCACTAGAATGGATGTGCTCACTGACTTCTGCCTCTTTCAAAGTGAAGTGGCTCTGTAGAAATATTACTGACATGTTTTTTGGTAGAATAAATTAAAAGATGAAGTCAAATAAAAGAAGAAATAACAAAAGGGTCCAAGTTATGCACAAAAGGGATAAATTTGATGTTAATTTAGTCTATTTGAGTCCTATTGTTGGTGCCTTTAGAGAAAGTATGTGCTAATATTTGCATGAAGTTCAATTTAGTTTTTTGTGTGTATTGTTAATGATAAAATACAAGTAAAATCTGAGGAGTACATGCATATCTTTTAATTATATTAATAGACTGAGACATTTTAAAACTATCTTAAGACAATGTTTTAGATGTTGATTTGGGTGTCATTTTCAGTGTGTTCATATTAAATTTAAGCTACAGTTTGCTCTTGTGTATTCTGATTACATCTTTTTTTTAATAACCTATCATTCACATAAGAAGTGTGAAGAACATACTTGACTTTCACTCTTTTCTCCACCATCTAATCAATACTTAAGCCATCCTAAATATCATTTGTTTTAGTCTCTTGACTATCTTACTTGAGCAATTGTAATTTATTACTCAGACCCTTGAGACGGCAACCTACTCCTATCCATATTCAAAAGACCTTTATCTAATTCATCATATACTAAGTGACCACTGCCACTGTCCTATTAAGATGTGTGCATATGTAGGCACACATCCAAATTTCATCATAACATTCTATCACAATATTTGTCTAATCAGTATCTTCACTCACTCATATTTTGCCCCCAGGCCCCAATCACCAAAAGTCCAAAATCATTAGCATGACTTTATTTACCCTTTCTTTATTTGAACTTTTATATCTGCTGATTGCCACTATTCATACTTTCTCTTAACATTCTCATTCAATTTTTTTTCTAACAAGTGTCAGAGGATCCGGGAAATTGAGTAATTTTCCTTTTGGTTCACACCTCTACTCCTTCCATGAGTACCCTTCCTAGTTCTCCAAGTCTCCTAAATAAATGGAAGTAAAATAGGAAAACTACATGTCCATAAAAATGGTACGGCTTTTACCTAGTAGTAATTCACAGATGTCCTACCATTTGGTAATGTGAAATTCTTTAGGCCATATTAATTCTATTTTGCAGGACAGTATATATGGTTAAAGATATCTCTGTATCCGTCCCAATCCTATTGCCTGTGACAGCCTATCACCCTATTTTTCAAACATGGTCAGATTTCCACCAAAAATTATCTTTTTCTATCTCTCAGAGAAAGAAAAAGAAAAATGAATGACTCTGCTGCATCAATTATCCATTCTTTTTTGTATATCCACCTAAATGGACTCAAGTCATACTGTAAGATATGTACCTCTAATACTAAAATAAAGAAAGAAAATGTCATATTTTTCTCATCATGAAAAAAATAACTTAAAGGAGGAATGATTTATTTTGGTTCATGATTTCAGGGCATTTGATCCAAGTTGGTTGATTCTGTTGCTTTTGGGCCTGTGGCAGAGCAGAAAATCATGACAGGGAGCTTGAGGAAGCAAAGCTGCTCACTGATGGTAGTTGGGAAGCAAACAGAGGAAAGAGCTGGGGTGTCAACATTCTCTTCAAGGTTATGCCCTCAATGATCTAACTTCCTTCCTGGAGACCCACTTTATCACCTCTGAACAGTGCTGCAGGCTGAATTAAGTCTGTGAAAGACTTTCAAGATCCAAACTATAGAAGGAAAGAGGGGAGGGAAGGAGGTTGTTCTTTTGTTTTTTTTTCTAGTTATTACTCTATTTCCTCCCTGAAACACAATTATGCTTCTAAAATGTGTGGAACATACTTACGTGTCCATGTTCTCATATCACTGAAATTACCTTCAGTGGATATAATTGTCACACTCACAGAATCCTGTATGCCAAAATGAAACTACTTTTTTTATGACTGAACTGGGAAGTCTGACAAAAGACTTTATTTCTCGAATCCCCTAAATGAATATTTGAGGTTTCCATCCAAACTCTTAGTGACCTATTTGTTTCTAAATATTGGTTTTATCTCATCAGAGTCTCTTTATCACAAAGCATCCACTATCTCATTCCTGTTTGTGGTATTATCTCCTTTTGTTTTGGTCTGGGAAAAGCTCAATTTTTTTCACATTTTTTTTTTTTTTGCACATATGATTTATGAGTCCTTTGGATTTTAAGTTTGATATGTAAAACCAAACTATTAAGGTTCACAATGTATTTTCTTTCTCAAGTCTCTGTTTCTTAAAATTGGGAAACATGGCTTTAAAAATTGCTTTTTTGCTGTAGATTTGTAGTTGTCTCCTACAACATTTCCACTTCATTGAATTTCTCTCATTAAGATAAACTATGACCCGCCAATTGCCAAATCCTGTGCATATGTTTAATCTTCATTTTATTTGACATCTCTGGCCTTTGGCACTGTTAATGACTCTGGGCTCAAATTTACTCCTTCTAGAATCTGCAAGAATGTTCAGCCTTGATTGTCTTCCTATATCACAGACCACTTATTCTAGCTCTTCCTCTGATCTGTATCACGTTGGTGTCCAATAGGGAACTTCGAGCATTTGTCCCCTCTAATTTAGATATCCCAACTGTAATTACAACTGATGTTTGATATGCTGTAATCTGCATTTCCAGCACAGACTCCCTTGAGTTCATATATGGAAGCATAAAATATGGTTAGTGCTTCTTCACTTATTTGTCTCATCCAGGCATTAAAGTACTGTGATGGATGTGATTCAGCACTTCTACCTGTCTAACCCCACATTCTCCCATTTTCCTCTCTAATTATTGTTCAACAACAGCAAACTACCCTAGTTCCCAGTAAATGCCATACTTCCTTGCTCTTTCATGCCTTCACACAAATTGCTTCCTCTGTTAGGAATACTTTTTCCACCACCATTTACCACTGGACATAACTTTTTTTCCCCCAATACTTATAATTCTCCCTCCTAAATGAAGTCTTTCTTCAATCAAATGAAGTATTCCCTTCAATATCTTTTTTTTCTGTATCTTGCATATAATCTTTGGTAGGTAGTAGATATTGGCTAAATGAATCAGTTGGATTTGATCCGGTCTTGTTCTAGACATCAGAATAAATGCACACCCATTTCTTCATTTATATTATGCTTCACTAAATGTGAAATTACCTGTGTGTAGAGACTATTTTTTCTTAGTTTGAAGATCCACTTGGGTATTCTACTGCCTCCAGTCAGTCATTGATCATAGTTAGATAAGAATTTATTGCAAGAGTTTTGGGTACCACATTCCTAGGATTACTTCTTATCAGGGTTATAGTTTGTCCTTTCTTAAGAAAGGCATAATTAAAAGCTTACACATATAGACTTAGTTGATCTAATCCTAATCTGATCTATCCATATATTTGAAAAGTTGAGATGTAGAAAAGCTTGAAAGAGATATATTGAAAATTTTCATTCGTAAAGCTTTCATTATAATTTTTTGATTTGCAAAAATATTTATCTTTTTTTTTTTTTGCGGTACTGGGGATCGAACTCAGGGCCTTGTGCTTGCGAGGCAAGCACTCTACCAGCTGAGCTATCTCCCCAGCCCACAAAAATATTTATCTTGATTGGGATGAATTTACTGTTCAGGAATTTTTCTTCTGTTACATAAGAAGGCAGGGATCGCTTCTAAAATAACACCTTCAAAAAAACTAGTTATAATGAGATCCAAGATGTTGAACTAGAGGGAGGCTACATTCCTTGTTGCTCTATGACTTGGGATTGAAGCAGAGGAAATGCTGTTTATATGAGAGGCAGCTGTTGCTACCCACAAATCCCCTGCTGTTTCCCCCCCACCCTGCTCTGTTTGTCCCTGGAGATTGCCCACCTTCTGACAGCATATCGCACATCTTTTGTGGGCTTGCTGGTTTGCCACCTTTCACCTGCCTAACATCCACTGCTCGATATCCACCCAATCGCTTGAAAACCACCCACGGATTGCCTGCTGCCCTCTGCCCACTGCAGCATGGAAGCCAATTGTCAGAGTATCTGCAGGTTTTGTTACATGTGGTTACCACCAACTTGGGACACCACCAAGGGCCAAGGGACCTGCAGGTTTACAGCCACCACCGGCACCATTTCAGGACACAACTGTGTCAGTCTAGGGACATGAGCCAGGTACTGGAGATATATTGTTGGGGTACCTGCAGGTCTGGTTGCACTAAAGGTCTTCCTTCTGGATGTGCTAGTGGCTGCCATATGGCTGCCTCTTTGCAGGGTCACTCCTTTGTGTGAGTGCATCTCTGGTGGTCTCTCTGCAAGTTGAAATGGCATTGAGATCTTGAGACTGCACCAAGACAGAGCCTTGGAAATCGGAAGCCCAGATCCACCAGATTGCAGCTGAGTCTGTGTGGAGTAGTCTGGGCCTAGCAAACCTGTGTAAAGCCAAAGATTGGGGAAGGTCTCCCCAGGGGGAGAGGTAGTGGTTGGAGACACTGGAAAAAACGGGTTCTCTCTAGCTCAGTGAGTCCTGAAGTGCACAGGGAGAGAAGGGGCCAGTTACAATAGGTGGGAAGACTGGAAGAGGGTATGAGAGTATCTTACTATTGGTTCACCCAGCCAATAAATCTGGCACCCACCAGACTGGAGCTACCTTCAAACTTTAGACAACTCCACCTATCAGCAGAGAAGGGAAGTTGAGAAAATTTTTCAAAGCTAATGGAAGCAATCAATTTCTTTTTTTTTCTTTCTTTCTTTCTTTTTTTCTCTCTCTAACACCTCAACCATCTTTGAATCTAAATATTTTTCATGTATCAATTTATTGAGGAATGGGTTGTCTGAATAGTATCTCACAGTTTTGTTGTGTATTCTTATATTTTTACATTTTAAAAAGTTGTATATTTTTTTTCTCTCACTTATCTGTCTCCCTGGATTCTCTTTCTCACTTCTCTCAGGCTAACAGTGAACCTGTATTAATTCCTCCTTCACTTTTAGTATACATTTTTACCTCTATCTTCTCTCCTTCTCGCTCATGAACATCACATCTTACACTACTTCTGTTCCCTCTTTGTCTATCATTTGAAATGGCAAATCCTTTTAGCAAATTTATTGTTTGTATTGTAGACATCAATTGAATGCATCATTTCTATTTATTGTGACAAAACTGTAGATGCCTTTATAGGAGCTATTTGGTGTAAGGCTGTATATTGTTTGCATTGGGTGTAGTTAATATTGGTCTCCCCCGTAAAGGTAAGGTACTAGAAATCTTCAGAGACACTATAAGACTAAAGGATAGAAACTATATTGTCTGAGATCCATACAGCTAGATAGGAAGATACACGAACAACATGAAAAAACAGAGAACAAAGCATCTCAAACAAACCAAGATATTCCAATAGTAGAATCCATAGACAACACAGTAGAAGGAATGTCAGAGAAGGAGTTTAGAAGGTACATAGACTGATTTTCAGAATAAAGGATGGTATTGAAGAGAATATACAGGAAGTGAAAGATCACTTCAATAAAGAGGCAGAGATTATAAAAAGGAATCAAGCAGAAATACTCAAAATGAAGGAAACAATAAACCAAATTAAATATTCAATGGAAAGTATCACCAACAGACAAGATTACTTAGAAGACAGAAACTCAGGCAATGAAGACAAAATATACACTCTTGAAAATAAAGTTTACATACAGAGAAGATGGTAACAAACCATGAAGAGAATTTCCAAGAAATATGGGATAATCTGAAAAGACCAAATTTAAGATTTATTGGAATAGATGAAGGTGTGGAGATACAAACCAAAGGAGTGCATAATCTTCTCAATGACATAATATCAAAAACCTTCCCAAATCTAAAGAATGAAATGGAAGTCAACTACAAGAGGCTTACAGGACCCCAAATGTACAAAATTACAGCAGACCCACACCAAGGCACATTATAATGAGAATGACTAACATACAGAATAAGGATAGAATTTAAAGGCTATGAGAGAAAAAAAATCAAATTCCATATAGAGGGAAATCAATTCAGATTTCAGCTGATTTCTCAACCCAGAATCTCAATGCCAGGAGGTCCTGGAATAACATATATCAAGCTCTGAAAGAAAATGGATGCCAACACAGAATTTTATATGCAGCAAAATTAACCTTCAGATTTGAAAAATAAATAGAAACCTTCCATAATGAACAAAAGTTAAAAGAAATTGCAACTAGGAAGCCTGCACTACAGAACATTCTCAGCAAAATATTACATGAGGAGGAAATGAAAAAAACAAAAAACAATAAAACCACAAAACAAACAAACAAAAAACATTGAAAACCAAGAAAGGGAGGAAATACACTAAAGGAAAGGTCAGTCGAAGGAGAAACTAAGTCAAGTTAAAAACCAAAAATAAACCAAAATGACCAGGAATATAAATCATATCTCAATAACAACTGAATGTCAATGACCTAAACTCATCAATCAAAAGACATAGACTGGGCAGATTGGATTAAAAAAAAAAAAAAAAAAAAAAGACCCAACAATATGCTGTCTTCAAGAGACTCACCTCCTAGGAAAAGACATCTACAGACTGAAGGTGAAAGATTGGGAAAAAATATATCACTCACATGGACTGTGAAAAAAACAGGGGTTTCCATCCTTGTATCAGATAAAGTGGAAATGAAGTCAAAGTTAGTCAGAAGTGATAAAGACATTTCATACTGCTTAAGAGAATCATACGTCAACAAGACATAACAATCATAAATATGTATGCCCAAACAATGGAGTATCTACATACATCAAACAAAGCCTTCTCAATTTCAAGAATCAAATAGACCACAACACAATAATACTGGGTGATTTTAACACACCTTTCTCACCACTGGATAGATCTTCCAAACAAAAACTGAACAAAGAAACTATAGAACTAAATAATACAATGATATGGACTTAATGAACATATATAGACTATTTCGTCCATCATGGAGAGAATACATTTTCTTCTCAGCAGCACATGAATCCTTCTCTAAAATAGACCATATATTATACCACAAAGCAACTCTTAGTGAATACAAAAAATAGAAATACTACCCTGCTTTCTATCAGATCATAATGGAATGAAACTAGAAATCAATGATAAAATAAAAAAATAAATGAAACAAACATTATTACCTTGTGTACATATATGACTGCATGACAAATGTGATCACAATATATAATAAGCATAAAAATTAGAGATTACACTCCATTTTTATATGATCTATCAAAATGTATAAATGCATTTTATTGTCATTTACAACAAATTAGGACAAATAAAAAAAATTTTTTTAAAGTAGAAGTTACTCTAGATACACCTGGAGACTAAATAACATACTACTGAATGATGGCTGGATAAAGAATAAATCAGGGAGGAAATAAAAAATGCTTAGAGGTAAATGAAAACACTGATAAACTCTATTAAAATCTCTGGGACAATATGAAGGCAGTTTTAAGAGGAAAGTTCATTTCACTGAGCTCATTTATTAAAAGAATAAAAAGTCAACAAATAAATAACCTAATATTATATCTCAACATACTAGAAAAAGAAGAACAAGTCAACACCAAAAGCAGTAGAAGATAGGAAATAATTAAAATCAGAACTGAAATCAATAAAATTGAAAAAAAAACAATTTTAAAAATTGACAAAATAAAAAGTTAGTTCTTTGAAAAAGTAAACAGAATTTATAAACCCTTAGCTACACTAATGAAGAGAAAGAGAGAGAAAACTCAACTTACTAAAATCCATGATGAATAAGGAAATATCACAATGGACACTACTGAAATACAGAAGATAATTAGAAACTATTTTGAAAATTGATACTCAAAATATAAAATCTTGAAAAAATTCATGAATTTCTAATGACATATGATCTACCCAAACTGAAGCAATGACCTTACAATTTAAACAGATCAATTTCAAGCAATGAAATAGAAGATAAAAACAAATAACCCAATTGATAAATGGGCTACGGAACTGAACAGACACTTCACAGAAGAAGAAATATAATCGATCAACAAACATGAAAAAATATTCATCATCTATAGCAATTAGAGAAATGAAAACCAAAACTACTCTAAGATTTCATCTCCCTTCAGTCAGAATGGCAATTTTCAAGGATACAAGCAATAATCAGTGTTGGCGAGGATGTGGGGAAAAAGGTACACTCATGCATAGCTGGTGGGAATGCAAATTGGTGCTGCCACTCTGGGAAGCAGTATGGAGATCCCACAGAGTGAATTCACCGTGGTACATTAGCTAGGGAAAATTTCCACAAGTTCATGGCAAAGACCTAAGGACAAACAAAGCACATTTTATCCAAGAATATTAGCACTGGGGAGACATTTGGGATTGTATGGAAAGTAATGAGCTAGGTAAGTTTAGTTTTCTGAGTAATGTGGATAAACTTTTCCCTTCCAATTTTCTCCCTGTGAAAGTTTTCTCAGCAAATCTCTTCTTAATTTTTTTAAAATTAAAGATTATAGAATATGTGATCACTTCTATCTTGTATTGGTTTGCCAATGCTTATATAAGAATAGTTTTATTTGTGTTCAAAACTTAATATACCACATATGGGAAAATTTACCAAAAGTTTGATAAGAGTCAGTGCTTAGGTACTTAGAAAAATAGGACAAATGTCAGAAACAAGAATGTTCGGATGAGTCATGAAAATTATCCTTTCATTTAAACCTGAAACTGGCTGGTTTCTACTAACAACCTTTATCAGAAATAGGTGAAATCAAGTAAACATCAGTTTCATAATATTTTATCCTGAAGCATCAAACATTGACATAAATTTTTACCACTTCCTTCCTGGTTAAGTGCCTAGGGCAGGAATGAAATGATGGTGAAACTCTGCACAGCTCCTCTGAGTCCCACAAATGACCTGATATGACCCCTCTGTCACCCACATTCCCTGCAGTATGGCCACTTGCAACCAGAAACAAAAAAGAATGCTGAATTCCCCCTACTTCCCACTTTCTCAACTTTCTTTAAGCTTTACTTTTTGTCTCATTTAAGAAATAAGAAAGAGAGTTCTTTCTGGAAATTGCTTATCTTATTTTGCTATAAATTTTAAGTTGTGTTTCTCTATTCAATTTATTTATTGCGATGTTGTTTTTTGCTCTGCTATGTCATAAATATATTGTGGATGTAACAGCATGAAAACTGTACATGTTGGTGTGCAAAGAGAAACTGCTTGTTTAAAAATAGAGTGGTGATTAAGAAATGATGCATTTAACTTCTTAACATGATAGTTTTTATGTACCTATAAAAGCTGTACTGTATTTTAATTACATTTTAATATATTGGTTAGTTTTTTTTTTTTTTAATATGTAATGAAACGATTTTCCCAATTTAAAGAAACCTGCGAAATGGGTTCTAGGTTATCATTTGCAGGCAGATCATTTTATTTTTAGGATGGGTTTAGGGATGTATTATTGATACTAAACAACAGATACTTTATTTTATATGTGTGTGTGTGTGTGTGTGTGTGTGTGTATGTATATATATATAATTTTTTTTCTGTTAGAGAATATGACCTTACAAATTTGGAGCTGACAATGTGGAGTTAGGATTTCTGCATAGATTTTTCCCATTTCAGGGTAGGAGTTGAATTGAGACAAACATGACATGAATATTCTAAATTGAGCTCTGTATCTCTGAAGCAAGGTTGAGAAAAACTTGAGTAACAGTTTAGTAATTTTTTTTTCCAAATGACACAGAGCCAGAAGAGCCCACTAGAGGCAACATTTTCCAACCCCCTGATTCCAGTAAGAATGAACCTAAATAATTTCAAACAGTTATTTCCGCTCCTCAAATATACCCAGGAAATGAGAATCTACCCTTTGGTAACTAGTTCCACTATCTCACAGTCATTATGCCAATATGTACTATTAAGAGGCCTAAATGCACACATTACTGACACAATAGGCTATAATTGCGCTTTTGAAACTGCTACACAATATCCAATCTATGATTATTTAGGGAGTTTACATTCACCCATTATTGATGCAACAGCCCTTAATAGCACCTTTGTTGTCAGAGGGGGTTGTGTTGCTTAATATCCTCAGCACTGTTTGAAACAAATTGGTAGAGCAACACAAACAGTAGGAAGATTTCAGATATGTACGTGCAAGTACTATAGTCAACACTTAAAACTGAATTTTTATATTGTGTGACTGGATGAAGACTTCAAGCTTTTGAAATATTTTGGAAGACTATTCTAATAGACAGAAAGATTCAAATTAAGGAGGGTATGAAAAAACAACCATCAATGCCACCAATATGAGAAACTTAGGTCAGGATGGTTTTAAGCATTACATATCAAGTACAAAAGAAAAAATAAAACAAAGTAAATTCTATTTAAATTTGCATTATTCCCTAGATCTCCAAGTAGCAGCATTTGGCTAGAGGAAGCTTGTTTGTGTCAGGTATTCACTCTGCTTTATTAATGCCCAAACAAAGTAGCAGATCAAGTGTGAAAATCCACAAAAACTTTGCCAGCATATAATTTTCATGTTGAAATTTAAGAGGTTCATAAACAAAAGATGTCAATAGCAGATATTTCAGAACCCACGTTATTAAGATATTTTGGGTTGTTTCTATTAATGTTGTATTAGTTTCAAAGATTTTTAAACATTATTTCTCATCTGAAAATTTCTTGCTTTAGACACAAAATTGTGGTCATACAAGTATCCAGTAGAGTCCTAACTAATTTGCAGTGATAAAAGATATAATAATAGAAGAGAAAAGGACAGCGGGGGAGGAGCAGAGAGGCAGACCAAAAGAAAGAAGATAGCGATAAAAAAAAGAAAGAAGGAGAAAGGAAGGGAAGAAGGAAGAAAAGGAAGGAAGGAAAGAAGGAAGGAAAAAAATAGGAGAACCAGAGGAGTAGAAGGACAGATGGATACAGGGAAAGATACACAGTGATTTGATTTGGTAATTTGATAAAGGTGGAAAGAACATTCCTAAAAGTATAGTTCCATTTATAGTTGTTTCAGTTCTTTTGGATCTGAGACTTATCTCCAACACTTTCAATTTTCTTTTTCCTGAGTGAATCACAAACGCAAATATAAGCCAAATATATGTACCTCATATAGGTTTTCTCAGAAACTTTTTTTTATAGCTTAGTCAAAATTGCACTTCATATTTTGTCTTTATTTTCAAGTTGTTGGGTTCTTTTTAATTTTTAGAAGGCCAAGTTTAATTAGCTTATTCTCTTCTTTTCTAATCTCTTCTTCAGTTCAGAGGCATGTAAAACCACAAAGCAAGATAATAAGTAATAAGTGGAATAATTAAGGCAACACATTGTAACTAATTTTAATTTACATTTCTTCTCACTTCTCACTGGGGAATGGAAAACTTGAAGTTCCAGAGGTTGAAATGCTTCATTTTCAGTTATTTTGAACATAAAAAAACTCAAAGTTTTTATAAAATTGGAGCCTTCACAAACTTAAACCATAGCCACAGAAAAAAAAGTTAATGAACAATTTTTCAGAAAGTATTTTAAAAGTGAATTGTAACCTTTTATATCTGAGGAGACAGAGTAGATAAACTTTTTCATTTTTCTTCTGCAAAGTAAAACTTTGATATTATATGTTAAAGAATGTATGGCATTATAAAACTTGGTATTATAGATGAAAGGAACAAAAGTCTGAAAAGTTTATAGAATAAATGAGAACATTGAGCCATCTCGAGACCAAGGAACATGTGATAAGTTCCTTGGTAGTTTGTTTTTGTTTTGTCTTTTTTCCCTTGCATATATTCCAATCTTGGAGTTGTACAAGTCAGTAATCCAGAAAATTCAAAAATGCAGATAATTCCCCTCTAGACAAAGAGTTCTGCTATCTATAGTCGAACGGCCAGCAAAAAGCAAACTATGGAGATAAATGCTTGTAGATGATGTCTTTTCTTCTCCATTTAAACAAGGAACCTGTCATCCTCCACTACCCATACCAGGACAGACTAGGTAGGGAACGTAGAGTTGCATCTTTGCCAGGCTTAAACAGGCACCTCAAGCACCCCACTGGTCATGCCAGAGAAGATCCATCAAGAATCTGAGAATTTCATCCCGAATAAGTCCTCATTCCACCTTCCTGAAACCTTCCCAATAGTGTCAGACAAGATGACTTGTGTAGTTGGGGCTTTTGTGACCACTTGGAAATAAAAACAAATATTAAGACTTAATTGAAAATCACAACTTTCACTACCTGCCTTCACTGCCCCTCTGTACTCTCTGTGGGGACCTTGTTGGAAGAAGTACTGAGGTATGGCTCTGCAGCCATTCACAGTGGCACTAGTGGAGGCCCAATGAGAAGTTCCACATACCCAAAAGTTTGAGGAAACCCCATAGCGTGGGCATCAGTGAAGGCCAAATGGGATACCTAGTCTTTTAGCCCCAGCTGGCAGTGACAAGGCAAATCCCTCCTCTTTCTGTTTCCTGAGCACTGTTAGAGGAAGCCAGCTACCATATTTCACCACATAATCATCACACATTTTGATGCCAAATTTCTTCACAAAAAAATGTGCTGCAACCATTATATGAAGCTTAAAAAATTGTGCCAATATTATGAAAAAAATCATTTATTATTAAACTCTCTTTGGTGCAAGATTAGGATGCATGGAGTACCCATGAATACACGTGAATGTAATGGCAACAATTATGTGGTTAAATACAGAATGTGAAGACTTAGATAAGATCCAGTGTCATGATATAATATGCCAAATGGCCAAGTCTCAATTAAAAATTGCTAGTTATACCAAGAACCAGGAAGATCTCAAACCGAATGAAAAAGGGCAATTCTAGTGCTAACACTGAAATGATAAAGAAGCTAGAATTATCTAACCAAGATTTTAAGCAGTCATGAAAAGGAAAGTTTTAAGTGAGTGATTACAGACACAATTTAAAGACTGAAAAGGTAAACTAACCAAAGAAATAGAAGTTTCAGCCAAGAAATAAGAGCTATGGAGAAGAACCAAAGGGAAGTCTTAAAATTGAAAGATATAATAACCGAAATAGAATCTCAAGGGATGACTACAATAGCATAATGGAGGGAGAAGGGGACAGAGTGAAAGAGCCTATTAACTGCCAGATAGAAAAATAAAAATTCCCTAACTTGAGAAATATGGAAAAGAAAGACTAAATAAAAATGAATAGAGATCAGAAAAAATATATATATATTGGAGGTTAACCAAATTTCTAGTTAATATTCATGTAATTAGAGTTTAGGAAGGAAAGCAGAAAGAAAGTGAAGGTTAAAATAATCTAAAGAAATAATGGATGAAATCTCAATTCGTCAAGAGACATAAATCTATAGTTTCAAAGAGTGGATCAATCCCCCTAACAGCAAACCTTGAAGACATTCACAACAAAACACAACATAGTGTGACTTCTAAAGACTAAAGACAAAAATTTCTTAAATAATGAGAGAGAAATGACCTTTTACCTGCAAGGAAAAATCAATATGGATAACAGTGGGTTTCTTATCAGGAACCATGTAGTCAGAAGGAAAAGGCACCACATTTTTCAGTTTCTAAAGTAAAAGAACTGTCAGAATCCTAAATCTTGTTAAAAAGTCATTCAGGAAAGAAAAGGAATTTAAGACATTTTAAGATGAAAGAAAATAAA
Source organism: Sciurus carolinensis (assembly GCF_902686445.1). Lineage (NCBI taxonomy): Eukaryota > Metazoa > Chordata > Mammalia > Rodentia > Sciuridae > Sciurus > Sciurus carolinensis. The sequence goes on along the minus strand of NC_062217.1, from coordinate 53,284,417 downwards.
AGGAATTGTTGAGAGATCTACCTTAGAAAAATGGGGGAATTTTCTCCAAATAGAAACAATATAATAGAAGATATAAACTTGGAACATCAGAAAGAAATATAATAGTAAGCAAATACATGGGAAAATAAAATAAACTATACTTCTGCATTGAATTTCCTGAACATTTTTTGACCATTGGAGCAAAAATATTAAGTACTGTCTCCTGTGAATCTAAATGTATGAAGAGGGAATATTTAAGATAATTATAAAGAATTATAAAGAGGGAAGTGTAAAGGGAGATGGTAAGATTTCTATAGTCCATTTGAACTGAAGATGCCTCCATTTTCCTAGTTTGTTTTCTGGTGCTGTAACAAAAAAAAAAAAAAGACAAGGTAAATCATAGATAAAAGAAGTTCCTTTGACTCAAGTTTCTCAAGATTTAAAAACTCAGTACCCACATCTAGTGTGTTCCTTCTGTCTGTCTGTCTATATTATGACATGGTGGAAAAGGTACCCAAGGTCTGTGGAAGAGAAAGAAATGAGAGAGAGAGAGAGAGAGAGAGAGAGAGAGAGAGAGAGAGAGAGAGAGAGGAATAGAACACTTGCAAGAGACAACTCACTTTTATAACAATGTCATGCCTGCAGTAACTGACCGGCTCCCCTGATATCAACATAATCCGTTTATGAGAGTATAGTGCTCATTATACCCAGTGTAAGTTCTAACACATCAATACATACATTACATACAAATGAGCTAAATACACAGAGCAAAAGGCAAATTTTGGTAGAAGGACTAGAAAACACAACCCAACTGTATACTATCTATAAGACAACTCACTTCAAATATAACATTAGAGGCAAATTTGAAATTAAAGGATGAAATTAGATATATTTTTTCAAACAACCAAAAGAAAACAAGAATGGTTATATTAACATTGGATGGAGTAGACTTTAGAGCAAAGAAAATTATCAGAGACAGAGGGAAATTATATAATTATGAAAGACACTAACCTCCAAGAAAACATAGCAATTCTAAATGTGCATGTACCAAAAAATAAAGGATCAAGCAAAAAATTTAATAAAACTTGTGAGAAGTAAATAAATTGGAAATTATTATAGATGGTGTCTTCAATACCCTCTATACTATTTTATTGTTGCTTCTGTTTCAGTTTCCCACAAGTTAAAGTGCTTAAACAATACAAACATATTGTCTAATAATTCTGAAGGTTACAAGTGTAAGATGATTTTTAAAAGGTTAATATCCAGGTATGGACAGGACTGATTTTTTTAGACGCTTTAAGGAAGAATTTATTCCTAGTCTTGGTACAGCTTCCAGAGTCTACTGATGCCTATTCCTTTTGTTGCATGAATCTAATATTTGTCTCCATCATTTTATTGCTGTACCCTCACATTTTTTCTCCTATTTCTTTTTTATAAGGACTCTCATGGTTATATTGAACCACCCAGATAATCCAGAGTAAACTCATCTCAAAATTCTTACCTTAATTTCAAAGAACCCCTTTTGTATACAATAATTATTATGATTTGGATCTGGAATATCCCTCAGAAGCTAATATGCTGAAGATTTGGTCCCCAGTGCAGAAATGTTCAGAGGCAGGGCTTTGGTAAGTGATTGTATCATGAGGGCTCTGAACTTACCCGTAAATTAATCCATCAATAGCAGAATGGTTTATAGGGAGGTGGTGGAAACTAGGCAGGTAAGCACTGTTGGAGAAATAATTGTTAGTATTAGGTACTTGGGGACTATGTCTTGTATCTGCCCACCCTGCTGCCTATTCTGTTTCCCACTGTCATGAACTGATCTACTTTCCTCTACTATACCTTTCCACCATGATGTTTTTACCTTATCTCAGACCCACAGCAATGTTAACAGCTGGTGATAAACTGAAACCTCTAAAAGCTTGAGAAAAAATAAATCTTTCCTTTCTGGTTGGTTGTGTCAGGTACTTTGGTCACAGGCACAAAAAATTTACTAATACACAATATAATCACAGTGTAGAGGAGACCAATTTTCACCTCAACTCTCTTGGGGTTTGAGAATTAATTTGGTAAAGAAACAGATTAATTGCATAAAAGCATAAAATTTATTATAAATTTTATTTGACATGGGAGTCTTCACAAGGAAATGAAGGCCCAGAATAACTGGAACAACCAAAATGCTTGTATACTAGGTTGAACAAAGAGAGAAAATTGTGGAAAACTTACTAAAACATGCAGAGAGGCTAAAAGATGATAAGAATTATTTTCACAAGGTTTGTTTGTACAGAACTATCTCATCTCCACTTTCTGTCCTTGGTGATAAGAATATTTGTTTTCTTCTATTAGTTTCTATAATTTTATTTCCTGTTTTTAATAAAAATAAGGGGATCAGAATTTTCTTGCATCTGATTTTTTCAAGTGCCTTTAACTTAAAACAGTCAATATGCCAGAGTGTCATAATTTGGAGTGGCATGTTCTAAATGTCTTCAACAGGTTTAGGAGATTAGATATCTTTATTTTTTAGCCTGCCATATCCAGTAACAACGACTAGACAAAAAAATCATCAAGAATATAGAACTCAGTAACATCACTTACTCACTGGATCTAATTGACATTTAGAGAACACTCTTCATGTCAACTGCAAGTGACATGAAGTGATTACAGAAAGATAGATCATATTCTACACTGTAAACCAAATCTCATAAATTTTAAAAATAATGAAAGTGTTTTGAAGGTTATTTGTGTCCACTTGAATAAGAAATGCCCATGTAGCTGATAAAACGTTATTTGGGATGTGTTTGTGATGATGCTATCAGAAGAAATTAACAACTGAATAGGTAGACTGAATAAAGAAATTACCCTTACCAATTTGGTGAATGTGATCAAATTCACTGTGTGTTGAAATTTTTAAAAATATTTTTTAAGTGAGGATAGGGCATATTTGCTCTCTATCATTGAGACATCTATCTTCTCCTGCTTTATAATATTGGTGCTTCTGGAGGTTAGGCCATTAGACTCACACTGGGAATTATACTATTATTGCCCCTGGTTCACAGGCCTTTAGACTTGGACTGGAGTAATACCACTGGCCTCCAGCTTTCAGATGATAGATTGTGGAAATTTTGGCTTCCATAATTGTGTGAGTCAATTTCCCACTTAAAATAAATTTGATTCTACAGTTATCAGAGGATATACTTGTATTAGAGCTTTCTAGAGAAACAAAATCAATAAAAGATAGACATAGACATAGATACAGCTATATCTTAAGTGGGGGAGTGCAAATTGGAGGTCAACCTCAGCAACAGAGCAAGACCCTGTTTCAAAATAAAAAGGGATTCTGGGAGTGTGGCTGAGTGGTTAAGAGACTCAGTTCAATTCCCAGTATGACCTCCAAAAAGCTGCAGGCTTGGAGATTAAACAACACTTCTAAATAATCTCTGTATCAAAGTAGAAATCACAGGAAAATAAAAATACATTGACTTTATGAATGAGTAAGCAACATATCCAATTTGTGGTATACAATTTCCACTAATGAGTGGAAATTTCATACACTAACTATATGCATTAGAAGCAAGAGAATTCCTCAGATAATCCAAAGAGAAAAATCTTCAAACAGATAATCTGAAGTCTCACTTCAAGAACCTAGAAAAAAAGGAGAGCAAAAATAAACCCTAAACAAGCAGAAAAAAGAAAATGATAAAGAGAAGTGGGTAAATCAGAGTAATTAAAAACAGAAAAATAATAGAAGTCAATGATAATAACTGGTTCCTTGAAAAGATCATTAACATGACAAACTTCTAGCAGAATTATAAAGAAAAAAGAGAGAAGACAGGAATTACCGATATTAGCAATTAAACATGGAATGCATTACAGACATTATAGATCTGAAAAGATAAACTACTAACAACTTGATTCACAAATTTGATGACTCAGATGAAATGAAACATTATTTACAAACCAATTAAAATTGCCACAACTTACCCAACATGAAATAATGTAATTCTAGAATTATTATGGAATCGAATATTCATTGGAAAACTCCCAAGCAAGAAATCTCTGTCAAGAATTTGCCAATCATGTAAAGAAGTATTCCTAAATAATTTCTACCACACAATAGAAGATGAAGGAATAGTTCCAAATTATTTTATAAATTAATGTTACCCTGACTCTAAAGTCAAAAGACAAAATAACAACAATAAAACTATAGAACAATATTCCTCAAAAATACAAAAGTTCTTAAAAGTATTAGGTGATAGACTGAAGCAATATTTAAAATGAATTCTATGCCAACAACAAATTGTGTTTATTCCTGGAATGCAAAGTTAATTCGTTATTTGAAAATCAAGCTAAACAAGAAACATTTGATGACTGGGTTATCTGAAACTGATGAAGTTTGATGAAGTTTGAAATTCTTGATAAAAATTTGGAATAAAGAAAAATTCCCTCAAGTTTAGATGAAAAGTTATTTAATAAGAAATAGTTAGCATTACACTTAGTGATAAGACTAACTGCTTTACCCCTAAGAATAGGAAAAAAGCAAGGATTATAAACATGAAGCAGGAAGTTTGCCTTGCAATACTTTTAAAAAATTGCAAAGAAACAATAAATGAATTAAATAAAATGCATGTATATCAAAAATGAAGAAATTAATCTGTCCCTACTAGACAAGTTCAAGAACTCTAAAAAAAAAGCCAAAAACAAACAAAGCAAAGAATCAAAAAAATTACCCTAAATAGAAAAACTCTAAGAATTAATAAGTAAATTCAGTAAGTTTGCAGAATGCAAATGAACAAAAATGAACTGTAATTTTTTATATAAACACTCAACATATGAATGTAGAGTATATAGTATCATTTATAATTTCTCAATAAAACATGAAATAATTTTGCACAAATTTAAAAATTTTATTCTAAAAAATACAGCATTTTTATTAAAGACATAAGATAGGACAATAAATAGATGGCCAAATCATGCTTATATGCTGGAAGACAAAATAGGAAAGATGTCAGTTTCCCCAAATTATATACATAAATTTATGTAGAGGTTTAATTCAAAGCTTCAGAAAACTGTGTGTCTCTATGTTTGTGTGTGTGTGTGTATGTGTGTGTGTGTACAAATCAACAAAATTATTTTAAACTTTGTATGGAAAGGCAAAAAACTATAAAGTTAAATAATTCTAAAAATGAATAATAGAGTGAGAAGAGTCAGTATACACAATTTTCAGAATTATTATGTAGCAACAGTCAATAAGACTGTGTGGTATTGGTGGATGGATACATAGATAATTAGAACAGAATATATAACCCACAAATAGACTCACACAGTATGTTCAACATAATTTTGACAAAATTCCAGAAGCAATTTAATAAAGATAGTCTTTTCAACAAATGGTGCTGAAGCAATTCATAAGCAAAATAAAGGAACATTGTCTCACACTTTATACAAAAATTAACTCTCCAAATTCATCATTGACTTACGTATAAAAATTAAAACTGCAAAACTTTTTGAAGTAAAAAAAGAATATGAGAATTTGCCCCTAAGTCTAATATGGATCTTTTCATATTGTCTGTGATTTGGGGGAGTGGAGAATTGCTTGGCTAATTGGTTCAGCTCTAAAAGAAGAAAGACTGGGAGATCAGGAACATAGAAGTCTGGGGAAGAGGTAAGTGAATGAGTATATGGAAAGATGAGATCTTTGTATCACTTGTTAACACCCACCAGAAAACATCCACCATCAGCATCTTCACTTTCTTGGCCCTCTGGCCCTGCACCTTCTGGTCCTGCGCTTGTCCAATATAGAACTTACCACTTTTGTTTCAGTTGTAAATTGTTTTGGACTAGCATGATCTCATAAGTTAGTGGTTTTGATGAAATTCAGCTCATTATGGGCAGTTCAAGATGCCAGATTAATTGAAGCTGTGAAGTTAGGTGTCTCATCTTTCTCAGGGCCTAGTAGTACACCAATAACTATGTTTCCAATGTATACTTCTCTGGTAAAGATCACATGACCTTGCTCTAAAATTCCATAAAATCTATATTGCAACTTTCCTATTGTTACTTTCCCTCGACTCTGTATTCCAGATACATACCATAGGATCTTTCATGTAATCATATTGCATGGCACAAATAGCAAGACTGAACTCCAGACTGGATCAATTTCACTCTCTTTACTTGATTTGGGATCAGTAAAGTTGGTAGTCATCAGAGTTCTTCAGTAAACAAATCAGTTTTTTTCAGCTTGAAATCTTTATTTCCAGAACTCGAAGAAGACTACCAGGCAATTATTCTTTGTTCTTAAAGTTATAGTTTCAAGAACCATTTATTTTTTTACCTTGAAAAAATATTCTTGGATGTTCCAGGTCATTTGATATCTAAAAGTTGCTTTCAAGGAATATTCTCTGACTTATTATAATGTTTATCTCCCATTCTGTGGAACATTTGTCTTCTATTTGACATATCTTTCTCTTCATTCTCATTATCTCCATAATATAACATAGTGAACCAATGTGATTTTCTATTAATTCCCTGATGATTCAAGCCTCTCTGTACTACTTTATAATAGAAGATGTAAATGTAAATAACACTTGCCCTCCCACCTGAATCCAAACTATTCCTGTTCTCTTTCCTGATAAGAACAAAAACAAATATACACCTTCAAATCGATGGCTGCAATTCCAGATATCTGAAGGAAAGTTGATTGACTTTAACGAAAGAGCTACACCTAGCACGGCAACTGCTCTTAAGGGTTACTTTGAGTTGAATTTAGGGTAGTTCACTGCCATTCTTTGGGATCTGTCTTCTTTGGGAGGTCATTAAGTGGAAATGTAATAAGGGTCAACATATCTGACCCTTTAAATACTTAAGGATGACCCTAATCTTTTCCTTTACTCCTAGAGGAAATGATTTTTTCAAGAAGTTTCTACTTGATTTTCCCCAAGATTGTAGCTGTTGCCTCACAGACTAAGGAAGCAGTATGAGAGGTCTTGCCGAATGCAAAGAATATCCATTCCATTACATACTATGCAGACACAGTGGATCCACTCTGCATCAGGGTTCTGCCAAATCAATTTATCACATTGGCTTCATATGCTCCCTCTCTAACATCAGGTTCATGATGAGGTGTTGAATTTCTTTTTCCAATATATGCATTTAAGGTCATAATTTTTCTTTTAAATATTGGGATAAGTCCACATCTAATTTATTTCTAAAATCTACTATTTTCATTATCATAGATTTTGAAATATTTTATGTTTTCCATTATAATTTTATCTTTGGTCAATACTTTATCTACATTTACACAAATACACACATAAAACGTTTGAAATTTTTCCAAAAGTATTATACTTATTAATTTCTTACTAATAACATTTTGGCCAGTGACTCTAATTTATGCAAATGTCAATCTTTAAAATTTGTGGACATTTGTTTTCTGTTATAGGCTATCATCTGGTTTTATGAATATTCCATGTGTTTCTAAAAGAAATGATATATTCTGTACTTTTGGGAAAATATTCCATAATATGTCCAGAATGTCAAGTTTGTTCATATTTTCAATTTTTTCCTGCCTTCTGTATTAGTTTGCTTTGGCTGCTGTAATAATGCATTACAGACTAGGTGGCTTAAACAAAAGAACTTTATCAAAATTCTGAACGTTGCAAGTCCAAGATCAAGGCCTTGTCAAGGTTGTTTCCTTTTGAAACCTCTCTTCTTGTCCTGTAGAAAGTTTGTCTTTTCTTACTACTGTGGTCTTCCTTTTGTGTGTACTTACTTGGGTTCTAATTTTTTAATCTTGAAAGAACACCAGAAATATTAGAGGTGGGTCCTCTCTGATCACCTCACTATAGTTTAATAAAAGACCCTACATCCAAATATAGTGTTAATCTGAGACACTGAGGATTAGCCTTTCAACATATGAATTTTGAGAGTTTGCTGCCAGGTCCATGCAACCCATAACACTGTCTCCTGTGGTCTGAATGTGTCCCCTTCAAAATTCAGGTATCAGGTATTGCCAATGTGATGGTATAAAAAGGAGAAACCTTTTCAGTGTAATAAAGTCATGAGGGCGCCTTACTCATGAATGAGACTGAGGCTCTTATAAAAGAAGTTCCACACAGCATTCAGCTCTCTTGCTCTGCAGCCTTCTGCCAAGCGGAGATGCAACACAAATTCTATCACCAAACACCAAATGATGGCACCTTGATCTTGGACTTCACTGACTCCAGAACTGTGAGAAATAGACTTTTGTTAAAGACTAAGACAACTGTGCCCATAACATTTTCCTACTTTTAATCTGGATTTCCCTGAAGTACTGAGAAGGAGAAGGAGAGGGAGGGAGGGAGGGAGGAGGGAGGGAGGGGAAGAGAGAGAGAGAAGTAGAGAGAGAGGGAGAGAGAGAGAGAGAGAGAGAGAGAGAGAGAGAGAGAGAGAGGGAGGGAAGGGGGGGAGAGAGAGAGAGAGAGAGAGAGAGAGAGAGAGAGAGAGAGAGAGAGAGAGAGTAATAAAACATTCCATTACAGCACAGACACTCATACATTTTAGGCAAGAGGTAAAATGGCATAGACCCTCTAAATGGCAATTGACAATATCTAATAAAAGTACTTGTGCAATGACCCTTTGTTGAAGCAATACTAATTCTGGAAATTTTCTTTTATGATATACCTCCAATAACTAGAAAATACATATGAATAAGTTTTTTTTTTTGTATTCTTTTGTATTTTTTTTTTTTTTTGTACCAGGGATTGAATCCAGTGATACTTAACCCTGACCCATATCTCCAGCAATCCAGCCCTTTTTTATTTTGAGACAATATGTCACCAAGTTGCTCAGGGCCTCACTGAGTTGCTGAGGCTCACTTTGAACTTGTAATCTTCCTGGCTCAGTCTTCAAAGTCACTGGGATTACAGACATGGGTCATCATGTCCACCTGCATATTTATTATTACAAATCATACCACTATTTCTTTTTGTGAAATGTTGGAAATAAGTTAAATACCCAAATACAGGATATTTTCATTTTACAGGAGCAAGAAGAAAATAATCCCCAAATAACTTATGAGTATTTACTTCTATGCCTTCAATCCTGGGCTAGATGGACTTGTGATAGAAACTTGCATACAAATTCTATATCTCCATATATCAGGTTTTCATTCTTCATCATTATAAGCATTTAAAATTGTGCACATTATCATTTCTTTATCAATGCATGTTGGTATTTATTATTTAATTACTTTTATTCAAACCATTTAAAATTTCCTTATATCATCTTAAAGATGCGAGTTACTTTCAAATATTTAATAAATCATGCCATATGCATACTTCTTTCAAATTGGCTTTAAGCTATTTATTAATCTTAATGCATTGTTAGTCTGAAACACTAAACCAAAAATGTAGTCTATGTAGTGTGAAGGATTTTCCTCAAAACCTTATGTAGAGGATTGTATTGTGAGAATGATAACATAGATAACTCAGAAGAACTGATTGGTGAGTCATTTTAACTTTCTATTTTGAAATTATTTTTAGGTTATCAATAAGTAGCCTAAAAAAGTAGTGCATACATTTACAAATTTCCTTCAATTAACTTTTTACGTGATACCATACTAATTTACACAAATGTAGTATAATAATATCAAAACTAGGAAATTAACATTGACAGACTACTAGCAACAATTTTACTCATTAAAATTCTGTCAATTTGTCTACTAATGCCTTTTTTCTACTTCTGTACCCACTTCACGTATTCATCTTTTGCTTAACTATGTCTCCTTAATTTTTGCCAATCTCTAATAGTAGTTCCTTGGTCTTCCTTTGTTGAGTCCTGGCAATTTTGAAGAATACTGGCCAAATATTTTGTAGAATCTCCTCCAATTCAGGTTTGTTTTAATGCTTTCTCCTGGTTAAAGTAAAGTACTTCTCTGAGTACTACCGAAATGATGTGCTATCTATTTATCATATTAAGAGCTACCTGATATGAAGCCCTCAAAGAGCTTCATTACTAGAGATTGGACATGTTAACTTGGCTTGCTAAGTGAAGTGATGTGTGCCAGGTTTATGACTGTAAATTTACTACATTTCCTTTTTAATTAATAAGCATATTTTAGGGAGATACATCGAAACATTAAAAATATCCTGGTTTGTTTCAAGCCAATGTGCACTAATTTGGGTATCCATAGATAATTCTTACCTGGAAAAACTTTTATTATATTCTTTGCCAACAGGTCATTTTTCTTTTTCATGATTTATTCTACTTTTATTAATGAAAAAATCTATTGTAAGGAGAAACTGTACATTTTCTGTATTTATTTATTTATCAGTTATTTACTTATATTGGTTTTAATTCATGGAGTCTTTCTTGTACTCTGGTTATAATCCATCACCTAGTTATTTATTTTGATGCTCCAAGAGTCCCAATATCTATCGCTGGCTTTCCCTTTGAGTTAGTTACTGCTAGACTGATAAGAGTTTCTATATATTGGAAGAGTCTTTAACAAAAACTTTAATAAAAATGAATGTTACCAAAAAATGAAACATCATTATTAAATTTAACAAAATGTGTTCCCACAATTTAAATGATTATAAGAAACAATAATATATGAAAAACATTTAAAATCAAGAAAATCTAAAATAACAGGTACTATAATTATAATTATTTTAATTATAAAGAAATGTACATTTAAACTAAAATATAATTTTTGACATTTATTTGGGAAAATATTTTCAACAAAAATCTATGTCTATGGGAGAAAATGCTAGATGACAAACTGGTAGTTTAAGTTGGAACAAATTTTTGAAGATAAGGTAATACATATTGAAATCTTGTCTTAAATTAATACTAGTTTATAGGAATGACTTCTCAGGAAATAATCATGGGCTTGTGTAAAAACTTATCTAAAATGATTTTTTATCCCAGTATTGTCAATTGACAAATATTAGGCAAAAGTCAAACATTCAACCAGATGAGATTTATTAAATATATCTTGATATAACAACATAAGGATTTATAAATGGCAGATATGCACCAATATTCCTGTTAGTGGTTGTGTGAATACTAAAATTTTGGGTGATTTGAATTTTCTTCCTTTTGCATATCATGATTTTCAAAATTGTTCGTATGTTTTATTTTTAGTGAGATTTTAACAATGATTCATAAAACTCTTATTTTGATACATCAAGACTTTCTTTGCTCTACATTATTTTATGTATGAAAGAATTTTATGCCAAAGATAAGCTATGCCACCAAATTGAGATTTCCATAAAATTCTGCCTTCCTATGCTTGAAAAAATCCATTTTCAAGTAATTATTAGCGTATGTGTTTTTTCCTAGGTACTCTCTTCTGTAGAAACCTACATGCCATCAGAGTAGCCTTTGGATTGTGTGATCATTGAATCATGCAATAAGTTCACACATGAATTTAAAGACCTCTTGCTGTTGAGTTGACAAAATCTAGATCTAAATCTTCTGTGTTAATTATGTTAGAAGCTAGTACACTGTGAAACATGATTCACTTGTCTTAGAAGCCCACTTTCTAATAACAATAAATGTCTGCAGCAGGCACTTGACTGGGAGGTGGCAAGTCATACAAATGAGCTTCTCTTCTCTTATGATTTCTGATGACTTTTCTCTGTGTTCAGGATCTTGCTTCCCTCTCTCATCCTTATGCTACAAATGTTATCTGTAATCAGGAGTGAAGGGATGGATGCACACCGTGGGCTGTCACCTGAGTGATTGCAGCAGTTAGACTGGATAATAATACTTGGAAGTAGTCAGTGTAAAAGAAACATCCTATAGTGTTTTTCTTCCAAAATACATATATAATATACAAAATCATTAATGCATGGATTTTTCTTCGCCTTCAGTCAAAAAATATATGTCCATTTCTAAGGTCACATAAGGTGAGCTATTTAATTCAGCCAATCTTTCAACCTTCCATCTCTAGTAGACCATTTGGCGATGTAATTCTAAAGACTGTCATGTTCAGCAATTGGACTGGACAGAGCCTTATTAGAGAAGGGCTTTTCCCTGATTAATCACAATCAGTTCCCATGTTCTGAAGAGCACTAGAAATTTGTGGAACTAGTTTTCAGAGATACTCAAGCCAGATGTTCTTATCAGAAGTGGTGCTTTTTATACCTACAAAATTAGAACCTGAAATTCATTGTATTATTGTTCCATGAAATCAAGCTCTTACACTATAGAAGTCTATAAAGCATATGGAGCATTTTCTTCTATTTGAATCCTACATAAAATAATCCACAACTTTAATATCAGAGTTTATATCTCTATACACTAATGAGTTAGATGACATAAACAAAGTGAACACTTGCTTGGCCAATAAAACAATAAATTTTATCACTATTTTAATGAAATTGCATGTAACATAATTATTTAAGAAACTACAATAGCATGAATTTTCAAAATTGTATTTTTTATTCATAAGGAATGTATGATAGAAATCTGATACAATGTTAGCCCAGTCATTGTAATCGACCATTCAGCTTCATTCTAAAATACCACTCAATGTCAGTTGCGATATTAATCTTTAGAAGCTGTAATGAATCACATAATATGTAATCACCCTTATTATGTTATTTCTGTAGCATAATTATAGATACAGCCTAGTTTAGTGTTTATGACGTCTACACATGAAATACAGAATGTATATAAAATATTGATGTCATTGTGTTTCACTGGCCAAATTAAAAACAAAAACTAAAAAACAATAAAACTTGAGAGCAAGAAGGTTTTTATTGTTTTGTTAATTTATGAACTTTAAAATTTACTGTTTTTATTAAACTGTATAGATACATCATTTAGATATTTGAAATTTCCTCTTATATATATGAAAAATCTCTTTTCTGTTCTTTCCACCTAAACACATTGCTATCTACCTTCCCTAAGTTTAACCACTGTTGTTAGTTTACTGGATATTCTTTGAGAGTTCATATATAAGAAAATACACGTACAAGTATTTTTCTTCTTTTGCTCAATAATACAACATTTCAAACAACTTTTGCTTCTTTCTTTGTTCATTGGACAATATATCTTGGCTATTTCCTCACACATATAGAGGACTTTTTATGGCTACATAATATTCTCTTCTTTGAAATACAATATATATTTAATTTTATATATTTAACATTTTTATAGACTCTATATTTGTGTGTGGATATGATTGTACCTTGTTTTGCTTTGTTTTTAGATTATTTTAATCTTTGGCTTCAATGAATACTGCTAACATAAGTAAAATTTTACTTATATCTGTAGGATGATTATTTAGAAATTGAATTACTGGTTTAAAGTGTACGTGTTGTTGAAATTTTGGTGGGTATTGTAACATTGCATAATAGTTCTCATATACACTCTTATTCAGAGTGTGCAGGAGATCTTGGTATACTGCTAGTTAGGTATATTTGGCATGTATCTAAGTATTTTGGTTGAACATTATTCTAGGTCTTATTTTCAAAACTAAGTTTGTCTTACTAGAAATCTGGTGCATAAGATTTTATGACTTAGATCATGCAGGAGAAGCAATTGACAAGATGACTTGTAGGGTCTCAAGATTCCATGCTTGGAAGTGAGTTTTTTATCTAGCACAGCTCTTACTTTCCTCTTCTCTAATGTATCCAGGGATATGAAAGGCTCCCTCAGTAACAGTGGTTTAATACAGCAATTTTTCTTAAGGGTAGGGAGAAACAAAATGTTCCCATAGGAATTACATCAGGGTCTTGGTGAAAGGAGGTAGCAAAAATTGCAAATTAGAATTCTCTCCACCAAGAATTCACATACCCTTCCTTTCCTTGTGAACAAGTGCAACCATCTGGGTATGAATATCACTGTCTAAGAAACTAATTTTATTAAAGATTAGCCATTTATCCACATTAACCTCAAAGGCAGAACCTTGACAGAAATGTGTTAATGAAGTACCAACACTGTGGACATCAATCAGTGTAAAAAAAAGTGAGTTTTATTAAACTGGATTTTTTTTATAGAATGAGCTTCACTGATTAGGATTCAACATAGAAGTTATTTTATATAAATGTTAAAGGAATAGCTTACTGATAATGTTATAGTACTGTAGAAAACAGGAGACTTTTTAATGATATTGATCTGAGTTCAAGTACTGACTCAGTCAGGCGCTAGGTATCCTGAACAACAATATTTAAACTCTGGGTCTCAGTTGCTCATCACTAAGATCAAGGTATAAATAATAGCATATTTTAAAATTATTCTTGAAATAAAACTTCATTCTGTAGTTTTCTAGGGCCCTGAATTGTTTAATCCCAGTAAGCATTTTGAACCAGGAACTTTCACCCCAGGCCAATTTACCAAGGTCCCTGAGTAGTCACTACAACACAGTTGTCACATGGCTGTTAGGTCTATTCAAATGGAGGGTAAGCAAGCCTTGCCTGTCCTTCTGGTGCACCAAAGGGCTCCATTCCCAATTATATTAATATAATCAGGTAATAAATGAACAATATCACCACTTGTTTTTTTTTGTTGTTGTTTGAAAAACAACTGATTGGACTAAATATTCCTCAGAAAGGTTGTATGGCAAAGGCATTACTTCTTTGGTGGCATGTCCTTAACTAGCCTAGTTCATTTCCCAAAGCTTTCCTCTGTATTTAACCTTCTAAGGTCTTCTTAACTGTTTTTACACACTGTAAATAAGTCTCTGATACTCTCAGACCCAAGAGGATACTGACTCAGATTTATTTTGAGAAAGAATCTTGATTTTCCTAGAAGTACTGAGATGGCTTTACAAGACCTAAGCTTATCTCATAAGTAAATACCACACATTTTTAGCCTTATTCCCAGTCTCCCATGGCTAAAGAAATTAAATATCAACATTATATTTAACTAATGTTAAGACTTCAATACATATCAGCACATGCTTGCAAATTTGTTTAACTGACATAGCTCCATATATTTAAATCCCATTAAGAGTAAAAATCTAAAATTTACCATCAGTTTTTTTTAATTTTCCCTAAATTTAATGTTTGGTATTATTTAGAATTTTTATGTGCATCCTGTATTTTTCTCTGTATAATTATATATTAGATGTTCAATGATGTTGCACAGAAATTGATAGGAACGCCTACAGAAAATAATATAAAAAGGTGGTTCAGAAAATATAAAATACCTGAAGTAGGACCTATGATAAACTAGTGTGCTATGCACCTGAGAATCTCAGAAAACAAAAAGCAGCAGAATTAGAATTGCTTTTGTGTTTACCACAATTTTTATTTCAAGATACTTTCTGCCTTGAACTAAGAAGACAAAGACACTATATTAACTAGTATGCTGCCTTTAAATGATCTCAGATACTTAAAGGAACATATGCAAGAATTCTTTTGACTTTGTTTTATATGTCTCTCCTTTGTGCACAGAAAAGCATAATTTTCATGAAAAAAATTTAAATGGCAATTTTCTGGATACATAAATAGCAAAAATGTGTAAGCATATCCATGGGTCATATTCCCTATTTGAGAAGTTCAGTGCCTTGGAGTCCATCTCTAATTTTGATTAATTATGTGTACCACTTGTGGCTCAATCAATTAACAAAAAGTTTCTGCTGCTGTGTTCCTGGCTGTCTGCCCAAAGAAAACCCTTCTTCTTCCTCTTCTTCATTTTTTTATTCCCTCTCAGTGTGCACTTAATCCAATTAACTCTAAATAGAGAGAGTGATACAAAGATCAAAGGAAAATGTTTAAGTATAAATTACCTGCACGTCTCTTGAGAAAGGATTATATCCCTTTAGATTAAGTGTGAAAGTGTTTCCTTCCCATATTGAATTCCCATTTTGAATACCTCCAGTGTAATTTTCAGACTATATAGAAAAATATGAAAGAATTCAGTCAGAAAGCTGTCTGTCTTCTTGTTACTGATTTTATCCAGGCCTTCATCATCAAGATGCATGAGATAATTTCTGAGATGATATAGAGTACCCATATTAAAGATTCAAGAACAGATTTATAGGATATTCAGTTGTCATACCTTGCTCTCATTTTGATGACATTCGTTGATGTATTGTGAATGATTTGGTAGACCAGGGAATACTGTGAGATTATATTTTAGTATAAATTTATTAATGACAATTTTGTGTTGCTCTTATTTTCATAAAAATGTTAATGATGTTGGTACTTTTCTTCCTGGTTAGGCGCCCACATTCCCAAACCACCTCTAGGATTGACACTAATTGGCAAGTCTTTTGGCAGTCTCAGCAAGGAGACAAATGACCACTGGACACAGAAACTAAACAATGTATTACCTGCAGGTTAAGGTTAAAGTGCAGTGAGTTGGGAATCTATGCTGCCATTACATTTGCTTCCACTAGGTGTCAAGGAGTGAAGATTTAGAATTTCTAGGTTGTCAATTTAAAATCGATCATCAGTATTATTCTAAATATAAATTTATCAAATGATGATTTCTTTATGAAATAACCAGGACTAATAGGGTTAATAAGTAAACAATATAATTTCTTCATTATTGAGAACATTCTATCAAGTTTGACATTCTTTCTTGCCTACAATTAAGTGTCATCATTATGAATTTATGCAAAATATGATAACAGCATGATTCCTACTCCACTAGATACAAATTTCCAAGTAAGTGGGACAGATTGGAACTGTCAAAGCTGTAGACAGTTTCAGGAAGATCCACATAAATGACTAGTCTCTGGCGACTTGAGCTTTACTCTAGAGAAGATTTTAAAACTGGACTATTGTGAATGGTGAAAAAAATTACTTTCCCTTGCCTTGTTGTTTATCTACAAGGCACACTGGAAAACATTGATTTTAAACTGAGAACACAGGAATGATACACCTATTGTCAACAACAAGAAGCAGAGATTGTTGGTAGCATAATAAAGTGTCTGAGTTTCCCTTTTTATTTGAAGTTATCAATTTTTCTTTAAGAATTGTTCAAAATACTATATTTTTGGAAGGTGTCCCATGAAGCAGGAGCAGTAATGATAGAGATGGGCACTAAAGAAAAAAGAAAACATGTACATCTCTAGGGTAGGCTCTTGAGATTTCTATTTTGTTGTACTTTCTCACTACAGTAAGAAACAAGATGAGAACTCTGTCCAGCAATCTCTAGAGATACACCTTCACTTCCATGTTCATTGTAGTCTATTACATAGTAGGCAAGATGTGAAGTCAGCCTAAAGGTCCTTCTACAGATGAAAAGATAAAGAGGTTATGATATGTATACACCTTGATACTCTATTTAGCTTTCAAAAACAAGGAAATCTTGATAATTTTAATAACATGGATGAAACAGGAAATTATAAGTGAAATAAGGCAGACCCAGAAAGATAAACACCTCATGATCCCATTTACATGTGGAATCTAAAAAAAAGTCAAACTCATAGAAGCAGAGAATAGAATAGTGAGTGGCAGGGGACTGGGGTGGTTGGCAAGCATGGTTGGCAAAGACAAAAAATTCATATAGAAAGAATAAGCTCAAGAGATCAATTGTACAACATGGTGAATATAGTTACCAATATACTGTATTCTTGAAAAATGCTGAGAGTGAGGTGTTCTCACCACAAAAATGATAACTATGTGATGAATGCTTGTATTAATTTATTAGATGTTTAATGAAATTAAACTCCTCTTATGCTGCACAAAGCTCAACTCAAAGTGGATCAAAGACTTAAGAAGTTTTATATTGTTTGTTGGCTCTCTGTATGCATTTTTCTAAGTTCCAAAAATTCTTGGCAAGACTTTATTTTTCAAAATTTTATGCCTCTGTATTAATATGTGTAAGTGGTTTTTCAAGGAATATAAACAGAAAATATAATAAAATGATCATTAAACAAGTTTTTTTGAGGATAAGTTTATTTAATATGCAGATATTGATGAATTTGAATGTACTATAATCTAATGGTTAAAATCAATATAAAATAAAGTTTTTATACATGCATTTTTCTTAAATGACTTTAAATAAATATTAACCTAGGTGATCTGATGATGATTGCAATCTATGAATTGTCATAATACCCTGCAATTATCAATGGATTTCAACAGCATTTTTCAAAAATTATAAATTTATTGGTGACTTTTGATAAAAAACAATATTAGACAAGTACTAATTGATCAAAAATTGCTGTTTCATTGTTTCAAGCATGAAAATTAAATGGAACAGATTAAATTAGCTTTTTTCTACAAGTAAGTATCTGATATTTAACAGCAGTAGGTCTAGCTGGTTTATAAAGTAGCGTGGCCTTTAACTCTTGCATTCTGCATATTTCAGATGTCAGCGTTCAGAAACTGATGAAGAGTATGGCAGCCACCTCAAGGAATTTGATTGACAAAAATGTGCTTCACAGGGGCTGGGGAGATAGCTCAGTCGGTAGAGTGCTTGCCTTGTAAGCACAAGGCCCGGGTTCGATCCCCCGAACCCCCCCCCAAAAAAAAAAAAAAGAATTATGGTGGTAAAAATGTGCTTCACAAATAAGCTTTATCGATTTAATTATAAACAGCTGACAAATTGTTTAATATCACTCAAGTCATAGTAACTTTACTTCTACAGGATGCTGATGCAGTACATTTATAGTTTAACAAAAAATTACCTTAAAATTATTAGAAAATCTTTTTGATTTTCAGTAATGGGACTCTATCTTGGCAAAATATAGATAAAACCTTTAAGTTATGTTCTTTGTGTGATTTTATTTTTCGTTGCACTAATTTAGGGTGAAGAGTGAATTTACAAAACTAATATTGCCTATTTGGATCTGAGTTTGCAACTTGGCTAATTTTGTGTGCTATTTTTCTTTACATAACTGCACTTATTACCAGATAAAATTATATTACTGTACAATAAGAGAACAAGAAGAAAGAGTAAATCTATCAGTGTGTTGGACTTTTAACTGGATGGAAACAAGATTGTTTCAAGTTAAGAACTTCATCTGGAGCTTTCTCAAACTGACCATGTTTAAATATCATATCAAGTCAATCATTTTCTTCCTTGAGTAACATTCCAGTAATATCAGTTGGAAATACCAGGTTAACTCCAAGTCTGTGACCCTTTGTCTCCCTTGTTGGTAAAGAAAGAAAAGGCCGGTTTAAATCTCTTTGACTGTAAACCTCCAGATTAATCCACAGAATAAGGGAAAGAAAGGTGAGGAGGATTGGATATCATAAAGATATTGGGAAGATCAGTGGTGTTGAAGGAAGGGATCCAAAGGAAAGGAGGAGGAACAAGAAAGATGAGGAAATGCAGAATGAATTTAACAAAATCATGTTATATACATATATAAATATTCTGTGTGGAATTTCACCATATGTATAAGTACAAAATAATCAATCAAAAATAAATAAGTTAAAGGAAGATCAATAGATAGATGAAGGGGGATAAGAGGAGTGAGGGGAGAAGGGAAAGGAGAGGAACGGGTACTAAAATCAAATTTTATGCATATACTATTTGGTCAAAATGAATCCAACTACTATGTGTAAGTATAATGTTTTAATGTAAATAAATAAATCAAAAAAGTGTGGGTGTGATATTTACAAGTTGAAACATAATAACAAGTTTGTATGTTTAAAATGCTATTGTCACAATATACTTGCTCTATGATGTAAATAAGCTTAGAGTTTATGCGTTTAGGGGCATGGCTCACTAGTATATATGTTTGGTAAGTTATATAATCAGATTTTTTTAATAAAAATGCTCTAAACCGGAGAATTCCTCTTTTCAGTGATCCACACGCCTTACTTACATATCACATGTAAAATCCATATCAGAACATTTCCAAAAATGGGAGATCAATTACATTTGGGAAATTATACTGACAGGGTCAAATGTCTCTAAGGGAAGAATTTTTGGTCTGTGTTGTTATTGTTTCTCATTTTGAATCATTAATTAATTTGAATTTGTTACAACTTATCATTTGTTTTCATAGTGGTTAAACAGTATGGTCCTTTTCATTATTTACCAGTCAATATCCTCTTTCCTTTTTCTAAAAATTCACAAACTTATTTTGTGAATTTCATTGATTCTTTTTTAATGTACTGGCTATTTCATATTGTTTTCCTGGTGGTGGAATGTAGGTTTTGTTTCTGTGCCTATCCTAGTACCTCTTTAGTCGGAAGATAAACATACAGTACCTGCTCAAGTATCACACAGGGAATTAATTAAATTTTAAGACAGTAGATAAGGTCCCCTATGAAAAACTCTTTCGGAAATTAATTACATGGCATTCATTTGCATGGGCACATAGTAGCAGAAAAGTGAGGAGTTAGTTCTAGCAAACCTCATTTTCTTACATCTGAGTGGAAGGAAAAGCTGATAATGCTGATCAACACAGACCTTCTTTATAATAAAAGTAAGAATAAATTCAGTAGTTAAACTAAGTTGCTTGATTTCCTCTTCCAATCATTAGTTTTGCTCTGGGAAATAAAATAGAAGCATTGGTCAGAGCTTGCATAAATATCTAGTCCATGAAAACCGAAAAGTAACACAAGCTGACAAAAGGAAACAAACAAACAAACAATAACTAGGAGAACCCACCTGTTGCCATTAAATACAGGTATGAAAAAGTTCTAAATCTTTGGGCATTCTTTGAAGACATAATGGAACTATGTGGTGCTTAAATTCAAAATTATAGTTCATTCAATAAAGCAAAGTTTGATTTTATATAATAAGTATAATTAGAAAGTTTTTACAAAACTCATCTAAGGACTGTATCTTAGAAAGAACCATTAAAGCATAGATATTTTATCAATTATTATATTCTATAGAAAAATCATTACTTACATAATTTTCTGTCCTGTATTTTTAACTTCTTTAAGCAATGTCTTTTCAGGCATTTATCTTCCAGATAGTAAGAACTCCTTGTTCACATTACTTACTCAATAAGTTTTAAAGAAAAAGTATATGGATGCAAAATAAATTATGTAGTTAAGCACATTTTATAATAATGCCTGACAAATGAATGAGTCATCATTATAAAATCGGACATTTTAAGTTAAAAACTGGAAAACGTAAATTGATTGATAGGTTTAGATCAAAACTTAGGTTTAGTTTCCAAACTTAGTTTATGTTATTTGGTGTTAATTGTGAGATGGTGTATGCACAAATATGGTTGGGAAACTGCAGTATATATTATCACTGCAACATTTTCCGAACCTGTAATATGTTAATATACTTGGAGAATGGTGGAGAAATGCAATATAAATTAGTTCATAACTTTATTTATCTTAAGAATTCCTTAGAACTCTTATTCTAAGACACAGTTAGGAGAAATCACTTCAGTGAAACTGACATGCAATAAAATCAATTAGAAAAGAGGATTCTTCTTGTGAACTCCATGCCAAATAAGTGTTATTTTTTTTTTTGCCATTTCCAATAGTATTTTTAAAGTGTAATGATTCTTCAAGTGAATAAGACATCAGTGCTAGAATCCAAGATTTTATATTTTATTATGGCAATGGAAAATTTTTACAGTAGTGATCAAATTAAACTGATCACCACCTTAAGCACAGTTTTAATAAATCCCTCTCTCTCTCTTTCTTTCTCTCTCTCTCTCTCATTTTTAATTGGATCTTGGATGACCTACTAACTACCATGTAACTTATCTAATTCAAAGTTTATGGAATTTTATATTTTAAAGACCAAAGTTTGTTGTTAATCCTGTCTTAGAGGTTACTATTGAATTACTATCAAATTATATTACATAATTTTTTACTCTATAAAATGGGAGGGCTTTGATTTTATTCAACTTCTGCTATTTATTCTATTATTTTTTTACATGGAATTTTTAGGATGTAGTGATTTAAGAAAACAGGAACAGTAGAATTAGTGGTGAGAAAAAAAAAACAATAATGTACTAATTTCATACATTTTACTTGTGTTATTCTCTATTCTGCTTTAAGCCAAATTTAAATGAACACTGGATTTTTAGTACATAATATTTTCAAGTTTCTTAAAATGTAAGAAAAATGGTGAAATTTTTATCACTAAACTTTGTACCTTATTTCTGCTGAGCTTTAGGAATGAAAAAAAAAATCCTTGGAGATTGTGAGTTTTTATAATTCTTTTGTATTTTATTACTATCAAGATATTTATTGGGGACTGTGATTGCAGACACTAGCTAAAAGATAGATAAAAGGATCTTCACAATGAGAACACAAAGTTTAAATTGTACAGTAAATTGTTGGACCTAAAATGTTAAAAAAATATGTGCTAGAGAAAGAATGGCTATTAATTTAAAAAGGAAGAAATTGATTCAGCACAGAACAACCTCTGAAATCTCTACTTTCCTCTCAAATTAGTTTCCATTTTTGAATAAATCTTGGAGGTCATAGAATATGGTATATCTCTCAGGATAAATTCTTATATCCAAATGTATATCAGCATCTAATTCTGAGCCTAGCACACGGCAGATGTTCAGTACACAAGTGAAGAAGCTTTGCTACATGGTGATTTTAAGAAACACAAAAGCTGTTCAAGAAACTGAGACACCTATGACCCAAAATCTATAATAATATTAAATAGTTGAACACATTCCACAAGATTGTAGGATTTTTTTTAAAGATAGATCATCATTTGAAAAAAAAATCATAGAAAATTTCAATGAAAAGATAATTGTGGGTCAACATCAGCAAAAATATAAGAAAGGCAAAGGCAAAATTATCAGTACTCTCATTGACTAATAGACTGTTGTAGGCTACAAACCCTAGAAAAATGGTCCATAGAACCAAATCTCTAATCATGGATTAATTAATTCAGCTTCTGCTATTTGTCACATAGTCAAATCAATCTTTTGTGATACAAATTATATTTAACAAATGAATCAAGAATTTCATTGACTAGGCTGTTCTTACAAAACTATGTTTTGCTGTTTGTCTAGGAAATTTAATAAAACTAGGGACTAAAGTTTTGGAAAGGACTGAGGCTTTTAGAAATAAACTTGTATTTGCTAAATGAAAATTCTTATGAGGTCTGAGTTTTCTGGGTCCTGTGTTCCTGTGTATACTGAGAGAAACCTGCTTTGTTTCAAATCTCCAAGTTATTTTTTCTCTCTTCTGATTGTCCCATTGGGTCTACTTTTTGTTTCAGGAGACCCTCTACTAGGCACTAATCTTTCTTTTAACATCCTTTCAGTTCCAGAAACTAGCTCTGTGGGAAAAAAATATGCTCAAGGGAGACAGTTCTTGGATTAGTAACTTGCAGATGGAGCATGAGAAAGGAAGTAGGAAAAAGTAATAAAGTTAAAAGCAGTTTTGTAAGTGCTTCATTGGAATCAGAGCCACATTCACGGCAGCTTCTCTGTTTATTGATGTATTTGTCAAAAGTTGTTCACTAAAGTAGAGACTTTAATTTTACTAAATACATCTTAAAATTTCAAAATAGTGATTAAACCACTTCTTGCAATTTCCATCTTATAAAGTGATTTTGTTATATGATAATATGCTACAATGTTGATAATACTTAACCTTTGTAAATGATAATATTAATACTTTCCTATTATAGGATTTTACAGTTCATAAAGCATATTAAAATAATTGTATCACTTGATGTTGACAGAAATCTCTGAGAAATAATTACTTTATAGATAAGATTTCTGCATCACAGAGAATTGTCATGAAACCTAAAGGATTTTATTTAAGGAACTAGAAATCAGCTATTTCGACAGTGAGTATTGTGATTTTGTGTATTTTACTCAACAGATTTAAGCCTCAAATACTCCATAGAGGTAAAACTGACTTTAACACATTACTCCAACCCTTGCCATAAGCTTACTTGATACCTGTGAACTACTTCCTCTTCTGGTATTTAAAGTTATCCTTAAAACACTCACAATCCCACCTCCACACCTGAGAGCTTTCATGATGACACAGCCTGCAACTGAAATTTTACTTTTTGGTCTGCATCATGAGAGAGGCTGGTTACTTCTAAATATCCAAATAGACTTTGAGTGGCACATGAGGTGGACACTAGGTGGGTTGACTTTTTTTCAATTGTATCCTGAAATTCTGGATTCAGTGTGAAAGATTCCTCCCCACCTCCTGGAGGTAAACCTGAAATAACCTGCAAATCAAGGTATTCCATGATCTGTTACCATTTAACCTAAGTCAGGCATATTAGGATTAATGCAAGTCAATGTCCAACTTTGGAGTAAGTTATTATTGAAGTAGAGGCTTCTACCTTATCCTTTGGACTTGAATTTGGAAGCATATCACCTTGGAAAATCTCTTCCATTATATGATCCAACAATTTCCTTTATCGTTTATTGTCTATATTATATTTTTAGGAACATTTTAACTAAAACATCATAATAGACACAACAAAAGAATTTGGTTGGCTTCTCTTGAAATCAAAATAAGCCTCCGAAACTTGTCTGAGTAGTAGCTTCTACCATTTCTTAATAAGCCCTTTAATTACATTACAATGAATCAACTAACTGCCATTGTTACTCACATTTCTTTATTTTACCTTGTTAACTAAAAAGAAGGAAAGCTAATGCATCTGTTTTCAACTTTCCTTTTAAGAAAGTGATCTCTGATGAAATGATACTCCTCAAAGGGGAAACTTCCACAAGCTCTTTTTGATTGAACTGTATTTCTTCTAAAAAAATGAATATTTTATCAATATGCTCTCACCATTATGCAATGCATTTCCACTAAATTGCTTTCTTTTTTCTTTAATTGGTGTAGTCTACTAATCAGAAAAAGGTTGGCATTTTTGTTTGAAGAGGAGATAAAACAATTGAATTTGCCTGACATATGTTAAGCTCTAAACTCTATATTCTAACAATTAATTCTGAAAAATTTATAGTGAATCTATCATATCTGGATTAAAACTTCTTTCATCTAATAGTGTCACAATAACCATTTTCCAATGCTTTAGTTTTTTTTTTTTTTTTTCACTAGAGTAAGCAGTAGGGTAAAAGTTATTTGAGGATTTCACTGAGAACATGGGTAATGATGTATTATTTTTGGTGTCTGGAAACATATATAAGACATTACAGAAATGAATGGCAACCCCATTGGATTAATTTGAAAGTAGATTTCTCATTCTTTTCTTTTCACTGTGTTCTTAGATGCTCTTTCCCTGTAGGGGATTTGCTCTACATGGCATTATCCAACTGCAAATATATTGTTGAACACACACTCTTCTATTTTATAATCTGGACAATAAAGGCATAAAATTGAAGTATCAAAGGGGATGGTGGTTGACTAGTTGGATCAAGTGTTGGGAAATCAGAAATATGTGCCAGAATAGGAGAGTTGATAAGGAGCTCTCCCAGGAATGTTCAGAGCAGACTACTTGGAAACACGTCCTGGGTTGACAAAGCATAAGTTACACAATTCTCTGAAACCCCAGCTAGCAATAAACAAACTAATCTACAGAGTCATTATTATGCTCATGGAAGCCTAAAACTTGCTCAGATCTTTAGAAAAACATAATGCTTATCTATCATACAATTCTTGGCACCTGGAACAATCTCTGTGTGTGTATGTGTGTGTGCACACTTGTGTGTGTGTACATTTGCATGCATATTTGCTTATTATACATAGAATTATTTTATTTCACTTGCAGTTATAAAGGAATCAATTTTATATTTATCTTATATAGAACAAAATTTATTGCTTTTGTGAATATAATGAAATTTATTCCCCTAAATTTTCTGTTCTATGGATAGAATACTATATACTTTAAAAATAGTCTATTAATATTTAGGTACTTTTGAATTTTATGGTATCATAAATAATGTCTTAATAGAAACTTGATAATACTTCAATGCACATGTACTTTTCTGTACATTCCTACTTAGCTCTTCAGAAACCTATCATTTGGTTAAAGTATGGTCATTTTTATGGTCCTTGATATAAATTGTAAAATATCCTTTGAAGTGTTTGAACTACTATGTAAATGCTGCCTAGCAGAGTGCTTCCTTATCGTGCCTTTGGAAACATTGAGTTTTAACTAACAAACCTTTGCCGACTCGATGAATAAAAATATCTGTGTTTTCATCTGCATTCACTTAATTAGGTTATCTTCTTGCTCTCTTCCACCCTTTGGTCATCTCTAAAGTCATGCTCACATTCCTCTCCTCCTGGCACAGAAGACTCTTCTATTGGGGCAGAGTAATTTTGTATTTAATTACTCTTTTCAGCTTACTATGTAGCAGTAATTCTGTACCCTGCTACCCTCAGATCCATTTTGGATGTAAAAATAAAAGAGAATAATGAACAACATTGACTCTTTTTGCTCTTTCCATTTCCACTGTAATAATTCTAGAAATTATATTTCTGAGTAACTAGGATAAAAGTTCTCAAAGGAGGAAATGTATAAAACAGAATCACAACAAGTTATATTTCTGGTTACCTCATTACAGCTTTATTTATTATTTATGCATTTTCTTTTGTGAAGTGTCTCTTTATCTTTTTTGTTCTGTTTTTATATTGGCGATAACTAAGCCAGTTTGAAAGGGCCATCATTAGATATTGACTTGGATCCCTCTTTTTTCTTTTATTTGACCAGATCACCTACTTTCTAAAGAAGAAAAATTTGCAATAAGTTCAAAAGTTCTTGTTGCTTAGAAATTTTCCAGATGCATATTCATTCTTACTATTATCCAAGACTATTCTTACTATTATCCAGTCATAAAAGTATCTCTGTAGTAATTTTGACAGTATCATTCATTTATTTATATGTGTTTTAAATACACATGTAAAAAAATAGTAATTGTAATTCTTCAGTTCAGTACAGTATGAAATTTTCCTCAGAATCAATTTTAAGTCTTTAATTATGCTTAACTCTGTTAACATAACCTAAAATTCTATGAAATAAATTTATTAGATTGTTTTTAGTATTTAAAAATGTAAGTATTTCAAGGTGCCTTTAGAAGAATTTAGAAGGCATCTCAGACTTGGGATTTATTTCCACTTACAAGGATTTAAGGTGTCTTTTCTGAAACCAGACTAGAAAATAACTGAGGTAGACTTCATAATTTCTTTGTCATTCAGATAACAATTAGTAAATTGATTAGTGCTATGGAGTGCTAATTTTCTCACTAATGAGAAACAATGACACAAAACCTTATAGGTGAAGCTTTGAAGATTAAAAATACAGTTTTAGCACACAAGAAAAACAAGTGAGAGAAAACCAAAATAGATTTATATCAACTTAATGAATTTGTGACTCTAGGCCACCTCCAATTAATGAAAATCTTAATACAATAAAATAACTCAAAAATAGAATTTTAAAATAGCAAAAAACAAAAAAATTTATTCCTACATAAATAACATAGGTTACATTAAATATATTGTTTTAGTGATTCAAGAACACTTGGTAAAGTTCGAAATCAAGTGTTAGATTGATATGGTTTTGAGAGTAGCCCATTCAACTTGATTGTTATTTTACTTTGCCTCTTTGTGTTTGCAGAGATATTGACAAAACTGTGATTTTCATAAGAATTATGATAAAGATCCCCATAGATCAGTCCAGAAAAATTACAAGGAAACAAGTGGAAAGTTTATATTGTGTTGTTGAACGCATCACAAATGAATTATTTTGTCAAACAATTTAGAGACAAATAGTTGAGTTCAAGTAGATTAATATTTAATTTGGTTAGGTGTGTATTTGACTAACCCAGCTAATCATAATTATCCAAAATTTTTACAGTCATTGATATTTCAAGTAAAAAATTCTAAGTTTCTCATAAAAGACTTTACTAATAGTATTATAATTTATATTTTAATCAGTGGTAGACATACAATATCTTTCATCACTATGAAAGAAAAAATTTGGACTTCTTATTTCTCATAACAGGTTTTCTTAATAGTCGAGAAGAATCACTCCAATTCAGTTTTTTACCAAAACTAAATTCACTTTGACTAATTTCTCATCCTTTTCCCCCTACTTTATTGGTGTCAAACCTTGTACCTTGCTGTCCAGCTCCACTGGACTGATCATGTGATGAGAATGGATGATACTAAGATGGCTTAGTTACCTTATGGAAATCTGAAGATTAGGCATGTACTAGAAACATTGAAGAAAGGTTTCCAAGGTATACCAGAAGAGCCATTTTAAGAGAGTTAACACTAATGTCAGAACTGAAGGAGCTACTGAAATCTTTAATACTTTCATTTATTTTGAGCAGCTTTGCAGTTACTCTGACTGTGGAACCCAGGCAAGGGTTGCTAATAATTGCATGTTTAGCAAGAAGCAAAACACAGTCATAATTAAAAATTATTATCTATAGTTAAAAAATCTTAGTGCTTAATGATAAATTTAAAGCCATAGCAGTAAAAATTAATGTGATAGAGTATAGATGTGGAATGTTACAATGCATATGAGATATTAGCTAAAAATGCAGGGTTTTTTAATTGTAATCTTAATGTCAACATTTTCCAACATGTGTTGAACATCTAATGATACAAGATTCAAAACATAAAAACAAATACATAAAAGAGGTATGAAAAATCACTATATAAATTTACTACAGTGCATTCTATGTTGTAAATTTGAGATGGAGTGAAGAGTATGTCAAAGGGTGAGGAGTCCAAATTATCTAGAAAAATATTGATGACATTTTACAATTAGAAAAATCTTGTTTTGTTGCAATGATGTTGTCAGGTCTTCTTTAAATTGTGGAGAGCAGATGACCCCCTGGTCATCAGTTGATCCTGCAGTATCAGCAAAAGCCAAACCTGGGAAATATTCCTTGACAAAAGGTGAGGATGTTAACAGCCTTGACACTTGACTCTGGCCCTTACGGTTATCAGACTTTCCAGTACAATGAACTTCCTGGGTGCAGCAGGACAGCTGCAAAAATATTTCTAGTTCTGTAACATTTTAGTACAAAAAGAAGCCTCTTGATAACTCACAAGTCTTGAACAATTTACAATGCCCCTGTAGTTTAACTTCCTGATGATGAGACTCTATTTAATAAACTTGCAGAGCTAGTTCTGGGTCACTGTGCCTCCATCAGAGTGCAGTATCCCACCTGGCCCCAGTTTTGCCTAAAAATGCCTCTGTGTTTTCTTCAGTTCTGTGTTTTTCTTCATCTCCAGTCACCCCTACTCAAGATACTTTGCAGATGCTATGCAGGTCGCAGCATTAAATAATGAAAATACCAGAAGCAAAAGGTTAGGGAATAATTCAAGGAGAGCAAAGATGTGAGTTTAGCAGTGCAAAACAACAGAGAGGGTAATGCTATTTTGCTAAAGAAGAAAAGGGGAAGGGGAGTTCATTCACTTCTAGTACTGGGGACAAAACCCTCAATGATATGCCCCAACCTACCTTTCCAACAAACTCACTTACTACATCTCATCATTGTCATTTCTGAAAATTCTTTCTCAGTTTTGTGTTATAAAATGTTGTTCATGCTATATCTTCAGCCATTAGTGCCCATACTCTTCCATTAGCTATCTAAATCCTTCCCGACTATGTAGGGAATTTTCAGTTGAGCTTTTCTCTGATCTCCTAAGGCAAAATAAATCATCTTAATAGTGAAATTTTCCAATATATTTTCCATACTTCTATGTAGGTCTTCTGTCCTTGTAGAATATTTAAATTAGCTATGTTTGGTATATTCCATTAAATGATAAACTCCTGAAGACACAGATAGGTTTTAACATGTATTTTTATTCTCACAATGCTAAGAAAGTGAATGATACAAAGTTGCCCTCAAAAGATTGGTTGAAATAAAAGATAATCAAAGGGAACACATAAGATAATATAGAAAAGAAGTATGAAGATAAAGACAATTATGATGTTTCATAACATATTGATAACACTCTAGAAAGTAAAAATTAAAAAATAAATATTGGTCCAACAACACAAATGAATCTCCCAAAAAAAAATAATGAGCAAAAAAGATTTTGGTTAAAGAATACAAAATCCAGTCACAATGAATAAGTTCAAGAGACCAATTACACAATGTAACTGTACTTAGTTGAAAAATATTAAGATGTTGGATGGATATTAAGTGTTTTCACTACAAAAAATTATAAATATGTAAAGTAATGTTGATGTTAATTAGTTAGATTTAGTCAATGCACACTGTACATATAAAGTATATTGTATATCCAGTAAGTTCATGAACTTCTATCTGTCAATTAAGAACATATTTTTAAAAGCAAGAGAAACCAGATACACAATAGCACACACTGTTGACCACATGTAAATGACATATTAAAATATGAAGAGCAATTTTTAAGTTTAGTATTGTTGTCTTTTGTGAAGTTGTGATCAAAACACAGCAAGAGGGGATCCCTGTTAGGTTGGTATTTTATGCTTTATTTGAATACTGGTAAAAGGAAAGCATTCTATTTGTGAAATTCATTGAGTTGTAAATTTTGATTAGAGTGCTTTTCTTAAGGCATATTATACTCTGTTCAAAAACTTTTTAAACAAAGCATGTGTTAATCTAATCTTTGTGGAGAAATACACATGAAAGCAATGATGACACAGTTGCAAGATGAATCTCAAATCAAGATACAACGACCCAACTATCCCACTCCTTGGTTTATATCCAAGATGTAGAATCAGCACACTACAGTGATGCAGCCACATTCATTTTTATAGCAGGTCAATACACAATTGCTAAGCTATGGAACCAAACTAGATGCCATTCAATAGGGGAACAGATAAAGAAATTATGGTGTATTTACACAATGAGTATTACTCAGCCATAAAGGAGAATGACTGTGACTTTTGCAAGTAAATGAAATAAACCAGCCTCAAAAAAACAAAGGTTGAATATTTTGCTGATGTGTGAAAACTAACACACAGTAAAGGGAAAGAGGGAAAGAATAGAAGCTCAGTAGATTAGACAAATGGGAATGAAGGGAAGGGGAGGGGATAGAAAACAGAATGAATTTGAAATAATTTTCCTGTGAACTTCATATGAGTATACCATAGTGAATCTCACCATCATGTACATCCATTCAAATAGGGTTCTAAATAGAATAGATATATTCTATGCTAGTATAATTATATCAAATGAATCTACTGTCATGTATAACTAAAAAGAACCAAAAGAAAATAGGTATAATAAGCACAGGGATGTCGAAAGACAAAGGACTGGGAATTCTGTCTGTGTGTGTGTGCATGTGTGTGTGTGCTCTCTTTGGTGTAGTAAATGTTTTGGAATCTCATAAATTGATCTATGTCTCAGGCCTGGCTCTGTCCACCATATTTGGCAATTAATACCATAAGGTCTCTTTGGACAACACAAAATGAAAAATTCACAATTTTCTAATTATGACTGCAATGGTTTCAAAGTTTGTTAGACTTGCATAGATATTCATTAAAAGTAATGCAAAAAAGGATGAAAAGCAAGAGTTTATCACAAGACATTGGATTTTGTGACCACATGTAGGCATGGCCATGAGTCACTGGTAACATTTGTCACATTCTGTCCTTCAGACCAAATAGCACAGCACATGGGAACTGAACACAGTATTTAAGCTTGTTTGCAATGTACCAGGAATTCAATTTTATTTTCTCCATCTGTTGTTATTTTTTATTTTTGAATCACAGTTTAAAACTAAACGGAATACCATTGTGTATGTTTTTTAAACTACCAACATAATACGTGTGTTAAAATCCCAACTCTTGGCAGGGAAAAGAATAAGTCCAATTGCCTTCATTCGAACTTTCCCTCTATTCAAATAAAAAACATTAGGTGAGCTCTAAACTCACAACTCATCCCTGACTGCTTATGCTTGAAGTGAAATTGCATTTTTGAAGAATTGAATACTTCTCTAGCTAACTCCCGAGTGCATAGTTATCCTACTTCTATTTTCCTGAAATGAGGAACTGCTATTGTGTAATGCATCTGGAGGTCATTAAAATGAAAGTTGGTAATTTCTGAGCATGGTACTGGTAATAAGATTTACTTTGTTTTATGGATAAGTTTTTATATAATTGCCCAGTTATTTTAGATGAATTTTCCAAAAACTGACTATAAATGTTGGCCTTTGCTCACCAGGCTAATGTGGCATTTACAGAGGAGGTACACAGATATGCTCAGTGTATGGCATGAATGCCAACAAAGTAGTGGCTTTCCATCTACACAGCATTTAGAGATACTGTGGATTATTAAAGATGGCCTTACTTACATTTATTCATATTAAAACGCCTAGTTCTGGGCACACAGTGCTGGATGGCTTATCTGAAGTTTTGATGACCTTCCAGAGACTTCCTTATTAGTATGGGAACAAACAAATTATTATATTTTACAGACCTAAAATTAGAGACCTACTTGCATACATCTTCACATATTTGGGGGTTAAATAATGGATTGGAAAATGTAATAATTCCAATTACATGGTAATAGAAAGGGTAGAATAATTGAAAAACTCATTCAAGCAATTTTTAACTTCTAACATCTACTCCATAATACTCTACCAGAGGTTGTCAAACTTTTCAGTAAATAGCCAGATGTTGACTATTTTATTTTTTGTCAGCCTCACAATCTTGGTCACATTTACTCACTGCTGCTGTAATGGTACAAGTTTGGTCAGAGAGCATATATAAATGAATGAGTCTGCCTAATACAGGCTGTAATCTAATTAAACTTTATCTACAAAATCGAATGGTGGGCTAAATTTGGTCTACAAGCAATGGTTTACTAAACAAATAAAACATTTGATAAGAGAGGTATTCATGTTTTCTCCTTCTCTTGGCATAGCTATTCAATTCTGTTACCTTTATATTTTTTCCTCCTTTCCCAACCAAGTTTGTTATTTCGGGGGGTGGGAGGGATTTCCAGGGATTGAACACAGGGGTGCTTAACCACCGAGCCCTTTGTAATATTTTATTTAGAGACAGGATCTTGCTAAGTTGCTTAAGAATGCAATTGCTGAGGTTATCTTTGAACCCAATCCTCAGCCTCCCTTGCTGCTGGGATTACAGGCAAGCACCTCAAGTTTTTTTTTTTTTTTTTTTTTTTTTTTTTTTTAACAAAAATAAACTAAAAAAGCAACATCAAAGTTTGTAATGTAAGGTTGGATCCAGTGGGCACTTTGCATGTGCAATCACAGAAGCTCTCACATGGACAAAACTTCCAATCTTCAGTTAATGCTCTCTTGCTGCTGTCTTGAAATCTTCAGGATTTTTTATAACAATGAATCCAGTATTTCACTTTGCTCTGGGACATGAAAATGATATAGTTTGTCCTAATAGATCTCACTATAGATATAATTTGTCATGTGATTTTCACCATTAGGATTCTTATGAAACACTTCTCTGGAAAATCAGACCAGTGTCTTGTATGAAACATCTACTAATTAGAATGGCACACCTTTGACTTACTCTCTGCTTTCGACCTTTGTGCAAAACCAATGTGTTATTCCACAAATTAATAATAATTGTTAACATTACTTAATTAAATGTTTTTAAATCAATAGATCTCTTTAAAGACAGAAATATAAGTTATATGATTTATAGTATATCAATCATTGTTTTGTTGGAGACCTTGAAGCTGTTGTAGCTATTTTTCTAAGAGTGGATTTGACACAGAGTTGGTCACATAGGTATTTGAGGGCTGAAACAAAACAAAAAAGAATCTAATGCTAAGGGAACACAGATATTAGTAACTGCAGGAACCAGCTTCTGCCTCTAGAACTTGGAGAAGAAAATGCAAACTAGGACATACAGAATGAATTTGGGAAGTGATGTTGTACCACTGGTGCTGGTATACCTCTGATATGGAGGAGCATTACTACTGTGGGCTGATGCTTGGACTTCTGAAAGGTATGTGACAGGTGATAACAGGAATGTAGAAATGAGCAGTTGGCTGATACCTGTCCTTTTATGGCAAAGAAGTAGAAAAATGAGAGGCAAAAGGAATCTGAACTGCTGCCTGAAGCCTAGGTCAAATGTCATCAGAAAGTGACCTGTCAAGAGACCTTGCAAACACTTTGTAGACCACCAGTCTCAGAGTCAGAAAGTAGAATACAGAAGTTTGAGCTTGCCTTTGAAATGTAACAAATAATGTAATTAAAGTAACCTAGTGGCTCAAGAAGAAAACCAAGAAAATAAGGTTTACATGTGTCCTCTGTAATGTATAACATAATTAAAAATATCTGTAGTAAAGGCATCATTTCAGTTTATATTCTTATAACAATAATTAAAAATAATGGCATTTCACTGGAAGCATGAGTTATACAAATCATTTCCATGGGGAGCAAAGGAAATAAAACTACCTTAATCCTGAGAGATTTTAGAAGATTCATAATAAACCTTATGAACTATTCTGTGTCTATGTCTTCCTTTACAATGTGATTAATAAATGTATATTCTCTTCCCAGAAAATAGTATAAATATATTCTCATAAAAATATCTGTGGTTGTTTATAATGGCATGATTTGTCCTGTGAAATGTATTTATTCACCCAATTCTAAGAACCCACCCCTGGAAAAAAGAAAAAGATGGATTCTTTTAAAAGATTCCTCAACTGAGTTTTATATGGGTATCAAGTTGCCTTCCAATCAAGTTTTATTCCCTGATCAGGGATTCAACTCTGTTGAAAATAATGTGATAACTCAGTTTCAGAATCTGCTAGGGGGAGAAAGACCAAAACAGAAATCTTAAGTAACTGAATAAATTGCTCTTACTCTTTAAAGAATCAAAGTGGTGTTTGAAGTAGATAACTAGAAAATCAGTAGATACATCTACCTGGAAAGAAAGTCTGCATGTGACATTCTTTATCAATGTGTGGCAGTTATAAGCAGATTTGGGGACATTTTCAATGTGATACTAGTATTTCACTGAAAAAATAAAGGATATGAGTTATGAATATAGGGCACTGTATTCATGTTACCATGTAGGTTCCTAATCAAAAAGAATAGCTCTTTTGATGGCAAAAAATCAATAATTAGAGTAGAAAGCTTCCTTTGAGGACTTTAATGCCATAGCTTTAAAAGTAATATTTAGCTTGTGTGTATAGCCCCAGGAGTGGAAGTACTGGAGTTCACATGCATGTGTTTCAAAGAATAATATAGATTCGGGCGAGTGAAAAGCAGAATCTTTGGATTGTACTCTACTCTGCAATAGGTCAATAAACATTGGCTTAGCTGTTAATCTTTAAGAGCTTTAGGAGTAGCTTTTTTCCATATTTTAAGGATTCAGCTCTTTTAAAAGAAAGAAGAGATGCTTTGTGACTCAGCAGTCAGGAAGGAATTTCTACTTTAAGTTGCCATAGGCTGCACTAGATTAGAGGTCTTCAAACTTGGGTGTATAATACAATCACCTATACAATTTTACAACAACAAGATGTGGGACCCATTTCTAGAAATTCTCATCTAGTTGACCTTGTGTGGCATGTGCATGTCTTTTAACCATTCTTTAATAGGTGATTCTTAGGTGAGGCTGAAAAATCACTGCACCTGATTTTAGTCTTGAGGGCCCCAAGCAGGAAAAGGAAGAGCTCAAGGGTCTTTCATGTTGCTTTATCCCAGCATCAGCTATACTAGGTTAATGGCTCACAGAATTGTTTCATTGTATTAATTCTCTCATTTACATAAAAATTCTCTGACTGTTCATCTTCCTTTCATTATTTTTATAGCAACAACATGTGAAAAAGAATTTGAATTTTCAGAGAAGAATTGAAGCTTGCTACGTGAAGGATGCATTGTCCTTTTGCTTAGTAGTTAGTTAACTTTTCATCACTGTGACAAGAACACCTGACAAGAACAATGTAGGGAAGAAAAAGATTATTTTGGCTTATGGTTTCAAAGATTCAGTCCATGATTTGCTGACTTCATGGTTCTAGGTCAGACCTGAAGCAGAACATCATGGCTGCAGATCAAGACATGTGTTGTGGTTTGGATGTGAGGTGTCCCCCAAAAGCTCATGTGTGAGGCAATGCAATAAGGTTTAGATTGGGTTATGAGAGTCTTAAACCAATCAGTGAATCAATTCCATGACAGGATTAACTGAGTGGTAACTGAAGACAGGTAGGAAGTAGCTGGAGGAGGTGGGCCCCTGGAGGCATGCCTTTGGGGTATATATTTGGTATATATCTGACCAGTGGAGTCTCACTCTGCTTCCTAATCATCATGTGAGCTGCTTTCCTCCCTCATACTCTTCTGCCATGATGTTCTGCCTTTCCTTGAGCTCTAAGGAATGGACCCAGCTGTGTATGGACTGAGACCTCTAAAACCATGAGCCCCTAAATAAACTTTTTCTCCTCTAATTGTCCTTGTCAGGTCTTTTAGTTACAACAGTGAAAAAGCTGACTGAAACAACATGGGAACCAGGAAGCAGAGAGAGAGAGAGAGAGAGAGAGAGAGAGAGAGAGAGAGAGAGAAAGAGAAAGAGAGAGATTCCATTTCACCAGGGACAAAATATAAATCCTCAAATGCATACCTCCAGTAATCTACACCCTAACCGCTTACAGTTACCATCCAGTTAATCTAAGTCATTGGATCAATCCATGGATTAGTTTACAGCTATCATAATATCATTTCACCTCTGGAAATTCTTGGATTGTCTCATACATTAGCTATTGGGGACATCTCATAGCTAAACCATAACATTTAGTCTTTGATATGAAAGTTTCCACGTCAGTAATGGGGTCCTAGGAGAAAACATTACATGCAAAAGTTCAAGTACCAGAGTGTGTTGTGATATCATCAAAAGATACTTGCACACCTGTTGACACTTCTGTGCAGACAAGTGGTGACTTCCTCACTTGTCAGACCATAGTTTCTCCTGCCTGTACAATTCCTATAAGTGTAATCCTATCAGTCTTTCAGGAATGACTTGTCCCTTAATTTCTAATATCTACATAAATGAAAATTTCAAATTTTTGACCACCACCCTGATTTAGACCTGAAATTTTAAACCTGATTTATTTAACCATGCTTACCATGCCTCTATAACACTTTAGAGAAGGAAAAACATTTTCCTTATGCCTTGATGGTGAATAAAATGAATAAGATGATTCAGGAATTGTTTGGTGTTATTTAATAGTCAGTAGCAAAGCCAAGAACTAGACTCTAGGTTTTCTGGCTCCTGATATAATGCACTATCCACCAGATCATTGCTGATTCTTTAGTAATAGAAACACTGAAATCAGACATCTGTTAAATATTGTATGTGACAAATGTTCATACAAGTATTCTCTGGCTTACTAGGAACATTTTTAATACTAATGTATTTTAGGATACAATATGAAAAGAAATACAGTGAAATATATTTTTATGATATAAATTTTCAATTAATTTTTTATCATTTTCATTGGAGATAATGAATAGTTAGAATATATTGCCTGTAAAGTATGGAGAACTCAAATCTATCCTGGCCAGAAATAATACTAAAGGTTTATTAACTCCCTTTAAACCAACTCTTCTATGAAGTTTTGAAGGCCAATCTTGATTACTTTGGGGAGTCAGGAGTTCAAAATTTAAGGAGAGAGTCTTCTGCTTGGTCAGATGAGTATCACAGAATTCACACTACATGATGTTGCACTCCAGCCCCATTTTGGGACCTGCACAATAAATTCCAGTGACATGGACACCTAACATGCATCTCACTCTCTCCTTCTGAGAGAGCAGCAGTGGCCAACAACATCAGTCACACACATGCTGTACTGGGGAAATGATTTGAGGTACACTGAGTCTCTGCTTTCCTACAACAACAGTCATCTAAGCAAAGGTTCCGATTAGCCAAATGGATATTATCATGCAGAACTGACACTTGTTTTTAAGCCAAGCATGTTGTACCCAGGAAAACAGTTCCTTTTCTTTGAAAATAAAGCCAAGAGATGAGTCAGGGATGGCATATTCTTACTATATAATTGGCTCTTCCCAGCTCCTTCCCAGAACATCTTAAAACTAGATGTGACATATTTTAAAAATTGAAAAATAAAATCAGATAACAAAGATTTTGTATTCTTGCATGTGTTTATAATGGCTCAGTTCTCTGGTGGAACTGTATAGAAAAGGGCAAACGATTCATTAATCATGTAATTTTCTAAGACAAATAGAGCCCTTAATGGAAGATATTTATTTTTTTTAACATCTTGGGGAACATTATCTTACCTTTCAGGAACGGTTGTTCCTCAATCCTATAGCATTTTATTGCCTCCTATTAAGTTAGAAAATTGGCCCCACTTGACCACTGTGAAGCAGATCAGAGATATGGTCAAAGGGATTCACCAGCTGGAGCCAGTTGAGTGAGGTATAATCTTCATTTCAGGATTTCTCTGTCAAGATCCATGTATACCTGGAGCTGTCATGGGACAATCTGTCACCCCTAAGAAGGAAGAAATCAGAGATACGATATGAAGAGGATATATATCTTGATATATGTATACTCTCCAAATACCCTTCCATGCGTATCATGAACAATTTCTGAAATCAGCATGGTGATTTTATTTTCTGATTTTTAGGTATAAAAACGTAACTCTGTATGACTAAGTGGAGAGATCTGATTAGATGCAGGATTGATCTTATAAATTTGAGGTAATAATTATATATACTGAAATGTGCATTGAACATTGTAATTTCATTTATTAACCTAAAAAAATAACTAGGTAGAGTAGAAAACTTTTTAATAATGGGAGAAGAACTTGTTTGAATCTGAAGTGTTGATAGAGAAAACTCGCCAAGCTAATGGTCAGAAACAAGACCTGAATGAACTATTGAGTTCAATAAATATGATTTTCTTTTTAGAAATCAGTATTAAAAAGAGAAAAATCATTGTTGAAAGAGAAGTTTATACCTACATGCTGATTCTTTTTGAAACAGAACATAGATAGATAGAGTAGTATAAAGATAGATAGATAGACTACATACAGTTGTCTTTATTTATTTAATTGTTTTGCAGTGCTGGTGATGGAACCAACTTTGTGAATGCAAAGCATTTGCTCTATCACCAAATTACGCACCTAACAAAAGAATTGTCTTTATTAACAGAGTTCATAATATTAAATTGTTTCTTTATTCATTTATTTTACTTTAACATATTTTATCATTTTTTAGATAGAAGAAATTTTAAATCTTGGTGACCAAATTAAAAAAAGAGATGACTAGAAATGATATTCTTTTCATTAAATTAATAAATATTCTGTGCCTGCAGTTCAATAGACACTCTATTCGATACTGGAGGTAGGAAAAAAAAAAATCAGAACAGGTCCTTGCTGCTGCTCTAGAAAGGAAACCAGGCACTGATCAAATAATCCGGAATGATATAATTGTAAATGGGACTATGGTCTGGGAGTGGATGCTATGGTAGCCTGTAGTGAGGACCAAGATTAGGGCTGGGGTTGGGAAGGTGCCAGGGAAGAGTCCTTAATGTAATTTTAGGCTACTCTTCATCTTTGAATATAGATCCAGTCTTCCTTTTCCTCTGTTTGACTTTGCTTGTACCATGCTACTGAACATATGTGTAACTGTGAATAACTAATAGCAGCCTCTTAAAGGTATGAGAAAAAAAAAAAGGATTCTGTTAATTCTATATGTTGTGGCTTTTGAAGTTGGATATTAACACCTTTCTGTTCACAATACCATGCTATTACTGCAGGGGCAAAAGAAATATATTTTTATTTTGTTTAAATAATAGCAGCCAGGTTGTGGTTGTACATGCCAGTAATCCAAGAGGCCCAGGAGGATGGTAAGTTCAAAGCCAGCCTCAGCAACTTAGTGAGAACTTTTCTCAAAACAATATAAAATATAAAAAAGACTGGGTACTTGGCTCTGTTGTTAAGCACACCGGGGTTCAATCCTTGGTACCAAAAACAAAATAATAATAAAAACATAAAATCTATGAGATGATCAGTTTTGTAGACATACTGAACAAAGAAAAAAAGGAGCATTAAAGATATCAAGTAAAATTGCAATGTTGATCTAGTGCTTTTTTGAAAATATTGGAAACACAATTCAAAAACTTACAAACATGAGAATAATTGATCATTTTGTCCATGTAGAAACCTAATTTTTTTCCTAATGATTATTCAGTTCTCCCTTGTTCAAATAAGAGGATTGTAAAAGCAAAGCTAGCCTTTCTTATACTAAGGCCTTATAGTAATGGAAGAATTGTACTAGAATTTAGGGTTCCTAAAATGTTTGCTATATTTCCTATTAGTGCATTCTATCTCATAAGTTAGAGCTATAATGAATCAAGAAGTCATTTGACTTATTTGAATATAGTTGATTGTACATTTCAAAAAATTCAAGTATTCATTTGCATTTGGGGGTGGTAGACAGAAAAGCTGGTGTTTTTGAAGGAGTTTCACCTTCATTAGTAATTTAGTAACTATTAATATTTCCAAATCTACTTCATTTTGAATAGGTTTATTCCCATGTATAATATATTTTATATTTAAATTAAGAAAGTAGAAATTAGGTCAATTTCAGAAATAAAAAGTCTTATTGATGAAATAGATAATTTTATTTTCAGCTACATTTTCATCTACCAGTATCTGTTCCAAATATTTCTCAGCCTCAGACAGTACAGGTGAATTGATTTAATGAAATGTTTGCTTAATTGGAAATTGACTGTCACATTTTGAATCAAATAATTAATGTCACATTTATGGTGTTTTCCTATAAAATATTTTTGCATGAATATAAATAGTATTTCATCCATCTGTTCTTCATTTTGGCTCTGTATTTCAAGTCTTTTACCAGAGTTAATCTATTTTCCTTTTTAAAACTTTTACTTCTGTTATCAAAATCAAATATAAAGAATTTTTGTTTTTCTTGAAAAAATGGTTCTGTTGACACTCTACATCTGGTTTATGAACAACATATTTTTGTTTGAAAAAGAGATTTAAATATTGCCTTTATTTGAAACTTTCTGGAAAAAGCAAGGTAGTGTGATAAAAGCACAAATGAAGGGTTCCTCTGGGCTTACATTTCCATTGACTCTGAAGTCATGTATTCTAGCTTGAATGCTCCAGTTAGGCTGTGCATGATAGCACACACCTGTAATCCCAGCAGCTTGGGAGGCTGAGGCAAGAGGATCGAGAGAGTTCAAAGCCAGCCTCAGTAACAAGTGAAGCACTAAGCGACTCAGTGAGAACCTGTCTCTAAATAAAATAAAAAATAGGTGGGAATGTTTTTCAGCGGTTGAGTGCCCCTGAGTTCAATCCCCAGTAGACACTCCCCCCCCAAAAAAAATGCCCACCTTATCATGGAGCCATTGCCCTTACATGAAAGTTCTCAGCATATTGATAAGCAAGTACTCAATAAAGCAAGATCATTATACCTTCACAATCATTGCATCTGAACATCTCTCAGTAACTCTGTGAACTTTCATGTTGTCAAGACGTTTAATATACAAAGAGTAAGGATTTATTTTAAAAGGTTATGAGAAGGATATTAGGTGATACAGACTTTGTTATCCATCTTGGTATTTGACAATAGATTTTTAATGTATCAAAATAACTTTCTAATTGTTCCGTGTTAAAGACCTTTGTCAGTTAAGATGAGGGTAGTCTAATGGTTTTGATCCCAAGAAAAGGTATAAAATTGCTCATGTATAATTTGGCCTTTTTAATGTTATATTCAGTGGTCTACTTATTTATTTATTAATTTTCACACCTATGGCCCTTTAAAAATTCACTTTGCCATCCATGAGATAAAACAAATATGCTACTATTTCAATGATTTTTAGAGTTGCTGTTTAAAAGGATTTCTAAGGAAATGTTATATTTTAATTTCCTTACAA
The DNA here is from genome assembly GCF_902686445.1 of Sciurus carolinensis. Lineage (NCBI taxonomy): Eukaryota > Metazoa > Chordata > Mammalia > Rodentia > Sciuridae > Sciurus > Sciurus carolinensis. The sequence goes on along the minus strand of NC_062217.1, from coordinate 53,242,804 downwards.
AACAATTTTGCCTATTATCATATTATATCATGTAGCAATGTAAATAGTCCTGTTTAGATACCACACATGAGTACTGGAGTTTCTAGATGAATGTAAGAAAGTTAAGCAGGTGTATTAACTCTTTGTGAACAAAATATGCTCTACTGCTCTGAAAAGGTGAATGGAATTTTGAGTTCTTGCCAGGGAGTAAATTAAGCACTTGGAGACTCTTCATTTAATGATCTCATGAATCCTCATCATATTCCTTATGAAGTAGGTGACAAGTTGTATTAGTCCCATTTGTATTACAAGAAAAATGAAGCTTGAAGTTGTTAAAAAATTTCAGTACATGGATTGAGAAATGTATTTTCACCACAGGGTGGTCTGCGGTATTATATTGCTACCCACTCTATAATTACCCTGTGCATGAAAAATTGCATTTGAGGACTTTTAAAATTAAATTTATATCCCTTTGCTTGTGTTTTATGCCATTTTATTTATCAATAGCCACTATGGTCTGAAAGTCTTTTCCAAGACTCATATTTTGCATTTGTTGGAGTGCAGTGCAGAGGCTTTCCAAATTGTAGAAATATTCATGTTGAAATCTCCCAGGAGATAGCACAGTCCTCACAGAAGATCAAATATTTTAGTCGTGAGCACTAGTCAACCCTCCTTTAAGATGTCAATATTGGAAAGGATATGGAACCATCATTTTAGTCATTCGTAAGTAGTAGTAGTCCTACCATTTATAAAATGTTGCAGTAAAGCATTTTTGCAGCTATCTAGGAATAAGGAATAAGGGAGATACCGGTGGAGAAAGCTTTCTTGTGTATTTCCACTTAATAAAGCACTGAAAAGCAAAGAAAGAATGTTGTAATTAAATGAGGAAATATTGAACAGAAATAATTTTAATTTGAACTTCTACTTTATTGGCTTTCAGATAAATAAATTCCCAAGTTTCTTTTATTCTCTCTCTCTCTCTCTCTCTTATTATTTTTGTTTTTCTTTCCTTTCCTTTTTTTTTTTTTTTTTGGTACTGGGGATTGAACTCAGGGGCACTCAACCACTGAGCCACATCCCCAGCCCTATTTTTTATTTTCTTCAGAGACAGAATCTCACTGAATTGCCTCTCAGTTGCTGAGGCAGGCTTTGAACTGGAGATCCTCCTGCTTCAGCTTCCCAATCTGTTGGGATTATAGGCATGTGCTATTGCACCTGGCTTATTCTCCTTTCTGATGGTAAATATTTTAGTGAAACTTTTCTTAGATTGTGGTGATGAAATATGAAATATTAGCCCTTATGAGATTTTTATTTGTAGTTGCATTTGTCATTTTTGAGCAGAGTAGGGATAAAGAATTAATGTAAGTTTGGTTTGTACATTTGCCATTACCTATTATGGTGGACTATAACGTTGGATTTGGCAGGACTTTGATGTTCTATTCATTCATACATTTCTAAGAAGAAACTATGAACAATATTTTGATAATTTTGGAAAAAATTATATTACTAAAGTACATACAATTTACCTTGTTCAAATGGATAATTCGTTATTTCCCAATGTTTCCACTGAAATCTCCCTTAGTCCAAAGAATAATGCCAGTATAACATTTCTTAATGTAACATATTTTTGCTTCTGATGTATTTTCTAGAAAGAGCCATTCAGTTTCTGTAATAGTTACTCTCTTCAAATGCTAAGACAATAAAGGTGGCCAGGAGGAGAATTAACAATATACTCACTGTCAACCAGTAAGAACTTCAGAAGAATAAAATAGATATATTTATATTATATGTAAAATAACTAAAGTGATAAGAAGTATTACATAATTTTACTTATTCTGGGGAAGGGAAGAAGGAGATATAAAGTGATGGTTAGTAGGTCATTTACTTATTTCTTGATAATTTATTTCCTTAGAATAAAACTTAAAGCAAATAACAATAGTTATTTGTGGTTAGTTTAGAGTGTGGTGTTGGAATATAAGTTTTGTTTCATTAACATTTTGTATTTTTCCATAATTTAAAAATTTATTAAAATAAATTTAGAAAGGAATTTCTTAAAAAGAAATGGAGAACCAAGGTAAAGAACATAGCTCGAATTATAACTGTGAATCTTGGTATTTATTTTCTCTCTTTGTGACTATGAGAAACTTCTCTATTTATTGTGCCTCAGTCTCCTTCTTCCTTAAGTGGCAAAAATAGATTTCACTCCACAGTGATTCAATGAAAGAATGCCTGGGAAGCATGTAAATCTAGACCTATCACTTAGCAAGCTCTCATTAAATTATTAACATTGTTATTGTAAAACATAAGTAGACTTTTAAAAAAATTTAGAAACTACCTGTTTTCTGATCCATGATCTTCTTATAGTGTTTATTTCTATGACCACTTATGTCTACTTGTTCTTGGATGTAAGTTGTCTTGAATTCAAAGGACTTTTTATGTAGTTTGTGAATACTTGTGTTTTCATGAGTCTGCAGTAAAAATTATGGATAATTTGAAACAATGTACAAAGATTACATGGAAAAAATTCTTAGTGAGGAGAAATGACTAATTTGGATCTTGAAATATTTAAGAAGGGTGTACACGTGCACTCAGAGTTAGAAGGTTAATTCATAAGAAGAAAATGGTGGATGGGGAAAAGAACCCAAACTATTTGGTATTTGTAGTTATATGCTCTAGATAGTTACTATTTAAATTAGATTGAAAATTTTGCAATGTATTATTTTTTCTTTAAATTCTTATTATTCACTTTTCTATGTTATTTTTCTTACCCTTTACTTTTAGTGATTTATTCTTTAGGGGCTTGAGTATTATTTTTTCTATTATAAATTTCTAGAGAAAAGAGATAAGTGGTATATAGTATCAGACTCAAGACAATTTATTCTTCCATTTATTTTTATTTATATTTTTAAAAATATCTGAAATAGAAAAGTTTTTTTTCCTCTGTTATGAGAAGCATCGAGCTGGTGCTCAGTGAATAATAAATCATCATAATAAATGAGATGACTAGATTTCTTGCAGAGTTGCTGCATTCTGGTTTGAATATTTTTTAGGATGAGTATGTCTTGTCTCATATGTTACTGCAGCTAATTTAAGGAGACCACAAGTGTCTTATACAAGAAAAAATAGTGATTTCAATAAAATTGTGCATTCTAAGGAATATATCCTCAGTTGTGTTCTCCTTCATTTATTTTTTTTATTTACATAACCCTCAATATGCTACATACTCTTCTTTGCAAAATTTCTTTTTCTTGTTTCTTTGTGTCTTTGAGTCCATCAATTTTCTACCAGCTCTCGTTTTTGTTCCTCTTACTCAATCCTCTTATCAGTAGGAATAGTTTCTGTTCCACTTCTGTTATGTTGTTATTTTACATCCCTTTGATTCTTTCTAACCCATGTGACTTTTTGGTCTCCTTAAAGTTACATTCTGAAGTAAGATCACTGCAGTATATTACAGTGGAATACAAAATGGAAATAGAAATAATAAGACTATGCCACACTGTTCTCCTTCTTATGACATCAAAAAACAGTATCAAACATATTTCAAATTACCCGACTCCATTAGCTTTCCATTTTAAAAATTGTGAATAAGAAATGTGTTATTTCATTGTTTCAGAATGTTCTTTTATGTCTCTGATTGTCAACCTTTATCAGATCCAACAATCTTTTTTAATAACAACTATGAAGTGAACTAAGAAAATCTCTGCAGTAAAAATATCAGAAAATGAAATCACCCTACTCAAGTAATTGTATAAAATCAGTATAATGCCCTAAATGTATGATAGAGAAATTAAGGGAAATAAGTGTATAATAAAACCACACATATTTCAATATGCAAAATACATAAGAATGACCTCATAAAAAGATATGATAAAAGTCAATTCCACATACTTTATTTCTGACAGCTACAAATACTGATCAATACAGGTGAATTAATAATGTCCCAAATGCCACAAGTGGCATTTGCTCCTGGAGATGTGAATTTCTCATAACATGAACAAATGTTGGAAGATTTTATATCAAATATGTATAGGCTTTCTGGATTTACACAGTTCTTACTATTCCTAGAAAATTCAGTATATATAAAGTTTATGAACAGAATATTTTGTGTTTATGTGTAAAATGAAGTTAGGTTTTAATTTTAGATAAGCATAAAAAAGATTTTTCTGTTTCATTTTGCAATGAAATGAAAATTTATTGTTCACATACAGGACTCCTGGAAAGGAGTCACTCCCAAGCTGATTTGGGCTGGCTGGGCAAGTTAAAGAGTGAATTGGGCCTTTGTAGTGACTAAAAAGTTGGGGCACAGGACAAGTTTCCATGCATGGGAAGTTTAATTTCTATCAAAGCCAACGCAGGAGACATAAAAGGAAAGGGAAGTAAAGACTTGTAGTCAGTGTCAAAAGTCCAAAATGGAGGTAGACTCTTTATTACTACATTCCAAATCTAAAAGCACACAACTGTAAGTACGTTACTATGACTATTTTTTACTACTACGAATAGTAATACTTATTTCTGTACAGATAGTACATGTAGTAATAATCATAGTAGCAAAATAACATAGTTATAATTATTCAGTAGTTCCTCCCTTATCCATGGGCGACAGGTAGGTTCTGAGACCCTCAGCGGAAAATTGAAACCTCATTAAGTTTTGAGCCCTACAACACTGTATTTTTCCTACATACCCTGCAGTGTTGCCAGAGAGTACCAGACTTAACTTACTCTTCCATGATTCATGTCCTCCTGCCTTCTTTGCATCACTACTCTGGGGCTTTGGGATCATTATTAAGTGAAAAAGGAATACTTGAACACAAGCACTGTGATACTGTGACATTCTATCTGATAACTGAGACAACCACTAAGGGACTAACAGACAGGTGGCACATTTGGCATGTGTATACTAGACAAAGAGATGATTCAGGTCCTAAGTGAGACAGAGTGAGATGGTGCAAGATTTTATCATGTTACTCAAAATGGTGCACAATTTAAAACCTGTGAATTGTTTATTTTAATAACTTTCCATTGAATATTTTTGGGACATGGTTGACTCAGGATCACTGAAATCAAGGAAAATAAAACTGTGCTTAAGGGGTGACTATTGTATTAGTGGAGTAAAGATATTTATTGATAGTACTGCTATTTATTGTATCTAGTGCCTTCTCTGTGTCAGGCAAGGAACTAAACACTCACTTACATATCTATTATCCTTTATTCTTCACAGTCCTAACACAAAGCTAATATCATTATTTCTACATTTAAGAGAGACAAGGATCAGAAAGATTATTTGGATACAATATTGTAGTACAAATTCTTAGAGGTTATCAATTATTAATGATCACATATTTCACTTTGTAAAATTTTCCTTTCTCAGCTGAGATATATACAGATTTTAGAACTCTATATTTCAATTGCAAAGTATCTTTCTTGCATAAACAGGGTTTTAACCTGGATAAATATTCTGTGTGACATTAGAATGTCATATGGGATGTAGGAAAGTTCCCATTGGGTAGGACATTCTCTCCTACCAGTGTCACTAATGTCCCTCAGTCATTATGACAACAAAAGTCTACACAAATTATCACAACACATCTCAGAATCCATTGAAAATCAGATCTCAAGGAAAATTATGCTAAAGAGCCATCAATGTTAAAATATTCCTGATCAGTAAGAAAACTTTTATGTTTTCCACTGGTGTTTTTAGAATGCTATCATAAAACTATTGTATACATTGCATGAATTTTATCCCACATTTTAAATAAATTAAATCACTATAATTTACTTATAATGGGGTATATGCTACACAAATGAAGAGAGACAAAAAGAACATCTTGTAAAATTTATTTAAAGACTTAAGAAATCAATACTTCATTGTTTTGTAGTGCAAAAGATATTAGTTGGAAATTCAATTGTCTACCCTTTTAATTTCTTAAACCTAAGAGAAGAGCACTCATTTTTATATCTTCTCACATTGTTACAGGGAGAATCTTTTACAACATACACTTTTCCTGGATTGTATTAGTTAAAATAAAAACTTTATGGATAAAGGTATCTGTATGCTCTCCATCATGATCCACACCGTGTAACTTACTATGAAATATGAATTCCATTATCATGGCAACTTTGGGTTTTTAAAATCAATCTTCATTTTAACCAAGAAGAGACTTATGAATAGTTACAGAAAGATGGTCATATTGTAGGATACAATGAAGGGAGCCAAAGTGAGGGTTTGAAGGTGTTCCTGAGGGCCATTTCAGTGGACTGACAAAAAGGATAGTCCCGGGCTGGGGATACAGCTTAGCTGGTAGAGCATGTGCCTTGCATGCACAAAACACTGGATTCAATCCCCAGCACCTCACACACACACACACACACACACACACACACACACATACACACACACAAAGAGGACCGTCCTGCCACAGGTGATAGGAAGAGAATGGGTGGTGCAGAGTGGGGTGGTATCATGTCTCAATACTGGTCAGAGGAAAGCATGAAAGGAAAGGATGAAAAGAAGATAAATACGGCTTGCCTTGTAACTGTTTTCTTTTAATGTAATTGTGTTGATTTTGAAAACTACTCAATTTTATGAGTTAGCATTCTTTGGACATGTTAAAAATTGCCAGATTCTTTGATTAAGGGAAACATGGGGAAAAAAGATATACATTTAACATTTTTAATTATATTCATCTTTTTTAAAATGTATATTACTATTTTACCTCTGGAAGGATCAAGATTGAATATCTAAGATTGACTATTATTTTAACATTGTGAATAAAATATTTTATTCAAAAGAGGCCTAAAACATCAAAAGTTTTCTTTATAACACAAATTTTCAGAAAAATATATCTAGTTTGCACAAAAATATTTTTCAGACAGAATAATTCTTCTTATCTCCTCATACCTATGCACAGAGGCAGAACATTAATATATTTAGACCTTTTGATTGGAGACTTAACATTTACACTGGCATAAAACATTAATACTATCATTCAAGCATGACAATTCCAAATTAACAGAAACCAATACTGCTATTCGGGCAAAGTAGGAGTTAGTGTGAGAAATGGAAGCAATTCTATAAAACATGGTTTAGCAGGATATTATGAATCTAGATTTAAGCTTTATTCCTCATAAATGGAGGACAAGGTATTAATCCACTTACCATCTTTGCTTTAAATTACATGCCTTCTTTCTATTAATTTAATATTAATACCTGATGATGATTCAAGCTCTGAATCCAGACTGCTTGGTTCTGCATGTGACTCTATGGAGTAATACCAGGTATGTTTCCCATAAATAAATACTATGCCACATTTTCTTCAGTAGAATAATATTTATGCTCAATTCCAGAGACAGCACATTTGGAACATGAGGAACATTCACTAAGTGTGAACAATTTTATTGTTTTTTTTTAACAAGATTTAATTGAAAAATTATGGACAATCTCTAAAAATATAGAAAGACATACTTGTGTAGACAGAAAATTACCTATAATATTAATGATTTCAAATATTATTACTTGATTTTAAAAAGTTAATATTTTTTGATCTTCTAAAATGGCTAGATATTGTCATTTTGCAATAATAAATCACATTTCATTCTTTGTTTCTATATGCCAAACTTAGCCAATTTAGTCAGCAACAACTTTAACAGAAAATTTTAATGAAAATTATGTACCTTCAGACATCACATGTATTATTTATATTCACTCCACATATTTAAAATCCAGTCATTTTAGTTTTTGTTTGCAATTCTTTCTATCTCTGTGAACTTTTAGAAAAGCAATGAATAGCTCAAATGTCTTTCGTCCCAAACTTTAGTTTGCAGTGATGAAATCACTCCTGAGCCAGGCATCCAGTCCACAGGAAGGGAAGACACTAATGAAAATTAGCATTCCAAAAGAATCCACTGCAGCTGTCATCATAAAAAGAAACTGATTAGTGGTTTGGACCATGCTAACTCTGTAAATTATCAAACAAAATACTGCAGAAGCATCCATTTACGTATATGAAAATTACAATTTGAACATCACACTTAGAGCACATTAATCAACTTCATTCTTTGTTTTTATGGGTAATGAGGCTTCCCAGAAAGGTAAACAGCCAGCTAAATAAAGTTGCTTTGGCAAAAATGGATTAAATATATTCATACTTAAAAAAAAAAAAAGAAAGAAATGTGCTAAGAGGTGTTTAAATAAAGGAAACATCCCCTGGTCATTTATTTCCATTTTTAGTGTCTAGTTTGACTTTTTCCTTCTGGCACACTAATTTTTTAAAAAATGTTCTATTCATTTCGATTTCTTTTATAGTTACCCTGTGTACAATGTGAATTATAGTACTTCTAAACTGATTAACATAAATATCCTAGTACCTTTTATTTCATATCTAACAACATAAACTTCATTAAAATGTGTTGGTTCTTAAAAGCAATTCAGAGCTTACATAAGTTGTCGTAAGGGTATAGCAATAACTATTCCCTGTGGTGGAAATGGGGTAATTTATTTCTAATAATTTTTTTCTTTTGTTTGTAAAAATTTGTATACAGAACTCTTCTCTTGTAGAAGTTGCATTTCTAGAAAATGGAACCATGTTGAATATGTGTAACCTTGTAGTTCTGAAAATCTTTGGAAAAATGGGTTTGGAAGACAAACCAAATATCCACATAATGAAAGAAACATTGTGGCTCAAATATTTATTTACTACTTATTGTGCACAGGGTGCTGGAGATGTAGCAGGGGACAATATTTAAATAATTGACATTTACTTTTATTGACCCATGATGGAAAGTACTAAGTATCAGGGAAAGCATTTTCAAAAATATAGGCTATTTCAAACATGAGAACAATTTGTAATGAACTGTACCTTAAATATTTTTGTCCTACTCAACTTCACATAACAGATTATAGGACAAGAACTTGGCTTCACTCATTTATCAATTGCACACATTCCATTATAAGATTAGCTAAGATTCCCACTCCAAAATACTTATTAATTAGTTAATTTTTTGGTCAATGTTTCCAAATTTACCTAAGGTTTATAATTCCTTAGCTATTACTCTTACTTACGTAAATTTTTCCAAAGTAAACTCTGGCAACTCTTCACTGTGTATTTACATGAATTAAATATTTCCTAAGAAAAATTCAGAAAAGCCAACAATTTGTATATGATTTTTTAATGTAAAATAATATTATTCTAGTGTTTGGTTTCAAATGTTCAGATGTTCTAGGATACATGAGTAGATGTAGTAAAATTGAAGTTAACAGTTCTGGTTTATTCTAAATGTGGGGAAGTTGAATTTGCATTTGGGTGGGTAAAGGAAAGTTATATTTGGTGAGAAAAATAGGGATAGTTTTGGAGGAATAAATCAATCACTTTGTGGGTGATCAGATACACAATTTAAAGTTGTATTTCATAAATTTCATAATGTTTATGCTATTTTACTTTGATATATAAAACCATTTTGCCACTAAACATCAGTGCCACCATGTTGGCAGACTTAAAGGAACCAACAAGATAGATTGGCAAGGTTTATTTAAACCTTCGAACCCATAGAGGTTCTTATATGCAAAATTGGCATCCAATTCATTAGTCTATAGTAGAAGAATCAGTATCTACTTAGGTCTTTTATGTCTTTCTGACAAATGTTTTCCTTGGACAGGTATGTGCACCTAGGACACTTCTAAAATCAATCTCACTTACCAATTTTAAGTTTTCTTTAAATGGCTTCTCAATCTAAAATTATTTCATATTGTTTGTCATACCATTAATCAGTGATGACTTACCCAGCAATTTATATATTATAGACTATTCTAATTGGATTTTCTAAAATTATACCTTATTTTTGCCAAAATGAACAGATGCTTTGGTAGTGGTTCATTCCATGTTCAACCTTATACATGCGTTTTCACACAGTCTAATGACTTCTTATGATGTCTGGGTTCTTTTATTATTATGTAGAATTACAAAAAAATCTCTCTCCTGTTCCCCATACACCTTTACTTAATAGTTCCTTCATTATGTGTTATGGTGTCACAGACATTTGTTGTTTCTCTTATATGTCCTGTGTCAGAAGTTGTTGATGGCATAAATAGAGTTCAAATGACTTTCGGAATGTTGTGCCACAGACTGTGAGAACAGGCAACAGATTACTCAAGAGATCATTGCGATGGGGGCAGTGTCCTTCACTGGTTTGTCTTTCTTCCTGAGCTAAGTATGGAATCTGTAAAATTGAAAATTAAATTTACCTTTGTAAATTTAATACTCTTACAAACCAATCATGGGCCTAAAGTGCAAATGTGGAATTATTATTCTGAATATGATTTTTACCTTAGAGCTGGAGAGTCACTTCTGAAGTTCTTTGAACTTTGTTTGCCTCCACTGTGCTCATCCTTAGAGGTATACCATCTCTCAAAGAAAAGATATTTATAGTATTCAAGACATTTTAGGTTAAACTCTAGCATTTGGAGTAAAATTTGAATGTAAGAAGTTCTATTAATTCATGGAATAATTTGAGTTCACTATGCTTTAAAACATTTTGTTTTTCAGGTAGCATTTTCCAGACATTAGCAATGTCATCTCCTGTTTGATAATTTATATTTTCATTTTTCAAATGTTTACCTACTTTGTTTTTTGCTCTTCTGCTTGCTTCTTTGTTTCATTAAGAAAGATAATATAACAACTAGTTTTAGTTAGGTTAGGCTACAGTAACAAGCAAATCTCAAATCTCAGCGTTTCATTGGTTCTTTTTAGTTATATATGTCAGTAGAATCCATTTTGATATAATTATGTGAACATGAAATATATCTTATTCTAATTAGAATGCCAGTACCTCTCCTCCCCCTTCCTTTTCCCAACCCCCTGCTTCTTTCCCTCTATTGATCTTTCTGACATTGACCCATAGTTATTTGTATTTGTTTATTTTTAAATTAATTTCTTGTGGTTGTACTTTATAGTGATATTCACTGTGGTGTATTCATATATGTATGTAGGAAGGTTATATCAGATTCATTCTAGTGTCTTTCCTTTTCCCATCCCTCCTCCCTTAACTTTATTCCCCTTTGTCTAATCAACTGAACTTCTATTCTTCCCCCATTCCCTTATTGTCGGATAGCTTCCACATATCCGAGAAAACATCTGACCTTTGGTTTTCAAGGTTTTCATAGGTTGAATTCACATCATTTCGGGGAACATAATCTATAAGGTACATCCTCCACTTGGAATATCATCCACCTTAAGTAAAACAAAACCACGGGTACCATGGAACCATGTGACAGTTCTTATATCTTTGGTTGAAACTGGCTCTCATCACTTCTGCTCACATTTATTGACCAAAGAAAATCAATTATTTAATTTCGATGTTAATGAGTAATATAATATTTCCAAATCAAAGGGAAGGAAGTAATTTGAACAGTAATACAACTTACTACAAAATAGTAAAAGACAAAGAAAAAATGTTAAAAACATAATTGCCCAAAACCTATCTAAGAGTAAAACTTTGCTGAATATTTGTAGGATTTTACAAGTGTTAGATAATCCTTACGGATTTCTTTGCTTTGACTGAGGGTAGTTCCACAGCTTTCTAGACTCCTCCATGGCTGTAATATTACTGTTGAAGCATATGGATTCATCTTTATTGATATCAATTTCTGATTATATCTGCTTGTAGCTAGAAAGAATTGCAGTGCATCACCTTTTCTTTGGATGGTTTCAGTGGGTGCCTTGGTCATTTTTTACAAGGTGTAAAACATCTGACATTCCCTTCACTGACATCCTAACTCATTTATTTAATGGACTGTGACTGATTCAAAACATAGTTGCTGCCAATTATTCAGAACTTACATCATTGGATGTAAGGCTTTTTCCAGTGGCACTTGTTAAAGGTCATGTTATACCACCAAGCTAACTCTCATTCACAGTGCTTGTCAAACATAAAGACTTACCTTCTTGGACTAGGACTTTTTTCACTGCTCTTAAGTTGAAGTCAACTAAAGCAGGCCTCCTTACATCTCCCCTGCTGCAATATGTCTCTGCAGGTGGTCTCTTTGAGCTACAATGCACCTGCTTCAAGGAACTCCTCCATGTCTATAGATATTGAATCCAAGTTTAAGCCTGAACTTAAGATGTGTTTGTTGTCATTGCCACTTACCTGATTTTAACTAATTAACACAGCAGGCAAGATAATTTTTTTAAGTTTAATGCCATTGCAAAGCACCTTGAGATACCACAGCACGACAAGATGACATAAAAGTTAGTGTGTGCATGACTTTACCTTCTCTTAGACTTAGGCACCCTGGTGGTTTAGACAAATGCATTGGTTGTTCAAATGGAAACTTGATACTAAAAGTCATGGGGAGAAAAAAGAATGAATTCTAATTTGATCTTTCCAGTCTGTTAGAAACATAGAGAAATGGGGGAATCATTTATAATTTCTATGGATATTTGCAATCCAATAGAAACTACTGAGATGTGGAATAAATTTCTGGGACAAATGCTTAATGATATTATTCTAATCCCATCTCATCTTTTTGTAAAATAAAAACAATGGCATGTTATTTCTATTTAATATGTATATATTATATAATTATGATAATTATACATTATAAAATATAATATATAATAGTTCTATATTATTATATATAAATGTTAATAACATTATATATAATGATACTATATATGATAAAATTGTCAATAATTATAATATATAATTATAATTATATATTCTAATTAAATAAATTATTTTAAAATTTCCTGTTATTGTGTTACTTTTATTGGCCTGGTATTATAAGAATAAGTAAAATTCTAAAAATTGGTCAAAATTATCTGAGCATATGAAAATTAAAAAAGAAAGTAGCATTGAGAATCAAACTCAGATGTTCTTTTAAGTCTTGTTGCTTCTTTTGGTTATTTGAACTATGTGAATTTTATAACAAGTAAATGGTCTCTGAAACAAACAATGTGTCTACAAAAACTATACTAGTCTGTTTGAGCTAAAATAAACAAACCAAACAAACAAATAACCTATGGCACTCATAGTGAACTGGTCCTATCTTGCAAGGACAGAAGTGGGCTAGTCAAGAAATAAATTAGGGAGAGCACTTAAGAGAAAATTATCATTGTCCAGATAAAAGTTGATGATGATGGTGGGATTTTAAAATTTACAAAAGTGAACAGCATTCACCTGGATCTTTATGTGCAAATTAAAAATCTGAAAAAAATGGAACAATTACCTATTTCTTTAATCCACATAATTTATGTTAGAAATGTTGAAAGTCTTCAGGATATAAGGGCTAACTGGCCAAGGAGGAATTAAGAAACTTTAGAAAAAATTGTAATTACAGTTTAGATGGAACATCATGTAAAAAGAAAATAAAATTAGAAATATAAAAATCAAATAATTAAAAAAGCATAATTAGATCAATGCAACGTATTGTCATTTTTTGAAAACAATGGGTTTAAAATTAGGTCAAAAGGAGCATTTTCTTAGTTTGTGACTTGAATTATAAATAGAGAAACAAAGTTATACATACACATATATAAATTTGTGTTATATATGTATATATATATGTGTGTGTGTGTAATATATGTGTGTGTGTGTGTGTGTGCACACACACACACACATATATATATTTGTTTGTATTAAAAAACAAAGTAATGGAAACTCAGGGGAAAAAAGATGCAGAAAAAGGTAGACAAAAGCCAGGATTTAACAGATGTGAAAACCAACAGAGTACAGGGTTAACAAATACAGTCTAGTAAATATTTTTAACTAGGTGAGTGTTATTTTAAAGGGAATAAAAAAGAAGACATGAGTGTAATTGTCAAATTTTAAACATATCATGCATGTGATAAGGTAGTATGATGAAAATAATATCTAGGGCTAGAGAAAAAATTTGATCACTAGGTTGAGGTGAATCAAGATTTAATTGTCAAGTCCAAACCAAAATCAGAATATGCCTTCCTTTTGTAATTTAAAGGAGCAGGAATTTCTTTTGCTCCCTAAATTTGATTTCTTTAGAATTGAACATCCATGATTTGAGAGAATTTACGTTTTGATCTGGATATATATACTACTATGTTGCTTATGGAAGCTTCATAAACAGGAGTACTTGTCCAGAAATTTTCTGAACAATGACAATTCTTTTTTTTAACTTTTAAACAGATGTATTGAGGTATGATTGATATACAAAGAACCACACTTATTTGCTGTGTACAATTTGGTGTTTGAATATAAACAAATACCATAATACTATTACCACAATCAAGGAGATGATACAGTTATCACATCCCATAGTTTTGGCAAGAAAATAGCATGAGACCTACCCTCTTAAGAAATTTTGAAATATGTAATATTGCACAGATAATTGTAGTCACAATGTTGTACAGCAGATCTATACAGCAAAGGTCAAACTTTTATTCATTGAACAAAATCTCCCCATGAATAATGTTAATTCTATCATGAACAAGTTATGATATATATTTCAATGTATTTATTAGGTTGCTGTGTCTTTGTTGAGAATGTTCATTTTCAAAGTAAAAATACAGGCTGTGTGCAGGTTAAATAATGCGTTATAAGTATTTTAAAATGTTCAGCTTGAGTTAATATATACAAAAGAGTCCTTTAGGAAAAATTCTTAAATTCTATAATGTACATCTATCTTTTCATAAATAATATATTCTAAAGTCCGTGGTTGATTTATTTTCTGCTCTTCAAAATCTGAGAGAGCTGCCAGAAAGTCATTACAAGAGAGAAAGAAAAAATATTGTCAGAAATTGGTCAATGTTTGTGAGAAATTTTTTCCCAATAGAATATAAAATTTCTTAGGGGTTTCCATACAGTAACAGCTATATAATCATTTACTATAAGTAGAAGGTGAATAGACGGATTCTATACAGGGGGTTTTTAAAGGGTTGAAATGCCAAATAAGTGATAATGTCAATGAAGAGTTGATTTAATCTCAAAAGATGATGAAAATAGCCTACTCATTCTAGTCATCTCCATGACTAAATAAACTATCAGCGCTTAACAAGTATTATCTATCGCTGAATATTCACAATCTGCCTAATACAAGATAATTCTATGGTAAAGAACTACTACTCCAAGTATATTAAGAAACTTTAAGTGAAGAACATATGCATGAATATTTATAGCCAGATAAAAAGGAGCTGGGATAGGTTTCTAATCAAACAGAGTAAAATAACCTGTGAGGCACTCAGAGCAAGACCGTAGTACATATGAAAATTAAAGGACAATTTAGCCAAAATATAAATTAGAATGTGAAGAATGTATTGCACAAAGAAAAGATAAAAAAGAAACAGGAGTTACAGCATATATTGGTTTGTTATTTCTGTACCATACGTTGCTACAAATTTAGTGTCTTGGAGTAAGATCCGTCTATGATCTCAGTTTCCATAGATCAGCAAGACTGAGGCATAGCCTAACTGGGTTCCAGATGCTGAGACTCTCCAGTTTGAGATGAAGGAATTGGGTTAGGGTCATACTGGAGTGTGCAGGTTACTCCAAGTCCCTTCAGGTTTTTGGCAGAATTCAGTTTTTTTTTTTTTTTTGAGGTTTCTGAACTAAGCTTCCAATTTTCTTGCAGCAAGCCAGTGGTTGCTCTCATCTTCTGCAGGCTATCTTCAGCACCTATTCTGGAGATACTCTGTCTTTTGACTTAACTTCTTCAACCAGTAGGAAAAAATCTCTCCTGAGTCTGCTGATTGAGTCTTATATAACATCATGCAGTTACAGCAGTGACTACCCTATTATCTTTCCCAAATAGTACTATCTAATGGAATGAATCTGTTATTTTACCATAGTCACAAAAATATTGCCCTCAACAGAACAGCACTATTCATAACCTGTGCACATGAAGTGGGAAACTTTGTGGCCATCTTACAAATATGCCTTGAACTTCATTGCATAAAATTAATTAATGTACAACAAAACTTTGCAAAACATGTTAGAAGTCTGTTGTAGTTTTGAGATGATGGTGAGACTTAGGCTAGGGTGCTATTACAGGATTTAGGTGCTATTTGAGATGATGGTGAGACTTAGGCTAGGGTGCTATTAAAGTAAATTATATGAATTTGAAAAACAGTTATTTAGTAAAAAAGAAAAAAACGTAATTTATTGGTTTGAAAAAATAAGGGAAAATTGAAGACAGTATATTCCAGGCTTCTGTCTAAAACTCAAACCATTGCAAGACAGGAGAAAAATTGAGGAAAATATGATTAGTACAAGTTTTTAAATATTTATACATACATACACTTGTGTGTATGTGTATGTATGTATATATATATATTATTTTTCTTGAAACTCACAAGCTAAATGCTGAATTTTTGTAAATAATTTTGTTGTTTAGAAGTTGCTTACTTTTCCTCCCTACTCTGTGTTTTTTATGTCTTTGTGTACATTCAAATTACTCTTGGTATCATTTTCTCTGAGCCTGAAAAATTTTTAGTATTTTTTCTGAAGTCAGTTAGCTATCAACACATTATGTCCATTTTTATTAATGTTGGGATTACTTTGGTTTGCCTACATTATTCAACATGGTGTTGATGAATATAGAGTTCTTGATTGACAGATTGTTTATTGTTTTAATTTTTCCCACCAGTTCGAATATACCATGCTATTACCTTTGAACTTCATTATTTCAATATAAAATTAGGTGTTCATCATACTGGGGTTCTATTTACATAATGAGTTACTTTCCTGTCTTCCAGATTTTTTCTTTGTCTTTAATAATTTTACTATGATATTTGAAGATATCCATACCTTTAGTTTATCTTTAAATTCATCAATCTTATTAAGTAAATATAAATTAATATTATTTAATCAAATTCTAGAAGTTTTTAGTCATTTATTCACACACTTTTTTTTTTTTTACCTTTTCTCTCTCTCCTGCTAGGATCAGGAAAAAACAGGCAGACAAGTCAGAAATTGAACAAAGAGATCTGGGGAATGAGACAACATAGTGGGCCTTAATAGGCTCTCACATTTCCTTTGACTCCACATGTGCTTACAGTGTCTTGCAAGTCTTCAGCTCTTTTCATTTTTCTCCATTCCTTTTTCATTCAGTTAATCAGATGGCATGATAGCTATTGATTTATCATCAAGTTCACTGATCATTCTTAGGTCAGCTCACATTTTCTGTAGAATATTTCATATAAATTGTAGTTTTCTATGCTAAGATATCCATTTTGTTATTTTTTATAACATCTGTCTCTATTGATATTTGCTACTTAGTGCATCATCATTGCCCTCATTTTAATTTTTAGACATGTTTTGCTCCGGTTCTTTGAACACATTTCTAATGATTTATTGAGGAAATTCTGGGCAAAGTCCAGGCTTTGGTGCTCTCAGAGAAAGTCTGTGTCTCCTTTTTTCTCCCAAAGTGTGAATCATAATTTCCTGTTTTTTTGCATCTAATAATTTTCTGCTAAAATATTTTAGATAATATAATAAGGCAAATGTAGCTTTAATTTCCCCCCCTTGTGGTTGTAGTTGGTCCTTTTTGGTTTACTTGGTGAATATAGATGATGGGAGGGAGAGGTATACAGGTGATTTTATGTGTGTGTGTGTGTGTGTGTGTGTATGTGTGTGTGTGTATACACACATATATATAATGGTTTAGATATTAGGCATCCCCCACAAACTCATGTATGAGACAATTCAAGAGGGTTTAGAGTTGAAATGATCGGATTATGAGAATCTTAATCTAATCAGTGCATGAATTCCCTGATAGGAATTAACTGGGTGATAACTGTAGGCAGGTGAGGTATGGTTGGAAGATGTGGTCATCAGTGGTGTGATTTGGGGGTATATATTTTGTCCTTGTTGAGCTGGACTTTCTCTTCTTTCTGGTGACATGTTCTGAGCCACTTTTCTCCACCACACTCTTCTATTGTGGTATTCTGCCTCATCTTCGGTCCCAAAAAATGCAGTCGGCCATCTATGAACTGAGAATCTGAAATGTGAATACTAAATGAACTTTCTTCCTTTAGAATTGTTCTTCTCAGGTCTTTTGGTCACAGTAGTGAAAAAACAGACTAAAAAAATATATATGCATGTCATATGCATACATTTATATATATGTGTATTTGTATGTGTATATTTGTATATGTATATTATGTATATATACATATATATATATGTATATATATAAACCTATCTCCAAGTTGAAAATTTTCCACATAAACCTAAAAAGTTGTCTTTAACCTACTTACATTTCAACCTTTATTTTGCAAGGGTGTGGAATAGAGAATAATTAATTATTGGGTGACTAATAATGATGAGTTCCTATTTTTGACAGGTGACCTTGGTAATGGTCCTTTATTATAATTATAAACTAGCAACTATGATTTAAACCATCACTGAGAAATTTTGAAGTACATTTATTAACATGGAAAAAGAAAAGCAAACCCTATTTTCTAATGAATTCCTTAGTGGAGACTACATATAAAGTAACAACATAATCTTCCAAGTGCTGCTACACAATAATTTCCCTCTCTCCTTAGAAGACAGACATATGTGCCTAAGTAATCTCCTTTTCTTTTTCTGTTGCTAATATATGCATAATTTATTTTTACATATACTTGCTAATGCTTCAACTATTATTATTTCCTATGTTGCAAGCTTTTTTATTTTATTGATTGATATTAAAAAGGCTTTGATTATTAGGCCAATAGAATTATTAAATTATTTATTTATTTACAGCTCTATTTAACCAGTCAGAATATTTAAAAAAATATATAGTTGCTAGTTTTGAACAGAGAGCCTTCTGCTTTATTGAATAGTTTTGGCGAGATTTTGATATGAGAACTTTGAGTCAAAGTGTCTGTCTAAGGAAGTCTCTGTAATAGGATGTTGTCTTTAAAATAACAACTATTTCAGTGCTAATATAGTTAACTGGTTCATCTTTTGGTAGATTTTATCTGTACTTTTAAGTTCTAACTTGGGAAATATTAACAAAATTTATTTCATATATATGCTTAAAATTCAAACATATTTGACAAGTAAATTGTGAAAGAACTTGGGTGTATTAAAATTGGGCAAATGATGGGTTGGGGTTGTGGCTCAGTGGTAGAGTGCTCGCCTAGCATTTGTGAGGCACTGGGTTCGCTCCTCAGCACCACATAAAAATAAATAAAATAAAGGTATTATATCCATCTACAATTAATTTTTTAAATTGGGCAAATGATAGTGCAATAGTGATAATGAAAACATATTCACTAAATTTTCTGTACATGCACATAAATATTATAAAATTGATGGTTAGATCACATCCATTTTAGAAGCATCAGGAAAATGTCATATAATAATTAGGATTATAAAAATGTATATTTGACATAAAGGAAAGAGAATAGCAAACAGAACTATTCATAACTTGGAGTATTTAAATTAAGGCTATGCTTGAGACATAAGGGAAAGTCATTAGGTTTATGGAATATTCATAAGTTCTCACTCTTTTCTACAATGTAAATATATATATATATATTTCTTTCTATTATGTGTATAAGAAAATTGAAAGTTACTGCTATGCTTGGCTCATAAAGATATCTATTCTACAAAAGATCTGAAGAAAGTCCTTTATTTCAGTATTGAAACACAATTACATTCAGAGTTTGTATGTCTGATGTGTATAGAATTTACATGGTTTGTGGTTGCTGTTTTATACCACTGTATTTGTGACTGGAAAAGATCCTGAAATTAAAGTTGAGTTACAGCATCTCACTGAAAGCCTCTTTGACCCATTTACCTCTCTCCTCCCGAGGCTGGCCCAGGTCACCCTCTTTTCATTCCCAGAATATACCATGAACTTCCATAGACTTGGAATATTGAATAAAAATCATAAAATCTGACTCTGTGCCTATTGCTCCTGAATGAACTTTACCAAAGAGTGTCATTTTTATCTCTGTGTCCTGGTATCAACCTATAATGTTGAATTGCATCTAACATGAATTACCCTTTCTCTTGAAGTGTAAAACTGTGTAATAGATTGTTCATTTATGTATTTAAAAAATCTTTATTTGGTAACTATTAATGACTGAGACTAACTGGAAAAATGATATAGTCTTACTTTTTACTTTTCTATATTATGTGTATGTGACAAATAGAAGGAATTATATCTATGCTATATGTAGTATAATACTTTTGGACATGTATTTAAGAAGGTAAAATTAAGGTTAGCATGAGAGTTGATGGGTTATGAAAATTTTTGTTAAGGATTTTTGATGTGTTACAAATAAACATAATGTTAAATTCTATAATTTATTAATAGTTTAGCATTGAGTGTAAAACAATTGTTAACAGCAGAATACAGACCTGAGAAGAGAATATCTCCTGATTTTCAAGATCAGTTTTGGAGTCAGAAGGCCTTAGTTCTAGCTGTAAGAGGCTCTAGGATGCCA
This sequence comes from Sciurus carolinensis, assembly GCF_902686445.1. Taxonomy (NCBI): domain Eukaryota; kingdom Metazoa; phylum Chordata; class Mammalia; order Rodentia; family Sciuridae; genus Sciurus; species Sciurus carolinensis. The sequence goes on along the minus strand of NC_062217.1, from coordinate 53,222,423 downwards.
ATCAATAAATTATACATCTTTATTCAATCTCCAAGATGAGCTGAGATCCTCTTGGTCAGTTCAAAGTGACCCTTCATGCTAGGACTGGACATACCCTTTCAAATACTTTGGGTTTTTTTTGTGTGAAATTAAGATAAACATAGGGTGCTTTTAGTCATTAGGTACTGTTATCTGCAGAACTTTTGTACATCTCCAAGGTAGACTTCAACATTAGAAAGTTTATGTTGAAGTAGCTATTTAATAGTTTTATTTCTTTGCTTAGTCTTGCAACACTGTTTTAGTTGTTTTGATTTTTAATCTCTCCTGCCTAGAAAGGATGGGCCTACATATATCTGTAAGAATACCTGTTTCATGATATAAATAGAATTTACCTAATATAAACAATTTACCATCTCAATCTCATTAAGTTGCTTTGAAGGAGTGTCTTTCTTAGAGCATAAAGTAAATAGCAATGCAAAACATTTATAGTGAGTTGTTTTTTTCTTTAATTTAAATCTTAGATGCAGAAATATTCCCATTACAGAATATGAAGTACAAAAAAAAGCCTGATTGACAAGCAAAATCATTTTTATTCAGGAAAAAAAAATGTCCCTTTCTCTCTCTCTCTCTCTCTTTCTCTCTCTCTCTCTCTCCCCCCCTCTTTCTCTTTTTTCCCTTTCATTCAGTTGTTATGGTTGCCTAGAAACCAGTCTTAGGATCATGATTTAAGGAGTGCAATTTTATGTTTCTTTTTCTCTCAAATTCAATGAGAGGACTACACTGAATGTCACTCAAAATTAACAGCAACTCATTAAAACTTTGGGACACTTCCCTTTGTGTGTCCACATTGGCAGGCTAGCTGTTTGCTATCTTTAAAACTAAGGACAGAGACTCTTGTTAATTGGCCGGCAGGGGGTACCCAATTTCCTGCTCCTCTCTAGATTTGGGATTGACCTTGTCATATCCTTTAGGTCCCCCATTTCTGATGTTTTGAGCACTGTAGTTTTATAGAATCTATCTTTACAACTGTAACCTATGTGTTGAGCTGTTGCAAATGATTTTTAAGATAGTTTCTGTAGTAACAAAGAAAAATGACATAAGCGTGGTAGAGGTCAATGCCATGAAAGGTGTATATCATTTCATTTATTCTTTCCTATATACCTGACTTCTTTTCCAAGAAGATCTAAAGGCACACTGCTCAGAAAAACTCTGAAGTCCAAATGTGCTATTTGTGAAGAGCTAAACATAATAACATTGATAACAATTTTATGGAGGATGCACTATGTGGATTCATGTGAAACCCACGTGATTTGTCATTTAGTTCTATTGTGTTCGAGTACTTTTTCTTCCCATTTCAGATGATACCAGAAAAGAAATTTAACCAGGCTTTTGCTTTCTCCGCAAGAAAAGAACAATTTGTATTTGAAATGAACTACAGGATGAGGGACTGGAATAGTCCAGTCCTGATGTGCTAGTTAGGAAGGTGTGTTTCAAATCAAATGGGACTTGATAAAGCCATTTGACAAAGAGAGATTAGCATTAAATCCAAATGTAAACAACTTGGACTAAGAGTGCGGCTGAGTGCAGAGACAGAAGGAAGTTGATTAGTGATTCAGATTTTATCATGACTGAAAAGAGACTGATAGCTGGAATCCTTGCAATCTTCACCTTTTGTTGACCATCTGTACTGTGAGTACCCCAGCAGAGAGCCAGCTCATTTGGGGACAGGAGAGCAGAAGGGCATAGCTTCTCATATAAGAGAGAAAGCAAAAGCCACGCTAAACACCATCAATTAAAATGCATTAGTCCTGTAGGAGCTGCCCGTTAGAGTGTCATGTGTGCACAGATGTGGCTTCTGCAAGCATGACACCAGTAATTAGGTATCCCAAGTAGGAGGACTTCACACACTATTTAGCAAAAACATCACACTGCTTTTGCATAAACTTTTACCATAACTTTAATTGCAGTGGGTTTCACCAATATTGGTCAAAAGAAATAATTGTCATTTTACAACGTCCAGATTGTTGCTTTCCAATTAGATTTAAGACACATAACAAAATAGATGAGATTACCAAATAGAAACTGGGGGTGGGGAGAGAGTACTCTGCTATTATAAGTGTGTTAGTTATGATAAATGCCTATACTTAGTCAAGAAAAATTAAAGCTCAATTTATTCTTATACATTTTCATGTTCCCTGTCACTGCTGACTGATGGCTTGTCTTTTGAGTGCATCTGTAATGCTTTAAAATAAATAAAACAGGACTTGAATCTGCATCTCAGTTGCTGCTGTATATTTTCACTCACATTGTAACTTGTGCTAAAGGAAACTTTTCTGTTGAAGAAACTGTCCCTCTCTTTCTCATTTCTTAGTCTCTCAATTTCTCTCTTCCTCTGTCTGTCTGTCTGTCTCTCTCTCTCAAGCTAGTATTCTTTTCAAAAAATTCAGAGGAAAAACAATAAAATAATTCTGACTGATACAGAATCTGTGTAATGCAGACTGGGCCACCCAGAATGGGATATTGTCAACGGGTCCCCTGTGGACTAGTGTCACTTTTCTAGCTGAGAAGCATCATACATACAAAGATCCCTTTCTTCTGTCTGTCTTGGTGTCTCAGTGAAAACATAATGAAAGGGTAGAGTGATCTTGTTGCCCAAACCCGGGGTTATACAAATACAAAATGTGACAGTCCCAAACACCAACACAGCACTGCGAACCTCCCAAGAGACCATGAGTGCGGTATGTAGATTAATAGAAAAGGCAAATTAAACAAGTCATTCAGGCAGCCCTGATGCTTCTTTCCTGCTCCTCATGCATCTTTGTAAGAGCTCTGTACATTACCCTCATTAGAACAATCTGAACAAGCCCCTATATCTCCCAGGAAGAGAATCACAGTAAGGAAATGGGGAATCAATGGTGAAAGCTTCAAGAGGACAATCAGGCAGTCCCCAGGACAGTGAAGAGGCAAAGAAAACAACAGCTTGTAAAGCTTGACAAGCTTGAGTCAGATGCTGCTTCAGGCCTCCTGTAGCTTGGCGTCTGCATCCTGAAATAAGAACATTGTTCTTAAGGGATGGCCACAGCCCTGCTGTCTTCATTTAGGATGCACAAAACTGCCCAAGGTAGAGGTCCAGAGTGATTGAGAGAGTACATTTCATACAGAAATGAGAACCAGACATTCAGAAGGACCAAAAATAGAACAAAATAAAATACCTCAGAATCTGTGAAGGCACACAAACAGAGTCTATGTACCTGTATGTCTAGGTACATTGGGAGCCATTAATGTATGTGATGAATCAGTAATACAGAGGCCTTGCACTGAACTATTTAACTAATGGTCTTAGGGGGTAAAAAAGGTGCCCAGGAGATAAATATGTCTCATCATTCTATTTTTTCTAACAATTGTGTTCTTAGAAAACAAGAAAAAGTTTCTTTTCAATAATATTTTAACAATCTACATATTTGAGCCTGAGTGCAGTGGTGCATGCCTGTAATCCCAGCGGTTCGGGAGGCTGAGGCAGGAGGATCGTGACTTCAAAGCCAGCCTCAGCAAAAGCAAGGCAGTAAGCAACTCAGTGACACCCTCTCTCTAAATAAAACACAAAACAGGACTGGGGATGTGGCTCAGTGGTCGAATGCCCCTGAGTTCAATCCCTGGTATCCCCCCCAAAAAAGATAAAAGAATCTACATATTTGAGCACATTTTCACAAATTAAATATCAAGAAACTAAGATTTATGTTATATAACAGCTTAATAACTAAGATATTAAACTATAAATTATATGACTTGTCTCCTTTCTGAAACACATGATACAGATATATAGCATCTATGTAATACTCGTATATGTAATTTATATCAAATATCTATAATCTTCAAAATCTTCAAAATACTCTGTATTCTAATAATTAGAGGTCAAACATAAAAGATCAAAAATCACAAGTGATGTCTCAGGTTTCTTCTTACAATTTATGAGTAGAGAACAGAAATTAAAGTGAAATTGCTTTGAATACAAACATCATATTAGTTCATTGGATCCATATTTGCATAAGATGATTAGTCCTCTCACCAGTTGAAAGAAGCTATCAGCACTAAAGAAACAATTAAAAGTATTTCTGATCCTATGAGGCACAGGCTAGTAAAACTCACTCCCTCTTGGGAGGAAAGTGCTTGTCCATATGAGGTAAATTATCTCTCCAAGGGAGCCAAATGATGATAATGATTCACAGAGGCCAAGTAATAATTCAGTGACGAGTAAAATTTTTTTCATGGCAAGTAGGAGCTTAGAGTATTTATAGATTTCCCCCAAGTCTTTCACATTAGAAATGTAGCAAATGGCCTAATAATTTGGTATTTCTAAACCTACATGCATTTACCCAATATGTAGCTGGTTGTTAGAGATTACAGGAATATTTATGATGAGTTTTCTGGCTCTGTAGGTATGCATCAAATACAGACTTGCTGATGTCATTCAAACTTTAAAGCATAATATATTAGGGTATGAACATCTGAAGTCCTCCACCCTACACACACACAATGTCCATGTATCTATTTCCTCTCAAGGGTACAACTAAAATGTCTACCAACATTCTGTCAGAAATTTTGCAGCTTATCATAAAACATTCTTTCTTTGTTTTCATCATGGCACTAACTACACTGGATGCTGAGGTGATAATAGAAGAATATTTGTTTACAGCATTTTCTCCAGCTTCTTTCTTAGGGGTATTTATTATTGGATCAATCTCATTTGCAGGCCTTCCAAATAAATTTACAGTTCTCTATAGGGCTGATGGGTAATTGTGCCTATGGGCAGTGGGTACTTCCAATGGACACAAGCAGTGAGTTTTCTCTGCTAGCATATTTAGTTCTGGTGCAGTCAGTGAAAAAGAAAACACAGCTGAGTCTTCAATAAAGCTTAAGACACAGTCTTCCTTCAAAATTACACTTTGATTGAAGTGCAAAGGTTCAAAGCCAAAACAGCTAAATATATAGGAGAGAAAATAGTCCACGTCCTCAAGTAATGAAAAATATATCAATTTATCACACAGTGTATATTCTTCTAGTTTTGACTTCCATTTTTTATAGAAACAGAAAGAAATTGTAGGTATCTTTCAAGGCGACTTGAGAAACGATTACAAACTTATTTCAGGCACTAGTCCTGCATGTAAAATGGAAGAGAATAAAAGGAGTTAGGTTTAAATAAATAGTGATCAGCAAAAATGTAATTTTTATATTAAAACTAAAGAAATGGCATAACATCATGTAGTATTAGAGTCCTTTATCATTTCATTTCTAATTAATTAATTTTTATTTCTTATTCGTTATTTCCTCGTTATTTACTTTTGCTGGTCTCTTGTATAAGGGCATGGCAAGAGTCAAAATTGATCTTCTCTACTGGTCAAACATTTTAAATCATAAACTTCAGTGAATTCTAGTATATTGAAATGATTCTGAAACTCCTAAAGGTTCTTGTCAGAATCTTCTGTAATGTTCCTTTTTAAAGTTTCTTCCTGATTTACTATGTTGTGCTTCCATTATTCAGGGAACTAGAACTCACAATCACCTTCATCTTATTTTCTCATACTCTCCAAATATCATTATCTTGTGTTTGAAAAAATCTCTTAAACACATCATTACCTGGAGTTAAGTAAAAATTCTGTTGAAATATACTTTTACTCGATGAAATAATACAAATGACCATTCAGAAGAATGCTTATAGGCATCACCAGGAAAATCCTATAAGAATAATGAAGAAGCCATGACATCACTAAATATGTTTTAATGCATTACAAGGGTAAAATGAAAGATCTTGGTCTTAGTACTCTGACATGTAAATATAAAACTAATAAAGGACAATCGTGGCATTTTAATTTACTGGTCTTTACCACAATAATGGCAACTCAATAAATGATGTAGAGGCAGCTGATTACGTACTTAGAAACACAATTAAACCCATGTTCTTTTTATCATGAATTAAAAAAAATTCATGAGGTTCCAAGATAATGAAGTAAAAAAAATGCAAAATATAACACATAAAATTAGTAGAGAACAGCATTGTAAGATGTCTAATATATATTATAAAGTGGAAAAAAGCAAAATAGAGAACATTTAAGAGCATGTTTTCACACACACGCACACATACATACACACACACAAAGTGGCTATTTCTGAAATGACCTAAAATATGATCAACATGGTTGATAACAATAATAGGGGCCAAAAACAAACAAAAACATGACATAAGAAATAAGAAATTAGGTTTTGAGAAGTATCTTGCCTTTCTCAACACATTGAAGTATAGTGACTATTTTTTTTTTTTTTTGGGGGGGGGGGACTGCTGGAGATCTAATACAGGTCCTCATTCATGCTAGGCAAGTTTTCTACTTCTGAACTAAAACCCCAGCCAGTAAAGGTATAGAATTTTAGTTTTAATGTGTAGAATTTTATAAAATTTTAGGGTTAATAAAACAAGAAAAAGCATTCTACTTCGAAATTTCTCTCATGACATTTTCCTTTCACATGTCACTTGCTCACAATCAATTCTACTCTGCACCTTATTTTGTATTTCTGAAACAGATTTGCCCATTGGTATCTCCCATTTGGAGAGCCAATAAGATATCTGAAAATTTTCACATAAATCTGAAGACTTCATGTTCCTCCATAAAACTAGAGTCCTCCATCTTCATTTGTTCAAGCCAAACCCATGGGGTTATTCTTCATCTTTGGCACATATGCCAGTCAAAGCCACCACAACATTGCCAAAACTCCTCCCTGAGCTCTGTGCTTTCCTGTCTGTCTCTTTAACGTTAATTTTTAACGTTATAATAGGAGTAATTCTATTAAAATATAGGCTGGATCTCAGACTCCAGTGTTGCCCCAGTTGAAGTGAAGCTTAAGCTCCAGTCTTTACCCTGGCTTCCAGAAGGCCTCCTGCTCTGTGCCCTCCTCCCATTGCTTTTCCTGCTGCTTACCTGACTCCCTGGGTCTCATTGGTCATGTTAGTCCTATGCTTGCCTCAGGGAATTTCTCCTGCTGCTTTTCTAGGAAATTTTTTCTCTTGTATATCACATGGCTCTTTTGATCTCCTCCTTCAAGTCTTTGCTTAAATATCATCTTCCCTGACAAACCTGTATAAAATTTCAAATTTCAACACATTCCTCCATGACAGTTTTTTTTTTTTTTTTTTTTTTTTTAGACAGGGTCTCCCTAAATTGCTTAAGGCCTCTAATTTGCTGAGGCCAGCTTTGATCTTTCAATCCTCCTGCCTCAGCCTCCCAAGCAGGATAACAGGCGAGGGCCTCCTGGCCCACTGATAGCTTTAATTCAAGTTCTTTGTTGTTTTCCTCTCCAAATCACCCTTTCTAAGCTATAGCATGATCATTTGTCTTTAAGTGCCAGTTTCATCTCCTATACTATAAAGACAGACATATGAAAGTGGGATAATATTTTAACTCTTTGTTCATTGTTGAGATGAATGTTACTTTTTCTGTATTACTTTTTCTTGCTTACTGGATGTAAAGAAGTGAATCTCTAATAGTGGACATTTAGGCACTGGAGAGACAAATTTGAGGCAAGTAGGAACCAGTTAGTATTACACCATGGATCGCTCCGCTTTTAATTTTACCTACAGTTCCAAGCACAGAGGTTAGACAAGGCATCTTTATCTTTTGTTATTTGGAAGACAAGAGCTGTCATTGGAAGAAAATAATTATAATATTTTGTAATTTTGACATGAAACTCCTCAAGGTGCCGGAATGAATCTTTATAAATTTAATTGTGAGTTATCTGTCACATCTATTCGCTCAATTAACAGTTTTTATGCCTAATTTTGAATATACTGATGCCCAAAGATGTTCAGGATATGCCTCTGAAAGTCTATTGACAAAAAGGAACAAAAATACCTAATATATAAAAATTATTCCACCTCAGATATGCAATGTGTTTTAAAGATTGTTCCAACTGTTTATTTTACATTATTTTCCAACTTCTGATTTTTTAAAAAATTACTTGTGCTTTTTACCCAAACATGTACATGTTATTTATTGGAATGTCTCAATGACAACTTGTTCATTGTAGAGTCAACTGTTCAGAATTTCTAACACATATTTTATTTGATCATCTTCTCTTTAATTAATTTTGGTTTTAGCAATCTCTTGGTCTTTCAAAGGGATGTCTGAAATTCCTTTTAAAGTAAGCTTACTAATGATGTATTTTTCAAATGATCTCAAGCAATTTGTAAAATTTATATACAGATGCCCCTTTTGCATATCCATAGAAATTTAATAAATACCATAAGCATAATAGTCAAATTTAGACAATGTGAGAAAACTGACCTTGGTTGACTATTTTTAGCAAACACAAAGACTTAATTAAATCATTTGATAGTCAATGCAACAGATAGCCTTTCTGTAGAATATAATTGATTGAAAATAGTGAATAGATAGACTAGAGCCAAAATAAGTATATGGCTGTGTGTGTCTCTCTGTATGTGCATGTGTGTGCATAACCTGTATTTCAATTACATAGAAATGTAGGAAAAGATAGATACTTATTTATGAATTTATCTTAAGTTTCCACCCTACAATTAGAGAGATGTTCTCTCAGTGATTTATGATATGATAAATGATTAATATTTAGTCCCTTAGCTGTTTTTCAGAAATGTTGCATACTATTAGAAAAGTAGATTGTCATCTATCAGATGAGATTTGAATATCATGTCATCTGTCCCTAACTGATAAACACTACTTAAGCCTCTATTATTAGTGATTTATTATTTCATTTAATGCTTTTTCCCTACTGAAAGGAGAATATTCCTTGAGAAAGAGAAACAGGTTATATATTAGATAGCTGTTCATAAATACAGTAAAACAATCTTATGTTTTTGTATAATATCTCAACTTAGCATAGAGTATTTTTTCAGTATTCTAAACTTACAGTGAATAGTAATAGAAATCAGAGTTTGTAGTTTTTGGAAGAGAGGAGCTAGACACTCACAGAACTAGGTCATTATCTGTGGGAAATTGACATGGATGAGGCATGGCACTGAGAGGTTGAGAAGACCTAGAGGCAAGAGTAAGGGGACAGAGGTCAGGGATAGTGGTGGCAGTTGAGTGTACACAGCAGACAGCCAGAAAGGTAGGTTAGAAAGGTGGAGGAGAGGATGCAAAAAGTTACTGAAGCATATTTAAGTATTTAATCTAGTGCTATGCCTGCACAGCTATCTACCTTGACTCTTAAAGAAGTAATAAATATAATTATTAATATTATTTATCTTTTGTTACTCTCCCTGAGAAATTTGTAGATTTGCAAAGTCTTCTAGCAGGAAAACATAACCATTAGAGAAGCTAATTAAAATCTGGGATTTTTATTTGGCTTGGAACCTTCACAGGTGTCAATCTTTCTTAATTAAGAATACAGTGAAAAAAACATCCATATTACTCTAAGCCATTTTGTGTACTGTGAAATTGCTTTTTCTTCTCAAGAAAATGTGAAGCCATTTTTTAAACATACACATACCAGACATTTTAAAAGGATATTTCCTCAAAGAATCACAAAATCCATACAGGATTTCATTGAAGTAGTTACACTTTTATAAACAAGCAAACAAACAAAAAGGGAAACACAAATATATTTACATGTGAAAAAATTAAATACATATTTAAATAAACATAGAGACGTATATGCAAATAGGAATTGAATTTATTTAACATATGCATACTACATGATTGAATTTTTCTTGTTGAAATACTGTTTATGTTTACTGCTTTTCTGTATGTGTACTATGTGTGGTTTAATTTTTCTTATTAAAATATTTATTATTGTATTTATTATTCATTATTGCTTTTTTTTCAAGGAGTCCAGCCTGCCTCATGCTCATCTATTTTCATCTTTAGTACATTTTTTTTTCACACTGGGGATTGATCCCAGGGGCACTTTACCTTTCAGTTACAACCCTAGCCCTTTTTACATTTTTCATTTTTAGAAGGGCTTTACTAAGTTGCTTAGACTGACCTCAAACTAGCTATTCTCCTTCAGTCTTCTGGGTGGCTGGGATTACAAGTGTGCTAGTATACCAGGTGTACTTCTTCAATGTGAGTTATAAAATTCATTAGTTCCACTTTGTTGTATGCTAAGGAAAAAGAGAATCAAATATATAACAGCAGAACAAACTATTTTTTGTTATTCGAAAAGGTGCAATTTTATACAGCAAACATTCAACATCCACAGTGTAATAAGTACCTATATTTGTTGGGTGATGTGGGTGTGTGTGTGTGTGTGTCTGCAAATGGCAACTATTAGTGTTTAAATGCATCGTTATCAAAAATAAATTTTCCAAGCTCTGTCAAAATCCTGTTCATTAAGAAATAAAACACTTAGATTGGTGATACCACCTTTACTTTCTATTATTCATATAATTATCCCTTGGGATATTCTTCAGAAACATAATCATGTTCTTTGTTTATCATCAGCTGCTCTTCAAGGAAGGGGAAAAGTCAAATCGACTAGTGAGAACTTCTCAGTGGATAACGACAGCTATCATTTATCTGGGGGCTTGAAAAGTGCTTTGTAATTGGGTAAGATCTTGGTTGTAGGCAGATGCTAGATGTTGGTTTAGAATTAAAGACAGTGCAATAGAAAAAGACAGCTTTAGACCAGTATTCTCATGGGAACAAGGGGAACTCTTCATGAGTCAAGTCTTCTCTCAAGCCTGCATTAAGAGTTTTATCTTTCTAGTTGGTTTCACCAGGAAACCTGGAATTTCATGATTTTACAATGAATCTCATCATAGAAAAGAAAATCATACTCTGGGTAGGTTAATGAGAAATGCACAGATTTTGTAATGGTACACAGAAATATCAATTATTTTTATACTATATGAAAGTCAAAAGAAATGGCAGAAATTACTAGACCTTACTATCCTTGCCTACAAAACTGTAATAATGCCAACTCTGTATGAACAGTATGTAAATGTGCTGCTGTGGTAAATATGATGCACTTAATATATACTAGGCTCTGAATAGATGTTATTTTTCTGACTGACTTCTCCAAACAGTAGAAGAAAAACTCCCTGCCCCCCTTCGGATGCATTGTACACTACAGCAGCAAAGGAGAAAACTGCGAGCGTAATGTGAGTAGCACAGACAGAAAGTGAAGGCATGAAACTGTGCAAGTCTCTTCAACCCTCCCCATCACTGTTTGAGGTTGCACCGAAGATTTCTTCCACCACTAATCAGTGAGCTTGAAATGTGTGAAGATGAATGATTAGGAAAGAAGAAGGAAGCAATTGGTGATAAATCCCTACCAGGTGAGAAGATGTCACAACCATCATCTGTGTGTCTAAGGGTCACATTTCACACACCATCAGTGATTTTGGAAGTCACATGTCTGGAAAGTGTGGGGCTGAGATTATGATCTGTGGCTTTAAAATCCCTGATTTTCCACTAAGGTAGCCTTTTTTAGGTGCAAAAAGAATATTTAGTTTTTGCTCTTTGATTCGACCCTTAATGTTCTTTTTTTTTTTTATTGTAAACAAATGGGATACATGTTGTTTCTCTGTTGTACATGGAGTAAAGGCATACCATTTGTGTAATCATAAATTTACATAGGATAATGTTGTTTGATTCATTCTGTTATTTTTTTCCCTTCCCCCATTTGACCCAGCTATCCCACTCCTTGGCCTATACCCAAAGGACTTAAAATAGCATACTACAAAGATGCAGTCACATCAATGTTCATAGCTGCTCAATTCACAATAGCCAGATTGTGGAACCAACCTAGATTCCCTTAGTGTTCTTAATGTTTGATTTTTCATCTAAAGAGGTAAGCTGAATGACATAAAATATAAGTATTTAAAATTAAGTATTTTCTTGTTGGTTCTGATGCCTCCTTGTTTCCTTAAACAAACAAAGATGAATAATAAAGAAAATAGGAACTATAAGTAATTATGTGAAAGGTCAGTAGCCTTTAATTTAATTTGTTTTAAATTTGAGGAAGTAGCCGAGAGGTGGTAAAGAATAGAGTGATACTATAAGCAACAGGAAGATATAGTGATCACAGTATTGAGGATATTTAATATGCTTAATCACATAAGCATCAGTCAGATATTCTTACATTAATTATGAGGTATCAATAGAGAAAATATGAAATTCAAATTTTTTTATCAGTTGACTTTACACAGAATAAAATTAGAATTAAACCTGAATATTTAAAATATTTGGAGTGAATATAGAAGGCTACATATTTTATCTATGACCATTTGATTTTTATTTTAACTGTAAGTATACAGAAACCCTAGATCAGTTAACATTTGTTTATTCAACTGACCACATTTATAAGTTAGGTGGGAAGGTTATGTGAATTTACCTAAGGATAGGGAATGACAACCAGAGACTATGAAAGTGATCAATAAGTTTAATCCCAGTTGCAAACTTGAATTAATTGTTAATGGCTTCTGGAGTACTTTGACAAAGAAGGATCCTGAGACATTTGTACACTTTAGTCAATGTATAGTATATTGGTTGATTAATAATAGCTATTTCAGGTAATGATGGTGGTTTGTTTGCTTATTATTTTAAAGCTGGTCTCAACTTCAAAGTTTGTATAGTTCAACTTACAAATTACTTTTGTGTATGTAAAGTTTCCTCTGTTGATCAATCAATGATAAAACAGAGAAAATATTATCTCTCCCGCTCCATTTCCGGATGAGAAAAAGATAGTTTATTGGTATTATTTATGCCAATAACACACATAATAAATGATGAAGTTAGGAAAGATCTTGTTCAGGTTTGAGGAAACATAATTAACAGTATCATAACAAACAACAACCTAATAGAGAACCGATACCTATAGCTTGGGTGGAAAATTGTGAAGTTTATAGTTAATATTAGTAATTGCTAGGATATTACTATCTATCAGTGATTATGCACATTCAAATTATTTCATTTAATAATCACAGCAACTCTTTGACTTGTTTATTAGTATGCTTATTTTTGAGATGAAGAAATTGAGATTTTGAAAGTTTAAGTTAGTTACCTAAGAGTACATTCCAGATTCAAATTTGAAACTGACCCTGGCTCCAAATATCTTGTTTATTTCTAATTTTAGTCAAATCCAAAAATTCAATGTACAAATGTTTTAAAATAATAGGATTGAGATGTAACTCAATGGTAGAGCACTTGCTTGCTATTTGTGAGACCCTGGATTTGACCCTTAGTACCAAGAAAACAAAAAAACATAAAAGCCTTAAGATATCATTTAGGGAAGATATTTCTGAGATTTAGAGAGGAAATGGGTTTATTGCTGGCCCTTTGTGATTGTGAGGAAGTCCTCAACTTCTGAAGGCCCTGAAAGGTTCAATAACATCCATCTTGCAAGACTATTGTACAAATTACACAAAATGAAAACGTGTAGAATACATAGCACAATACCAGATATTTGATAAAACTGAAAAGCAAGAAATATTTTTAGCAAAATTGTACAATTCTTTGACTATAACTTAATTAATCACCCCAACTAGTACAAACTGCATCATGCCCAGTAAAACTAGCAAATGACCACAATTTCCTTTCCCAACTCTAGTTTTTTGTTTGTTTGTTTGTTTTTCTTCTTAACTCTAATAGCATTAACTGACACATGAAGTTTTAAAAACAGGGCTTCAGTTTCCTGCTTCAAGATTTTAACAAGACTGTTTATGACGAATACACTGTTAAAATTTTGAGAATTTTGAAGGAAACTTTCAAATATTTTAAATACCAATTATCTAGTTTGGTTATAAAATAAGAAACATTTTTAATCCTGTTAGTTCACTTGCTTATTAAATACTATTTTATATTTATCAAGCAAAACATAACATTTTCAAAAAGCAGTCCTGATAATATTTTAATATATCTATGATAAATTATGTTGTATTGAAAAGATTAAAAGTTTTTTTAGTAATTTTGACTCTCTCTGAAAATATGACAAATTTGATATTCCTGATACATGGTTGATGATTTCTTTGTATCCACATTTTGCAATTCTTGTGCCTATGTATATATAGTCCCTCCACTGAAGTTTCTTTTAATGTCGTTTCTAGAAAATGACACTCTATTTCTGTCTGGTTACCATTTTAGTTCCCTCAAACACTTGCCACATATCAACAGCTGAATTACAAATTGATTCTCCATCTAAACCTAGGTAATAAATGATGTCTTTCTGTAGTTCCTTTAATAAAAGATTTCCAATGTGCAATTAGTGATGTGATTTTCAAGAAGATAAGTGGCTGCAATCTAGTAGATAGAACTTACAATTTTTCTTATTGTATTTGTGATTGACTTAACTGGAGATCTTTGCTAGTAAAACTCCAGTGATTTCAACATGTTATTAATTACTTAAATGTCGAATATTTATCTGAGAGTACCAATAAATATGAAGAATGAATGTTAGAATCTGTGATAATAGCAATAATATCAAGACAACTACTATTCTATAAACAATTTAGTGTTAATTGGTGTGCTTTAGTCTTGTGATGTATGTGTTCTAAAATCTGGGGGAGAGAAGGAAGGAGAAAGAAAGAGTGGGGGAAGGGGGAGAAAGAAAGAACACACTTCCATGCTGCAAGAGTAATTCATTAACACCATTCACATGTATAGAGGGATGACTATAATAACAGAAATGTACACAATGGCAGTGTCTTCTCTGTCTCTAAATTGTCCTTGCAAACATGCAACAATATAACAAAAAATGGTGAAAACGTGATTACATCAAAATAGTGGGGAAATGAAAGAGAAATGAAATTTCTCACCCTTTTCTTAACCAGAGCAATGCCATTAAGTGATTGGAAAGGAGAAAGTCTGAAAAATGTACAAGAAGTTAGTTACTATATGTAAAAAAGCAGAAAAAGTAGCAAATCACATCAATTCTGATCCTATGCTATGTATTAATGTTTTGGGAACCAAAGCACAAATCTTGCCAGCAGATCCAAATATTTCCCCTTACCATTCTAGCTACCATTCTACCATTCTAGGGGCTACATAGTCACCAATCATTCTTCCTTCTGGATCTGTGAGGTTGAATTTTCTACCAAAGTGTTCATATTTATCTAATCAGAATTTCTGGCTCCCTTTTCTAATGCCAAAGTATATTTTCATACACATCCTCTAATGGAAATATGTCACTGAATTAAAGAGAGCTGGTTGTTACAAATCTTGCTGATTGTTTTTTCCTTCTATGGCTGAGTCAATTGAAGTCCTGGTCCTAGAACTCAAATTCTGAATGAACCAAGTTCAGATAAAAACCTAAAGTTAATAGAATGATCAAAATACTTGGAATTTCCACATTGTTCATTTCCTCCTCTGAACAAAACTATATCTCTATTTTTTCTCCTCCTCTTCCTCCTTTTCCTCCCCCCACTTCCCTCCCTCCCTTCCTCTCTCTATTTCTTTGGCATTTTCAGCCAGAAATTGCTGCCCTGGTCAGATAGAATATAATTCTCACTTGCCTTGTGATTTTATAAGTATTTGTAAAGTGAAAAGTTTCCTCTAAGTTGTTAATGGGAAAATCCTAAGAAAGAAGAAGTAATTTAGTAACACTATCATAATCAAATAGAAATTTGCCTCTGATATGATATTCTTAAACATTCAGCTTTTAATTATTATTTATTTTACTAACTTATATCTCAGTTTACTCCACAAAGGGTTTTAAATGACATGAAGACTCAGGGCTGCTACATTTTAAAGATGAAAAAGTTAACAATTTTTAATTAAATTTCTAAAATTAAAAGTTGCCTTTTATCCCCTCTTTGAATATCTAAAAACATAAGAATGAGAGAAACCCTCCTACACTGCAAAATGTGCCCCCTCTTTCTTTTTCTTGAGATTGGAAATCTTAATGCAGAGCTCTTAAGTCCCAGAGCAATCCAAAGGAGGTGGATTACTCTGAGGAAAGCAACAATAATTTCTCTTAAATATATTAGAAACCTGAGTAAACCTCCCATATCTATAGAAATGATACATTCTGAAGATAATATAAACATAATGAACATAAAAAATATTAAATGTACAATTTACCGATATCAGAGAATCAGCTTAAACAAATAAGAAATATCATGAATGGGTTCATAACCTGACTTTTTATAGTTAAGAATTTTAAAAACACGTTTAAAGCTGATAAGACAAAGAATAAAATACACTAAGGTATGAAAATATGATATTGACCATACTGGCTAGATAATAAATTCTGCCTGAAGAAATAGAGGTTTAAGTCTATATTAGACTGTAAGGCCCAGTCACTCAACATTCCAACAGCACAAAGACCACCTACTTTATTCAAATTATAACCTCAATGTTTATCCTCATCCCTAGCATAATCTTAGTTTTCATAAATATTTGTTGAATTAATCAATCAACTAGATCCTTTACCCACTTTCCCTCTCTGCCCCAACCCATAACATGTAGACACATATACATACCAACTCACTGCCAAGAGTCCGGTTTTGAATCAGCTCAACTTTCAGATTCCTTGGCATCTTTTTCCCAACTGCATTTTCTGAGCATTCTTGGAAATCATTCAAAAACCATATATTGGGGTCAGTATTAACCTTTGGTCTCTGTTCTCAGCCTGAAATCCTTTACAATGAACCTAGTAAGCTTTTTTCATCCAGATGCTATTTCAAATATTTGCCATTCCCCCCATTATATAATATATATCCCTACATTAGATAGCATCATTCCTCTATCTCTAGAAATGACTGAACTTTCTTCATAGGAAAAATTAGACATGAGTATAATTGGACATGAGTAGAAACTCTTCAACACCCCAACCGTCACCATAAATGATTTTATACTTCCATCCCATCTAAGTTCATTCTCTTGTGTTTTGATTCCAAAGAGAAGCAACATACAAAAAGCTAAGAACCATCAACTATATAATCTTTCTTATACCACTTCCCCCTGTCTAGCTAACAGTTTTCACATTAAATTGTTTTTGAAACAATTTGCCAGACTTATTTTCTACATTTAATTTTCCTTTACTCTGTGGTTCTTTGAAAGTATTCTTCATCCTCCAATAAAATTCCAGCCAAGGAGACACTTTAGATATTATATGACCATCACATCTAACTTTGGTTTTAATACAGTTGCTTTGTTTCTGTGTTCTGTTTTTGTGTTGAGACATTTTTCATCTTTAATTATGGTTACTAAATCATTATTTTTCTTTCCACCTCCTGTGGTGCCATGTTGGTCTTTTATATGTATTGCCTCCTTTCTTCCTTCCTTATTGCTTAATATACCAAGATACCAAGGGTAAGCATCAATAGTCATGTCTTCCTCTACTTCTTGAAAGTTGATCACTCCCAAGATTAATGTGAGCTGCAGGAAACATCCTTTGGTTCCCAAGAGATTCACTCAGATGTCCCACAGGCATTGTTGCCCAAAATAATCAGAAGCAATCTCATCTCCCACTCTAAACCTATTTCCTTTTCCTGCTGGCTATTTTCAGTTAACAACAAATTGTCCACAATCTAGAAACCAGACACTATCTTTGAGTCTTCCTAGTTCCATGTTCTCTCTGTCCAGTCTACAAATCATGTTGATTCTATCTACAAATGATCACTTGAGTTATGAACTGTCTGGTTTTAATATCCTCACTGTTGCAACCTTAATTTAGGCCCTTGCCCTCTCTTGTTTGGATTCCTGTAACAGCCTCCTGGCTGGATTCCTTCCTCGTAGTTTTACTTTCCTCTAATCCATTATTTACACTGCTGCCAGAGTGCGCTTTCTAAAATGCAAATCTAATCATGTCTTTTCCCTGCTTCAGAATCTTATAATGACTCCCATAGCTTTGATGATAAAGTCCAAACTCCTGAGCATGGCATGTAAAGTGTTTTATTGCCTGACATCTGCTTACTTCTCCAGGTGCACTTGTTTTTATTCACTGACTTTCCAGTATTGAACAAAAGACCATTCACAAAAAGATCTGTCCACTCTAGTGTTTGCAAGGATATGACTCTGTTTCTAAACTCCTCCATGCAAATTTTAATTATCTTTTAAAACCCAAATGCAGGGGATATTGCACTGTTATGGTTTGGATATGAAGTGCCCTTTGAATGGCCCATGTATTGGAAACATGATATTCCAGGTAGCAATGTTCAGAGGCGAAATGATTAGATTATGAGAGCTGTGATGTCATCAGTGGATTAACCCATTTGTTGGATTGATAATTTGAATGGACTACTGGGTGGTAACTGCAGGCAGGTCAGGCATGGCAAGAGAAAGTGTAGTCTCCTAGTGTACTCTCTCTCTCTCCCTCTGTTTCCTGACTGCCATCTGACTGCCATGAGCTGAGCAGCCTTCTTATGCCATGTCTTTCTGCCACGATGTTCTACCTCACCTCAGGTTCAGAGCAGTGAACAGAACCTCTGAAACCATGAGCCAAAATATATGTTTTTTTCTTTAGGTTGTTCTTGTCAGATATCTGGTCATAGAGATGACCAACACACTAATCCAGGAAACCAAGGGTTCTTGATTGTAGTCCAGTATAGAATCCTCTCACTCTAAATTTCTGTTGTATAATGCCTAGCATGGCAGTATTTCACGTCATATTTCTGGTATGCATTTGGCTTACTGGAATATAAGATATGGTGGGTATAAATTATGACTTTCTCTTTGATAAATGTTTAATGAACAAATGGAAGAATATAGAAATAAGGATAGCATGGTAGCTCTATGTACAAGATTTTTAGGTAGTTATAGGAAGCATTTTAAATTCCAAGTCTGTTACAAGTTGTAGAACACTACATAGTCAAAAAATCTCTGGAAGCTCCTGTTATTTTCAGAGATAACTCATAGTTCCTAAGACATAATGGAAAGTAAAATGAAGTAATTCAGAGAAAGTACTTACCACAGTGCTTAAAAAATGCTAGGTCCTATTATCTTCACAGTCAAGTGGTCAAATGGATGGGTATGTTTGATCCAGCTCCAAAGAGAAGTAGTATTAATGTTTGTATAGGAGACATGATTTTTCCTGATATAAGGAAAAAAACTATAAAAATTTTAAACACCCTATGATCAAATAGCTGTCTTTTGAAGCCGTACAAATGTATTAAAGAAGAGACAGAACTTAGTATCACCATATATTCAAAATAAGACAAAGAGTACAATTGAAAGGGAGTTTCATGTGATTCAAATGTGAAAAATCTGAAAGTAATCTGAATTATGACTGATAGGGAATATAATATCTAGAGAAAGACCAACCATAGTTCAATTTATTCTTTGGTTTTGTCACACTACACCTAGAGTTTACAATCAACCTGAAATATTGTTTAACTGAGAGGCAAGAAGAAACATTAGAATGGAAGGAGTTATAAAAATCAGTGACAAGAGAAAAGGCGAAAGGGGTCTCTGGAGTTTAGTTTGGACAGAGAAAAACTACGAGTGGATGCTACCAATATTTTAACACATGATGCAGTGTGTGTGGCCTAAGATGATGGGGTTTCTTTTCTGGCTTACTAATTGATAAGCAATATGAACTTGAAGAGGCATTAAATATATCTGAATTTGAATTTCTTATTTGTAAAAGAGAAAAATAATAACTATATCTAACATTGTAGGGAAGAGGGAATTAGATTATTGTGAGTAGGTTACTATCTTGGTGATTGATGCATAAAAGATGGAGTAAGGGTACAAATTGTTTCTTAAAGGGAAGTTTTGCATGTTTTTTTTTTCCATTAAACTAATAAGGAATAATTGAAAGAAAGGTACCAGCCTAACAAAAGGGAGAAGTTTCCAATTGCTACAGGTGAAAATACATGGAAAGGACTTAGTGTCCTATTATTGGATCTCAAACTCACTTCCTCAATGAAGTCATCCTTAAAATATCAGTGACTTGTACTTCTCCTTCATTGGTACATTAATTCATCTGTCATTTCATATTTATAAAGCATGTCTCTGCCATCTAAGTATGATATTATAAGGAAAAGGATCATCCTTACTTTTATTATTGTATTCACAGATTATAACACTTGTTTGAAACAGGATAATTCTTACATACTCTTTCTTAAAATTATAATCAAAAGATGCATAAAAATTAAAGTAGACACATTCAAATAATATTTCTTGATTTAAGGAATGACTGAAGGTTAGTGTCAAATATATTTTTAAGAGGATTTAAAAATTTGACAGTGGTTAGACAAATCACCTACTCATTTTTTTTCTAATCCCAAGATTCATTTAATCTTGAGTGAGCACCTATCCTTGAAAATTTCCAATAAGGCTTGCTCTAAATCCATCAGAAATAATTTAAGAAAAAGTCATTCACTACTTACAAGGTTTGATTAGGTGGTCTTTAATTCACCTTCTAGCATCAGGATCTAGTGAATTATATCATGATTATATTTAGCCATGAATTGAAAATATACCTTTTAAAAATTCAAGAATAGCTACTGTCAAAGAATTCACATATTCACAGGTTTAAAATAGAATTAAAATTTATTTTTCTCTTGATCTGATTATTTTCAGTTTGTTGATATGCTCATGATTGAAATTAGTCCTCTCTGTATATAGTAAAGCTTTTTTATAAGTGAGTTATCATTTTACAAGTGATAAATCTGCTAAAAGTTTTGCATTAAGTCACAAGTGGTAGGGAACTAAACCTTCTTGCTTTCCTACTTGCAGTTATTTCATTTTTCTTTTAGCAAGAAATTGTGCAATATTACAAGACAGGCTCAGCATAGCTGTTGATTCAACTTCCTTGATAGATGGTACAACTCTGCCACAACTCTGGAAGGAAGAACAGAAATAGGTAAATTTTTGTTCCTTATTCCCAAACACACTCTGCCCTGTGCCTTGTGACACAAAAATTTCTAAATGAACAGCTTTATGCTATCAAAAAGGAACAAATATATGGGTTACTGTTAGGCTTATATCTATGTTGTTGGTAAGGATGGAAAAAGATGACACATGCAAATGAGTTGGAAGAAAACTATTTAGCTGCCATAGAAACAATTGCATGGATGATTGCAGACATGTCCTAGAAAATCCAAGGTCAAGAAAGCATGTTACATTCATGAGTTATATTATGCATGGTTTCTCAGACTCAGCACTGTTGACATTTTGAACTGGATAGTTCTTTCTGTCCAGAACAACCCTGAGTACTGGTGGATATTAAGCAGCATCTCTGGCCTCTACCCACTAGATTCCAGTAGTATTTTCCCTCCATTTACAAGCAAAAATGTCTCGGATCTTTCTCAGATTCCCAGGGGGCCAAAATCACTCCCATTTCAGCACTACTGAGTTAGTGATAGAAGAAATTCCCTAGCATTACAGTACTTTTCTAACATTAGCCATTAAAGATTTAAGCAGTGTATCAGAGATAGGTATGAAAAGTGCCTCAAGTCTTCATTCTAGGTACTTTCCCTGAAGTCAAGCATTTAAGAGTGATTACTATAGAAACAGATTCAAAGAGTAAATTATATGTAAACACTAAGATATTTGATAATAATTATCTTTTATGACACTGTACTCACTTTCCATCAAGGACAAAATAAGCATATGTTTAAATATTGTATATATTTTGATTTTAAGTGAGAAAACCTGTTAAATTTAATAAAAGGGAGATTTCCTCTCTATAACCACAGAAAATGTGAAAGTAAATAAATCTAAATTCTTTCTGACTAGCATTATTTAGCGTGTGCGTGGTTGTGTTTATGTCCATGTGCATTTTATATACTTTTGAAAATGTTTACGGTGACCTACTAACTGAAATATTTTTATTTGTAAACTTCTGGGTTTCTATCATGAGGTGTCAAGTGAATTAGGGGAAGCTTTGATTAATATATTTAATTTATAGCACCTGCATTTGCTTATGTCAGATAACAAATGAAACTTTCTTAAAGGGAGTTAGAGAAAATATTCTTTTTCGAAAAAATCCATGATAAGCATTTTGCAATGTAATTCCACATGCTCCTCTATTCCATATGTGCTTTATTACTCTCTCAAGGAGCTCAATACTAGACATGAATCCTCTGAAAAGGCTAACCAGTAAGGAAAATAAAACTGACAAACGAAGGTGCTGAGGCATTAAACAATCAGAAGAGTTCAGAATCCTCTTTCTTTTAGTGCAATTTGTAAGCAACTAAATACTTTTCCATATTTACTTTCCTGTGAACATTTTCTATTCTTTATAAAATTCTATTTATAAAATTCTTTTATACATCCCAGACGCCTGTCACTAATGCAAAATAATAAATAAAGATTGAAATAATAGATTTTTGTTATGGCTACTGCTGGGAGGAAACTATTATCTGAAAAAGAATCAGGCTACAATCTGTGTAGATTACACGTTTTTTGAAGATTTGGTGCCAAAACCATAGGATTTGTACTTTATAACTTGCTACTTAACAACCTATTTTTATTACTATAAAAAAAGAGAAACTTATCTAAATCCTAATTCCTTTCTGATTCGTTTACCTACTTGGCCACACGGAAGGAGAATCAGAAGGTAAATTGCTCCAGCACTTCTTGATTATGACCTGGAGTGGCATAAGCAATTGACCCTCTTAAATATAAGAGGCACAGCAGCACACTTGGTGAGTTCTTTCTTCTTTGTATTATTGGTTCAGCATTTCTCTGCAAAGTTCAATGAGGTTCATTAGCTTATCTGAAGAGAATGGGATCGGTACTTTTGAGACAGCTTCTCTCTGTGACTTTTCTAATTAAATCCCTTCCATCAGATGAAGAGCTGCCCTTTTTACTTGACAAACATTTGTTCTAATTTGGCCTTGCTTGATTTTTCAGTGCTTTTATGTCCCTCTCCCCCCTCTATACCCACTAGCATCTGTTAGTCAGAAGATGGCTCTGGCTGACATTTACTCTGAATGTTCTTGCTTATTAAAATATTTCAATGTTAGACAAGCTTATCAGTTGAAAAATACAATATAGTTCTGGAGCACTGGTGGAGTTCATCTTAAAGAACTGTTTTGTTGTTTGGATGCATCTTTCTTAGTTTTTATGAGATCAGATTGAAGATACTTATGAATATAAGTCTAGGGCAAGTAGAGTGATAGATGTTTTTAGTATAAAACTTTCTGCTTAATTGTCTATAAAGTCTAAGATTTACCTATTGCCTAGGAAAACATAGGGAGTTAAGTTACAGTTAAAATAAAAATAACATAAAGCAATAGGACAGGTCATATCTGAAAATAAATTAAATGCCCAGTGATGGTATCTCTCTGACTTCAGACAGAATTAATTATGGAAGGAACTGACAACTCAAAAACACTTAAATCTAAGAATTTTTGCAGGACTTGAAAATACTAGTAAAAGCTCCCAGGTATCTGACTGATTGGTGTCTTTGGCTTCCTCAAAGACAGAATGATGATGTGTGAGGTTAAGTGCTCACCTAGGAGCAAGGGAATGGTCAGGGCTTTGAGTGTTTACCCTGGACTTCAGAAAGGCAGGCTCTGTCAGTGACAAGCCTTGCTACATTCAGTTTATTCTCCTATTTTCTTTAACACTATCCAGTGCTATTAGCTTGCCAGCCATGTAGTCTGTAAGTAATAGGTTGCAATAGCAGCTGAAATTGACAAGTGCTTAGCCCAGAGCATGGATTGAATGTAATTCATAGGGTTCCCAAGTTAATTTCCAATACCTATTTCATCAAGGCGGACTGATAGATGGCTGCCAGCATCTTTTGGCTTTATCTGTAAATCCCTATGTCTTTTACTGCCATCATTTCGTTTTTTATACATTCCATCCCTTGCATTTGCTCCTCCCCATTTCCATAACTTCAAATGGAGCTTCTCTCTAGGCACATCAGTCATTTAGGTTAGAGGCCCTTGCAGCTAAATGCAAGACCTTCAAATGTTATTGAAGTGCATTTTTCCATGTGGCCCTGTTTAAAGTGATGTTTCTTTAGGGACTGCAGGGTGAAATATGAAGTTATCTGGGAGAGTAAATCTAAGATGTTGGACAGATGGTGAAGCGTCAGTGCATCCACAGAAATGCATTTCATTTTTATACAGGGGACGCTCTCAATCAATTTTGGCTTGAGAAAACAGTTGCTTGTATTGCATCAGCGGCTTTTTTTTTTTTTTTTTTTTGTCTTAAACAGATCAATAGTGAAGCTTATAATTCTGTAATAGATTCTAAGTGAATTCATGAAAAAATAAACCCAAAATGCAAGTAAAATTCCAAAAAGAAAAAAATTTCTTAAAGACCAGGAGTTTATTGAAATGGAAGAAAGGTTGTCACTAATAGATCAAATGGAGTAACTGTTGATAAAACATAAAACTCATTTACTCTATAGGACATGAGAAGTTTCATTTTTCACCTTAAGTGTATTTTAGGAACAACTATCTTACAGAAGTTCTTATTTAAACTTTGCAAAATGACTTTTTTCATTGAAGGTCTAAAGCTTCCATTTATACTGCATACATTTAACAGCCATCTAAATCACCAGCTCAGTCCTCCTCTGTTACCTTGAGTCCTGCTCCAGCTGCCACCTCCTTCAAATCAATCTGCTCTCATCTAACATTTGGAAAGGAACATTTGAAATGCTGGATAGTCTATCTATTATGAAACTGTTATTTGAATTTTTATAAAAATCTAACAATATTTCAGCATATAATACTCATAAATGATTTATATATGTATGTATGTAGATATCTACATATACAAATATATATAACACTTATTATTCAGTGTATATCCTAGACCTTTTCTTGTACAATAATGATTTAGCATGTAAAAGTGTTAAATAGCTTATGTCAATGTCAAGAGTAATCAAACTTAAAAAAAGCACTAAATAAATGCTAACTAATTCATTTGGTTTACTTAAAGATGCATTCATTTCTTCAAAAATACTAACTTTACAGAAGCATATGGAGATTTTCTTCAAGTACTATTTCTGTATTTCAAAAATGACAGACTTTTGGTAACTGGTTGCTTGGCAATGCTGGGATTCCAGTGAGACTTGCCTACAAGGTGAAAAATTGTCTTGGTTAGAGTAGAGTGTAAGAGTAATAAGTTAATACTATAGGATCTAAAGGAGAAGTTGGTAACTATTTTCTAAAAATAGCCAGTCACAGAGTAAATACTTTTTTCTTTGAGAGTCATATGGTCTCTGTTGCAGCTACTAGACTTCTATTGCAGTGAAAAAGTAGCTGTAAACAATGCATAAACAAGGTGGCATGGCTTTACTCCAATAAAACTTTATTTTATTGGAACACAGGTGGAGAAATGGACTTACTCTCTCCTGCTGTAGATCACAAGTTCAGAGCACATAGGCTGGGATTGAACTCCATCTCCTCCTTATTTAGGTGGTTAGAGCAAGTGACTTAATCTTTCTGTATTTCAGCTTATTCCTCTGTAATATGAGAATGGGAACAACACCCAGTGAATAGACTTTAAAGTGAGACAGTATCTTGAAATACATTGATAGTGTTTAATAAGAGGAAATACTGATGCCAGAAGATAGATAAATACTGATATTAACCTATTCAGATTAAAGAAGAATGGGTCAGAATAACTCATATAAGAACAGTAGAGATTGGTCAGGCAAAATCCTGGGAGGCAAAGGAAAAGTCTTCAAAAAATTCAGTTGTCCTAGTTAATGCTTTTTAAAGAATTCTTTCCTGAGATGGCAGGGGGAGCTCAAAGTTGATGTGGAGAGAACATAGTAAAATCTTACACATTCAGAGTAATTGAGGTGGAGGCCCTTCTGGATCATTGAAAACTTTGAATTATATGATGCTTTTTATAGAAAGCAGTTTTGTTGTTTTCAAGTACATACAGTAATTGGCAAAACATCCAAGAAAGTATTGCCAAGTAGACTTCCTGCTGGCATGTTTAAGTGAAAAGCTGAGACTCATTTAAAATTAGCATATTATTATGTGTGTATGAAAATGGTCCCAATAAAGTTTTTAAAAATAGTTTCTTTCCTTTGGTAGGGTAGATATTCTTCTTAATTTATTATGTCAAACAAACAAACAAACAGGGCAGTTTTCAGTCATTGTGCTTCCTTACTGGAATTCTTTTCTCCACTTAACTTTCTATGAGAATGTACTATTAGGAAAGATGTCCTTGGAGCACTAGCATTTTTGTGGCCTTTCCTTCTTCATTGGTATGCTGAATTCTCACACATAGTTCAAAATAGATTGATATAGTTAATCATTTAAAATGAAGTACTAATTCATTCAACAGTATAATAAATTTATAAGCATGTAGGCATTATGCTAAGAATTTAGCTGAATGTATATTTAAAACATTATATGGGAGCCTTTCTGACCAGAACAAGCTCCGAGTCCCGGAGCCACTGCAGCGCAACATACTCCGGCACACAAGCAGTTTCAGGGACCAGGATAGGGCAGCCAGAGACCTCCCCAAGTAGCCTGGACCCCTGCGGTGGGAGGTGCCTTTCAAGGCTAGCTTCTCAGACCAGACCGCCCAGTGAGAGGTTTTCTACATAGAACCAGCCACAAGTCCCCGAACCAACGGAGAGCTTCGATCCGCAAGCAGCCTCTGGGATCAGGGCAGGGCAGCCAGAGAACTCTTCAGGCAGCTCTGCCCACTCCGGTCGCAGGCTCTCTTCACAGGGCGATCCAAGATGGCGGCCTAGAGGGAGACTGCACCCCCAGTCGCTCCAGAACCCAGGAGTTAAAAGGGGAGGCATTGAGAGACTCGGACTGAAATAGAGCCACAGGTGAGTCTGCCCACTGGGTAAAGCTCGGCCCGGATGGCAGGCCCAGATAGAGGAGGCTTAGCGGAGCCGGGCAGGGCAGCTAGAGTCTTCCCAAGGTAGCCTTCCACACTCCGGCAGTGGGCTCCTCCCACACGGCCAGTTGCACGGTGCAGGCCCACAGTGAGAGCATTTCCGCACCGAACCAGTTCCAAACCGTGGAACCAGTAGGGGGCTAGGGGCAGTTTTCTTCGGATGCGCTGCTTTATCAGATTCCTCCAAGACATCAGGCTACTGAAGGCTGGGAGGTGATACACTGGAAATCTACCGGGACACTATAAGCCAATAGTGGAAAACTGCAATATCTCAGGGTCCCACTGACAGCTGACCAATATGAGAAAACAAGGGAAGAAAATGTCCCAAACAAACCTAGATACTACATCAATAAAACCCAATGACAGCACAGCAGAAGAAATGTCAGAAAGGGAGTTCAGAATGTACGTAATTAAAACGATCAGGGAAGCTAATGAGGAGATGAAAGAGCAAATGCAGGCATTGAAGGAGGAGATGAAAGAGCAAATGCAGGCATTAAATGATCGCACCAATCTACAGTTAAAAGAGCAAATACGGGAAGCAAGAGATCATTTCAATAAAGAGTTAGAGATACTGAAAAAAAAAACAAACTGAAATACTTGAAATGAAGGAAACAATAAACCAAGTTAAAAACTCCATAGAAAGCATAACCAATAGGATAGAACACCTGGAAGACAGAACCTCAGACATTGAAGACAAAATATTTAACCTTGAAAGCAAAGTTGGCCAAACAGAAAAGATAGTAAGAAATCATGGACAGAACCTACAAGAATTATGGGATATCATGAAAAGGCCAAATTTAAGAATTATTGGGATTGAGGAAGGCTTAGAGAAACAAACCAAAGGAATGAACAATCTATTCAATGAAATAATAACAGAAAATTTCTCAAATCTGAAGAATGAAATGGAAAACCAAGTACAAGAGGCTTATAGAACTCCAAACATACAAAATTACAACAGACCCACACCAAGGCACATTATTATGAAAATACCTAACATACAAAATAAAGACAGAATTTTAAAGGCCGCGAGAGAAAAGAATCAAATTACATTCAGAGGGAAACCAATAAGAATATCAGCAGATTTTTCAATCCAGACCCTAAAAGCTAGAAGGGCCTGGAACAACATATACCAAGCCCTGAAAGAAAACGGATGCCAACCAAGAATCTTATACCCAGCAAAACTTACCTTCAAATTTGACGATGAAATAAGATCCTTCCATGATAAACAAAAGCTAAAGGAATTTACAAAAAGAAAGCCAGCATTACAGAATATTCTCAGCAAAATATTCCATGAGGAAGAGATGAAAAACAACGATGCAAATCAGCAACAGGAGGCGCTAGCCTAAAGGAATAGCCAAATAAAGGAGAGACCAAATCATGTCAAAAACAAATATGAGTCAATTGACTGGGAATACAAATCATATCACAATAATAACCCTGAATGTCAATGGCCTGAATTCATCAATCAAAAGACACAGACTGGCAGATTGGATTAAAAAGAAAAATCCAACAATATGCTGCCTGCAAGAGACTCACCTCATAGAAAGAGACACCCATAGACTAAAGGTGAAAGGATGGGGAAAAACATACCATGCACACAGACACAGCAAAAAAGCTGGAGTATCCATCCTCATTTCAGATAATGTGGACTTCAAACCAAAACTAGTCAGAAGGGATAAAGAAGGACATTACATGCTGCTTAAGGGAAGCATAAATCAGCAAGACTTAACAGTCATAAATATCTATGCCCCGAACATTGGCTCATCCACGTACGTCAAACAAATCCTTCTCAATTCCAGAAATCAAATAGACCACAACACAATAATACTAGGCGATTTTAACACACCTCTCTCACCACTGGATAGATCGTCCAAACAAAAATTGAATAAAGAAACTATAGATCTCAACAACACAATCAACAATTTAGACTTAACGGACATATATAGAATGTACCATCCAACAAAGAACGAATACACTTTCTTCTCAGCAGCACATGGATCCTTCTCTAAAATAGACCATATTTTATGCCACAAAGCTACTGTTAGCAAATACAAGAAGATAGAGATACTACCTTGTACTCTATCAGATCATAATGGATTGAAATTAGAAATAAATGACAGAATAAAAAACAGAAACTTCTCCAATACCTGGAGATTAAATAATACACTATTATATGATGAATGGATAACAGAAGACATCAGAAGGGAAATAAAAAAATTCTTAGAAGTAAATGAGAACAAAGACACATCATATCAAAATCTCTGGGACACTATGAAAGCAGTACTTAGAGGAAGATTTATTTCATGGGGTGCATTCAAAAAAAGAAGTAGAAATCAACAAATAAATGACTTAACACTACAGCTCAAAGCACTAGAAAAAGAAGAGCAGACCAATACCAAAAGTAGTAGAAGACAGGAAATAGTTAAAATCAGAGCCGAAATCAATGAAATTGAAACAAAAGAAACAATTGGAAAAATTAACAAAATAAATAGTTGGTTCTTTGAAAAAATAAACAAAATTGATAAACCCTTAGCCACACTAACAAAGAGAAAGAGAGAGAAAACTCAAATTACTAAAATTCGGAATGAACAAGGAAACATCACAACAGACACGAGTGAAATACAAAACATAATTAGAAGCTATTTCGAAAATCTATACTCCAACAAAACAGAAAACCTCGAAGACATCAACAAATTTCTAGAGACATATGAATTACCTAAACTGAACGAGGAGGACATACACAACTTAAATAAACCAATTTCAAGCAATGAAATAGAAGAGGTCATCAAAAGCCTACCAACAAAGAAAAGTCCAGGACCAGATGGGTTCTCAGCCGAGTTCTACAAAACCTTTAAAGAAGAACTCATTCCAATACTCCTCAAACTATTCCATGAAATAGAAGAGGAGGGAACCCTCCCAAACTCGTTCTATGAAGCCAATATCATCCTGATACCTAAACCAGACAGAGACACATCGAGAAAAGAAAATTTCAGACCAATATCCTTAATGAACATCGACGCAAAAATTCTCAACAAAATTTTAGCAAATCGCATACAAATATATATTAAAAAGATAGTGCACCACGATCAAGTGGGTTTTATCCCAGGGATGCAAGGTTGGTTCAACATTCGGAAATCAATAAATGTCATTCACCATATCAACAGACTTAAAGTTAAGAATCACATGATTATTTCAATAGATGCAGAAAAAGCATTCGATAAAATACAGCATCCCTTCATGCTCAAAACACTAGAAAAAATTGGGGTAGTGGGAACATTCCTTAACATTATAAAGGCAATCTACGCTAAGTCCATGGCTAATATCATTCTAAATGGTGAAAAACTGAAAGCGTTCCCCCTAAAAACTGGAACAAGGCAGGGGTGCCCTCTTTCACCGCTTCTATTCAACATCATCCTTGAGACTCTAGCCAGAGCAATGAGACAAACCAAAGAAATTAAAGGGATACAAATAGGAAAAGAAGAACTCAAACTATCCCTGTTCGCTGATGACATGATTATATATTTAGAGGAACCTGGAAATTCCACCAGAAAACTTTTAGAACTCATAAGTGAATTCAGTAAAGTAGCAGGTTACAAGATCAATGCTCATAAATCCAATGCATTTTTATACATACGTGATGAATCTTCAGAAAGAGAAATTAGGAAAACTACCCCATTCACAATAGCATCGAAAAAAATAAAATACTTGGGAATCAATCTCACAAAAGAGGTGAAAGACCTCTACAATGAGAACTACAGAACACTAAAGAAAGAAATTCAAGAAAACCTTAGAAGATGGAAAGATCTCCCATGTTCCTGGATAGGCAGAATTAATATTGTCAAAATGGCTATACTACCTAAAGTGCTATACAGATTCAATGCAATTCCAATTAAAATCCCAATGATGTACCTTGCAGAAATAGAGCAAGCAATTATGAAATTCATCTGGAAGAATAAAAAACCTAGAATAGCTAAAGCAATCCTCAGTAGCAAGAGCGAAGCAGGGGGTATTGCAATACCAGATCTTCAACTCTACTACAAAGCAATAGTAACAAAAATGGCATGGTATTGGTACCAAAATAGACAGGTAGATCAATGGTACAGAATAGAGGACATGGACACAAACCCAAATAAATACAATTTTTTCATACTAGACAAAGTTTCCAAAAATATGCAATGGAGAAAAGATAGCCTCTTCAACAAATGGTGCTGGGAAAACTGGAAAACCATATGCAATAGAATGAAATTAAACCCCTATCTCTCACCCTACACAAAACTCAACTCAAAATGGATCAAGGACCTCGGAATCAGACCAGAGACCCTGCATCTTATAGAAGAAAAAGTAGGTCCAAATCTTCAACTTGTTGGCTTAGGATCAGACTTCCTTAACAGGACTCCCATAGCACAAGAAATAAAAGCAAGAATCAACAACTGGGATAGATTCAAACTAAAAAGCTTTCTCTCAGCAAAGGAAACTATCAGAAATGTGAAGAGAGAGCCTACAGAGTGGGAGAATATCTTTGCCAACCATACTTCAGATAGAGCGCTAATTTCCAGAATCTATAAAGAACTCAAAAAACTACACGAAGAATACAAATAATCCAATCAACAAATGGGCTAAGGAAATGAACAGACACTTCACAGAAGAAGATGTACAAGTAATCAACAGATATATGAAAAAATGTCCCTAGTAATAAGGGAAATGCAAATCAAAACTACCCTAAGATTTCATCTCACCCCAATTAGAATGGCGATTATCAAGCATACAAGCAACAATAGGTGTTGGCGAGGATGTGGTGAAAAAGGAACACTCATACATTGCTGGTGGGGTTGCAAATTAGTGCAGCCACTCTGGAAAGCAGTGTGGAGATTCCTCAGAAAGCTTGGAATGGAAACACCATTTGACCCAGCTATCCCACTCCTTGGCCTATACCCAAAGGACTTAAAATCAGCATACTACAGAGATACAGCCACATCAATGTTCATTGCTGCTCAATTCACCATAGCCAGATTGTGGAACCAACCTAGATGCCCTTCAGTTGATGAATGGATAAAGAAACTGTGGCATATTTATACAATGGAATATTACTCCGCAATGAAGAATGATAAAATTATGGCATTTGTAGGCAAATGGACGAAATTGGAGAATATCATGCTAAGTGAGATAAGCCAATCTCAAAAAACTAAAGGACGAATGATCTTGCTGATAAGC
Source organism: Sciurus carolinensis (assembly GCF_902686445.1). Classification (NCBI taxonomy): domain Eukaryota; kingdom Metazoa; phylum Chordata; class Mammalia; order Rodentia; family Sciuridae; genus Sciurus; species Sciurus carolinensis. The sequence continues at coordinate 53,190,492 of NC_062217.1, read as the reverse complement.
GGATGAGGACATATAATGGGGGTTGGGAGGGGTTAGCATTAGGTTTAGGGTTAGGTTTAGGGTTAGGGCTAAGGAGAGCGGTAAGAATGAAGGAAAGAAGGACTGTATAGAGAGAAAAGAGTGGTGGGAGGGGTGGGGGGGAAGGGAAAAAAAATAAACATCATTGCCCTATGTAAACGTATGATTACACAAATGGTATGCCTTGACTCTATGTACAAATAGAGAAACAACATGTATCCCATTTGTATACAATTAAAAAAAAATAAATATATAAAAAAAAACATTATATGATGTTTTCTTTGATAAATGGATGACCGTATTATAATGAGGGGAGTGGCAGGGGGGAAGAGAAAAATAAAGGAACTTTGGATGGTGTAGAGGATGGGGAGAGAGGGGAGGGGGAAGCAAAGATAGTAGAGTGAGGCAGTACTACCCTGTGTATATGTATGAGTACATGAATGGTGTGAATCTACATTGTGTACAACCATAGAAATGTAAAGTTGTACCCCATTTGTATACAATGGATCAAAATGCAGTCTGTAAAAATAAGAAAGATTATTCAAAGTAAAAAAAAATTATATGAATCTTTATGGGTGAATATTCTTGACACTCTCTTTCCATTACAAATCCCTCTCCGTAAATGTTCAAAATTAGGATAATAGGTCTATCTAAAACTTCCCCATCCCATCCCATGTTCTTATTAGATACTGAATTGTGTCTAAGTTCCTTAAAAGCTTTAAATAAATGAATCCCTCCATCCATTCCACTTTTATTTTATCAATAAAATTTTGGTGAGTCATCATTGTGTCTAGGATTATCCTACACCCTGAGAATACCAGTATGAATATCTCATTTTATTCTCAATTGGGCATCCTTTGAAGAGTCGGGCTATATCATTGGAAACCTTCCAGCCTCCTCTCCAGGTGCTTTAACATGAAGCCTGTGACAGAGATAGGTCTGAGCAGACTGCTCAACAGCAGCTGCAATGGTTGTCTCTAATTTGTTCCCTGAATCCTACCAAAATTAGACTCTAGGTTCCCCAGTGCTTATGTGAAGTTGGAACTACTCCTCTGGTAGCCACTTATCACAGGCAGTAGGTCAATTTCTTTTGAACTTTGACACTATAATCTTTGTCCATTTGTTTTTTTCTTTTATTGAGCTTTCCTCTCAAAGGATTCATCTTGGATTTCTAACCATCCCTCCCTTTTTGTATTTGTTATTAAAAATATTCCTATTCTGACTTTTTATTTCACTCTAGACAATTATGTCTTGCATTCATTTCTATTTCTATTTTGTGCGTCCACATTTGACTTAGCTTCACTTTCTGCAGTTTTCCTGGCCCAGGTTTGTGATGTAAACCTGTGATCAGGGTTGTACATTGCCATATCCTCTTCATAATATGGCATAACTCTCATGCCCATCCACAGATTGATACTGCTTCACTCTAGAAGCTCCTCCCAGATAGCTGCTTTAGAGGAAAACTTGTTTCATTAGGAATCTACGTTGTGAGTCATATAAATGCCAACTAAAACTGGCTTAACCAAGAAAGGGGATATTGATCAAACCACATGAATAAAACTAGCACAGGTGACACAGTGACACCACATACCAATGTGTTAATTGGTCAAGTGATGTCTTCAGGACTCAATTTTTCTGTCCCTTTGCTATGCTTGGCTTTCCTCCTGCTTTGATTTCTTTTTCAAGCTATGCATAGTGATGAGATGGAAACTGCAGTTTCCATTTAATTTTATCAGCTCAAGTTCAGAGGAAAAGAACAAATACCTTTTCAAGACATTCTATCACAGCTCTAGAATTAACCAGAAATAGACCTCATGTGGCCATTTTTCCATATTTTTTATTGGTGCTTTATAGCTGTACATAATGATGGAATTTGTTGTTACATATTCCATAATGTATTTTGGTCAATATTATTCACCAGTATTTCCCCTTTCCTTACCCTCCTCTCACCCTCTAGTCCCTTTGCTGTATTCTACTGATCTATCTTGGATTCATGTGGCTTTTTTTTTTTTTTTTTTTTTTTTTTTTTTTTTTTTTTTACTGGGATGAAAGGAAGAAACACTTTACCATGGAGCCGCATCCTCAGCCCTTTCTGATTTTTTAAAATTTGAAATAGAATCTCACCAAGTTACTTAGGGTCTTGCTAAATTGCTGAGGTTGACTTTGAACTTGTGATCCTCTCCTGCCTCAGCCTCCTGAACCACTGGGATTATAGGCATGCACCACTGTACCTGTCCTGTGGCCACTTTCAACACAGTCTCTTCAGCAGAGAAAAGGAACACAATGACTGACCTGAGCTTAGGCTGGCTTCCAACTCAAAGAGACAAACTAAAAACTAGACGTAGGTGTTGGTGAACAGAGATAGTTTTTAAGAGAAATAGTGTGAATGGATTTTGATCATTATCTCCTAAATAGTAAATACTTGTTTGAAGAATACTGACTTTAAATTCAGAAGTTGTTGTTTCATGTCCTGATTACCAAACATCATAAATGAATAGCTTTGACAAATCACATCTGGGAACCTTAAATTTTTTTTCAATGAGAAGTCTGATTATAGACATTTGCATGATTACATTGGTTTAGGTAATGAATATAGTCACATACCTGAAAATACAATGTACTATTATACATATAAATATATTGTTATTATTACTAGTAGTAGTTATTTATGCCAAAATGACTGAAATAACTGGTTTTCAGAACTGGAAAGAAGTTCCAAGCAGCACTGTTTCACACAGGTAAGAAGCAAGTACTTAAAATCAAAATTCTTAATGAATAGGGAAGCTTGGACCCAAATGAACAGTTTTAGATTGAATAATATTGGCACTCTGGTGTGGAAAAAGTGTGGGGTGAAATTAGAATAAAATTGGCAAGAAAGAACAGGTCATTTGTTTAAAATCGTGATAATTACTTATTTTCAAGGCAATCTACACACAAAATGGTAAAAGTATTATACTAGAAAAACTTCCTAATTTATATTTTAAGATAAAATTCAATTGTTTTCTCCTATGTAGAGTTATCTGGCATGTCTGTAGATAGGGTTTCTTTACTCTATGTCTTCATGTCCGTCTGTCTGTCTGTCTATCCATCCACCTATCTTGGTTTCCTTGGATTACCATAACAAAGACTGGGTGTCGTACACAACATAAACTTATTTTTAATCAGTTTTGGAGATTGGAAGTCCAATATCAAGGTGCTGTTAGTGTTGGTTCCTGGTACAGTCTCTCTTCTTGACTTGCATATGGCCAGTTGATTCTTGTTGGTGTCCTCAAATGGCCATTTTTTCCACATATGCTCTTATGGTTTAGATATGTGGTGTCCCCCCAAAAGCTCATGTGTGTGCAATGCAAAGTTTAGAGATGAAATGGTTGGGTATGAGAGCCTTACTGAAAACAGGTAGGGTGTGACTGGAAGAGGTGTGTCATTGGGGGCAAGCCTTTGGGGTATATATTTAGTCTTTGTTGAGCAGAGTTCTTTCTGTCTCTCTCTTCTTCCTGGGTACCATGCTCTTAGCTGCTTTCCTCTGCTACACACTTCTGCCATAATATTCTGCCTCACCTCAAGCCCAAGGAAATGGAGCCTGCTGTCTATGAACTGAGACCTCTGAAACGGTGAGCCCCAGAGAAACTTTTTCTCCTCTAAAATTATTCTTGTCAAGTCTTTTGGTCCCAGCACCAAAAAAGCTGACTAAAATACATGTACATCCTTGGTGCCTTTTCCTCTTCTTATTTGGGCACATTCCTATTGTATTGGGGCTCTACCTTGTGATTTCATTTAATCCTAATTACTTCCTTAAAGGTTCTAGCTCTCAATTAAGTCACACTGGGGACAAGGGGCTCATTATACAATATTTTTGAAGGTACTTCCTATACCTAATTTTTTTAAGTATTTTTAAGTTAATATATCTATCCTGGCTTGATATGATGCTCAATAAAAAAAATATGTTGGTTGTTTAGCTTGAATCAATAGTAGAAAACTAAACTTCAGGAGTTCTTTTACTTTTGTCTTCTTGAGAGAGAACCAGGATGAACCTCTGCTACAGTTGACCACTCTTCCCTGTGAGGGGTTCCTTCCAGACCTCATTCATAAAACTTGATGAATTATAACAGCTCCCCTAGGAAGTTACACACTGTCTTTCATTAAGGTCTGAAAAATATTTTAAAATATAGCCTTTAACTTAGCTTTTTTCTGGCATAAAACTTTTTGCAAAATGTTCCTAGTAATTGTATTTAATAAAACTTCTCTTTTCAAAGATCAGATACATACACACATACACACACACACACACACACACACACACATACTCTCTATCTCTGTGTCTCTCTCTCTCTTACACACACACACACACACACACACACACATACACTTTAACCTGGATACAATCATTCTGGCACACATTTCAAATTACAGGCATCAGATCTAAATGAGTATTGTTTTGAAGTACCCAAAAGAGACACTTTATTCTTAGAATCTTTTAAGCAATTGGTAATTTGTAGTTTACGTACTCCTCAGGTATGCTACTCATTGACTTCTACATTGTGGATTGTTCTTTTTGTTCATTAGTAAATTTAGGGGTCCTTTTTCACTAGTGCTCAAAATATTCTGAATTTCTTGCAAGATGGAAATCAAATAATACCTTAAAGCTTATACCACTATTGGTTTGTAACCTTGAGATGAGTCACTATATATTCCAGCACTTCAGACTTCTCATTTTGAAAAGTGCTATGATAGTACTTGCAACATATGTACAGGAATACTCTGGAGGTTAATTACATTTAAAAATCTGCAAATTGCCTCAAGTTTCTTGGGGTTGGAGGCCATATAAATATAGCTGTCATTCTTTTCCTGGGACTTGACCAAATTTCTTTTAAAAGCAAAAGGTTTTCATCTTGTTTTCCTGAAGCATGACCTATGTTAGCAGTCATGATGCTTTATAGCATTGATGCAGCTGCCTACTGAACCATTTAGAGCACCTTTCGATCTGGAAACTTTGATTACATTTTATGATCACTCTTCTAAGGTCAAGGAATTTGATTTGCATCCATCAGGCAAGCAGAAGGAGAAAAGTCTCTTCTGAAGCCTTATTGCTAGATCTTCTTATGTGAGTATTTTAAAACATTTACATATACTTCAGCTTTTCAGAATGGTCTTGGTTATAGATACTTTGTGCTTCTGCTGAGATATTTCAATGCTTCAAAACGTAAAATCATGGGCTTTGCAGAATCTGGAACAAGTGTATGATTTCAATTTATTAAGTTGTTTTTGGTCCAGGAGACCCACTGCCATTTTGAAAGGTTCCAGAAAACAGAAGTACTTGTTTGACAAAAACAAGTAGCCACACATCAGACAATCATTTTGTAAAGGGCATGAAGCTGGTGGAGCCAACATAATTTAGACCACAGATGCTGCACTAACTTCCTCCTGGGATTTGGAGAATCAGCCCTGGAGCTGCCATTTCAGAAGCTGTCTACTAAGCCACATGTGGGAAAACTTAAAACAAATTAAGTCTTAGAAACATTTAATCCTAATGCTCTTTGCTAACTTTATTAGACCTGAATAAAGAAATATTTGGTATCTGAGGACTATCAAGATGAGTTTGGAGAGCTGTGAAAGTCAGATGGTTCCCAATCCCAGCTTTCAACCTGACAAAGAAACTAACACACAGCAGGGGTAGGCAGTTATTCCATACCCTGGAGTCAGGAAAAAAAGGTGGAATTTAATGTTTGAAGGATGGCTGTTCACATAGTTTCATTTGACTTGTTGCAACTCGATGTCAGATTGTGGCAAGAGTAAAGAATGTCAGAAACCCTGAGTTTTATCAAACGGTTTATATAGGCTATTTACAAGGTCACCTTTAGTTTCACTACAGAGCTGCTATGATTTCCTGTTTTGTCAGAATATCATTACCACCTCATGCAATATCTATAACATTTTGAAAAACAATTTTCCTGGGAGTAGTTATGCCACAGACCTCTGTATTTAATAAAGATGTCTCAGTAAACTTCAAGGCATTTTTCCCAACCCTTCATTTTTGTTGGCTTATTCTACAGTTAATTGGTAATCAATCTCTGTCAAGATAAGCAATTTGATCTACCTTAATGGAGTAACAAGTTCAGTTGGGAAGTGATAAAAACTCATTTCATTTTAATATGACCTACACTACAGGTATGGCATAAGTTAGTGCAGATGTTGTTTGTAATTCAGAGAAAAATAAATGTCCCAATGTATCACAAATGTACCACTACCACATCTGTAAACAAAAATTATGCATTAGTGTGGTGTCTCATCAGATATCAATTACACATCATTGAGGAAGCAATTATTAGTGTAACAATTATTTGGAATTTTAACAAATGAATAAGGCTGTGGTTATTTGCCTTCAAATAGTCAATTCAAAAGTCTACATAAGAAAAGCAACATGGCAACTGTTTGGGGTGAATGGCCATGCCAATACAATTTGAGAGTGTGAGCTTGTATTGTAAGGAGCTGAGTCATTGTAGCATTGTGCATAAACCCTGATAAGTAATTAACATGCCTCTTTTCCCCCATTTTGCAACTGAATTGATTTCACTGTAGGATCCAAAGTTTCTTCATTTAGCATGAAAGGAAGCTGTTTAGGTGATAGTCAAAAGCATGTAGACATAGCCCATATGTTGATCTGAAAGGATGAGAACGATGGTTAAGAAAAGTTTGTTTCTGACATAAGGTTGATCTAAAATCAGAGGAGTGACACAAAAGGATGAAGAAATAGGTTGGTGTGAAATAGGCATCTGGTTCTAGAGTAAATCTTATTGTAGCACAGTGTTAGTTGTATTGCCAGGAATTCAAGCAGAGTAGATCTAATAAAAGAATTCAAGATCACCAGGTATGATGTAATGATTTTTGTTTGTGTATATTAATGTAGTTACACCAAAGCTGGAAATGACTATATATACAGTGAGTTCTGTAGTTCCAGAATTTAGAGTTGCATTTTTGTTTTCATGATAATCACTATGAAACTATTTTTTGGAGGAGTATTGGGGATTGAACCCATGGGTGCTTAACCACTGAGTCACATACCCAACTTTTTTTTCTGTATTTTATTTATTTAGAAACAGGGTCTCTCTAGATTGCTTAGGGCCTCGCAAAGTTGCTAAGGCTGGTCTTGAACTCACAATCTTCCTGCCTTAGCCTCCTGAGTCACTGGGATTACAGGCCTGCACCATTGCGCTGGCTACTTGAAACTTTTAAAGTTGAGTCCATGGTCAGGAGTAAAATATATACCTAAATTTTTCTAGTTATTTATTTCAAAATATAATATTAGTTAAATCTAAACCACTCTTAGGATGAGACAAGGACAAAAGAAACATTTATTTATTTGCTCCACTTGGCATGTGTGTCTGTGTCCCTGTGCTGTATGAACGTGTGTTTTTATTAATGCTATTTGAGGTTAATAGCAGGTAATAATCCTAGTGTTTGCAAATGTATAATTTCAGAATATTTATGAACAGATAAAGCAAACCAATTAAATTAGTTTCTGTCAGAACAGCCAATATACAAGATAGAAGATTTGGAATTTTGGATTAGCTATATTGAAACAACAGGATTCTGTGATTTCGCACACTCTAAGTTGGCTTAGTAAATCAATAACATAATTCTTAATTGTACAGTTTTTTCTGTCAGACCATGAATCTGCATCTGTACTTTTGTTACATGTAAATCATCAATAAGTTGTTGACTTGAAGGGAACTCTGTTCAACATTTTAAGATGCAGGTGACTAGGTGTTGTCGCTTGAATACTGAGTTAACTCTTTCCTATGTGCCAGGTATTATGCTAAGTGCCTCTATGTATATTATCTAAATTAAGATACTATCATTATGATGAAAAGAAAGCAAGTGAGAATAAAATTTATGCAGTTGCAGATTACTTTCCAAAGGTAACAGTTTGAAAAGAACATAGCTCATGTTCAAGTTCAGATTGTCCTGATTCCAAGTAATATGCTTTCATTTTATGCCAGCTATAATAATCTGTCAAACAATTAAGAGTATATACATATACATAAGAATATATATGTATTCATTTAAGATTTATTTGTAAAATAAAATATTGAAGTAAGTTACTATTTAAAACATCTTAGTGCCATTTCCTTACCAAAAAATCTCTCTCTAGGACAGTTGTTTAAAAAACATAAATTTAAGTAAGTTTAATTCTTAAAAAATTAGTTTTAGATAAAAAATAAATGGAATTTATAATAATTCTTCATGCATTACCATTGATCATTTTGCATCTTAAGTATCTTTCTGAGTCTGCCTTTCTCTATTATGAGAATTCTGCTCTCCAGGACAGGTCTACATGCTCTTTCTATCATCTGTCTTATCCAATTTAATCTTCAATACATCCAATTAATTGACTGACCAATACAATATTAGAAAGCAATATGATTCAGAAAACTGAGTGCAATTCAGAATGAAACACCTATGTTTCTTAGGTATAGAAAACAGACACTAAGTTCTGCATCATGAACTTTGGGTGGTTATTAGATGGAGAGCACAGCCAATTCTTTGTACTGACAAGTGCTTCCTTATGCATTGCATTCTTGAATTAGGACTTCTGCATTCTGAAGCTTCTGCAAATGCTTCCTGGCTCATCTACTTGTGTGCCACATGAGAACCCTTTTTGTCTCTGACTTCACATCAGTCAACATCTTTTTTCTGTGTATGTTGACTTTCATCCACATTCAGGTGAAAGATATCAAGTTAAATTGAAATGCTCCTTTTCAGCTACACTACTTCCCAAAAGGCAAACACCTTTCTTGCAATTTTCATCCAGTGGGAAATGCTGATATATTATAATATAATGCAATTAAAGAGACTTTCTCTAGGAATCTTCATAAAATATTTCTTTTAAAAAATCATTCATGTGCTGCACTTGAAAAGGCAAGGCAACATTTCTCCCATAAGTTAGTAAGGACAAAAGCAATAGCTGAAGAGGAAGATGGACAATCTGACACCTGACGGTTTCATCTTGTTGTAATCTCAAGTTTGCACTTGCCCACAGGGAAATTAGAAAGGAATGGCAATAAACCACTACTTGCTGACAAAGCAGACTGCTTTGTGAAGGCATTCCAACCTATTGACAAATACATGGCAAAGTATTTAATTTATCAGAGTGAATGGTAGTTCATTTTCTGTTCTAGGGTCAGTCTATTTGTCTAGATCTGAAAATGTGCATGCAGATCAAAGTTGAGAGAATGAGTAAAAGGGGATCAGTTTGAACAGTCGATGATTATCTAGTTCATATCGGCAACAGAGAGCATATAACATACAGTGTTTTGTGTACTACATATATAATTTTATTTTATTCATGTTTATTTTATTTCATTTTATTCATTTTATTCATTTATTTTGTTCTTCAAATTAAAGTCAAGTCTGACTCTTACACAGTTTTACCTGCAGGAAGCAAAGAGAATTTAGGAGTGCCACAGATGTTTGAGCAGATAGAAAAATTTTCTTGTTCTATTCTTACTTTTCCTCATTTGTGAATCATGACTTCTAAACTTACATTTATCTCCAGGAAAATGTTTAAAATTGTTTACTTACCCACTCTTCCTCTTCTGTTGCCTCAGCATCAGAATTTTAAGATATTTGACTGATACTGAATAAAAAAAAAAAAAAAAACAAGACATGCAGGCATTTAGTTATAAATTGCAATTAAAATGTAATTATTCTTTGCCTTACTTTTTAATATATTCTATTTATGAATATAATATCTAGATTCAAGACAATTCAGCTATAGTATGTTCAAGAAGTAGAATAGTTTTGGGGTGTTTTAAGAGTTTCTTCTTTTTACACAGCTTCATTTAGTTTCAAAGAGTCTAACAAAGGTATCTAATTTTTCTTAGTAACAGTTTTGGATTTGTCTCAATTTTCCTATAGTTATTAGAATTGAGGTATTCTCCTAACTCACAATTATAGGGAAATATTTGTTTTCCTGTGCTTCATTTAGTCAAGTAATAAAATTTCACTTTAATTAACTATTTTACAGACCAACTTATTATCTTTTTCTAGGAATACTCAGATGGATAGGAATTGTGTTATAAGGGGCTCAAAATTCAGTAAAAAAAATTTGGTATAGAAATATGAATAAAATACACAAGTTTCTGTGGTCAAGTACAAAAACATTTCTATAATCTAGGATATGTCAGAAAAATTGTAGATGAAAGGTCAAATTTAATTTTTAAATAACTATCTGTTTATTAGGAAACTTGGAGATATGAGTTGGGGATGTATGTTGGGGCTGGAGATGTTGATAACATAAGTGAGGTAAGAACACAAGGACATGCACAAGTGCCTTCAATGTCCTGCTACAATGGGGGAACTGTAAGGATGTGTTGTGGACAAACAAAGGAAGATGAAGAAAGAAGAAAGTGGAGTTAAAGGGAAAGGGCCAGATCAGGGAGAGCCTCATGTATCATACTAAGGAGTTTTTATTTATCCTATGGTAAACAGGGAACCATTAAATGGTTTTAATCAGGAGCAAACATGATTAGATTTGCATTTTAGAAAAATCAATCTGGCAGTAAAAGCCAGATGGATTGCATAAGACTGGAGGGAAAAACTATTTAGGAGCTTATTATTATAAATCAGACTGTGGCTAAGGTTTTCACTGAGGCAATAGAAGTAACAACTAGGAGAGACCAGATACAAGAAATGTTAAGGAGGAACTATTGGGAGAAGCTGACAACTGATTTGTTTGTGTTTTGGTGGCAGGAATGATAGACACAGTGAGGAGTTAATCACAGTCTAGCTGTGCGGTTTATGGTCTTGAAGAAAGGACTGAATATAGCATGGAAATTTGAAAACCAAGCATCCAGTATAAAGGTACTGATTGAAGGTACGTAATCGATTGTGATTACTCAGAGTCTTTATTGACTAGAGAATGAAGTCTAAAGATAAAAATCCTGGAGAATAAGACAAATACATATGGAATTTGCAGAGAAACTGGACCCAGCAAAGAAGATCAAGAGAATTATTAGCCAAAATCGAAAGGATATTGAAAAAAATGGTTTTATTAAAGTCATCAGAGGAAAGGATTTCAGGAAGTAGCCAACAATATCAAATGACAAGTAATGATCAAGTAAAAGAAGGACACAAAGGGTCCTCTGGATTTGGTAATTGTAGATTGCTGTCACTCTTTATTAAAGCAAAATCAATGTAGTAAAGGACTGGTCACTGTATTACCGTGGATGGACATAATGGACACAGCATCCGAGGCAAAATGGAGTGGGATATTTGAGTGGGAATTGAATAATGCAATTAGGGAAGGACATAAAAACAGAGGAAGTTTGTGGTGATGGTGCAAAATAACAACTTAAAAATGTTTACAGAATCAGTGAGGAAAAAGCTGAGAGGGAGAGGTTAAGTCAATGCTAATCATTAGAGATTAAAAATGGAATACTTAACAATAAAGCAATAGATTATGTTGACATTTTTCTTGTCTTTGATAATTTCATTTCTTATGAAAATCATCAGATGAAAAATAAGTTTGAGATTGTATGCATGTTTTTTCATAAATAAAAAAGAAAGAATAGTCTGTTTACAACACAGTGATTACTATAGACTATCTGTACTGTATTTGCACAAATGATGTGAATGTCTTCTATGTTACTTCTTTTTTGGTAGCTCTCTATTACTCATTTGCATGCATTTTGTCACTTTATCTCGCTACAATGTGTGCACTTACCTACCAAGTTTATTAAAACGTACATATACATCTCACAGATAAGTCAATATATTTCATGTTCTGGTCATGTCTTGCTGGAAGGGATAATCTGAAACTAATTTCAGGACTGAAAAGGATAAATAACAGAAATCTTATTATTATAAAATCATGGAACTGCAGGTCTTAAGGCATGTGCACCCTGAGTTCTCCTTTCCTAACAATAATCCAGCCATGCTTTTTAATTCCATCTCCTGAATGAGCAATAAAACCCATTGAAAAATTCCTGATTGGAAATTGTTGAGGAAGGCAATCTATGGCAGTGGAAATTGGAAAGATAATTGACTCATGTGGGGATTAAACCTGTGACCTTGACTTCATTAACATTTTGCCCCAACCAACCAAGTCAAGCAGCCTAAGGCCTAAAGCTAATATGGCATTGGTGCATCACAAAAAATTTCAAACAAGACTATGCAGACTTTTTACAAGTCAAAAATAAAACTTTTAAATAAAAGGTAAGTCCTGAATAAAGCTTTTCTTCCCCCTTTAAACAACAATTGAGTTTTAAGAGATTTATTTGTAAAACTTACCTGAGGTTAGTTCTGCTTGCAAAGAAGTACATGTATTTGTATACTCATACTGAGGATGATAGTGATTCCTGTTTACTAACTTCACCAGGATGAAAATGATATGGAAATGTTATGCAAAACTGGGCAACAAAAGATTTCCAGTTTTAGGCCCAACATGTATGAAGGTTGAAAATTGTCAGTTTCACAAGAAAGATAAAACTGAACATAAGTGAAAATCAGCAATTCTTCCTGAATCCATCAGAGAAATGATGTTACAGGGCATATCTTCATATGAAAATTTGGAGAAAGGGTAAATACGGTGAACATTTCAGATCTGCTTACTCCTTGCAGGTACAAAAGCTGCTGGAGCCATAAATTGGTAAGTATACCAAATTGCTGATTTAACAAATTGCTGGAATCTGAATTTGAATTAGCAGAATAACAAACCCCAGAGGCTGAAGTTTTAGAGGAGAATCTAAATTAGAAGCTTTGTGGGGGTTACCTCCAAGAACTCTACCAGTTTTTGGAATGAAGCTCCACGAAAATTTTGTTCTAAAACTGGCAGGGTGAAAGAAAAAGTAAACGTTGTGAGATATGCCCCAGTTTTCTCTATAACAAACATCTATGTAGTAGAGGAAAGATTTTAGTAGATCCTGATCTCACCTGGAGGAACAGCAATTCTCCCAAACAGGTCACTTCTATTCTTCAGATTCTTCAGGTCAGAAGAGGGAGAAAAAAAGTTACACCAATGGCAAAACATTTTTGAAGGTCACAGAACGAGACAGAGATCACCGAAAGACTGAGATTAATCATAATCTTATAGCCATAAGGTTATATAATACCTTCCTCCATACCTTATCATGACACCAGCTATACTCCTGTATAATAGCAAAGGATTACAGTGTTAATAAAACTGCAAGAATGTTTACACCGTCTGAGGAGGAGAACCTAGGTAAATTCAAGGGAGACAAAAGTACAATGAATAAATTCGAGATTCTGGACTGCATAGCTAAAGCTAACGTTGATCATAGTCAAATTCTGAGCTAGATTATCATAGATGCTAACACTAAAGGCCAATTTATTCAGGTCTAAATGTCTTACTTGCCAACTCCAACTTTCAACAAAGAATTACAAAGCATGGAAAAAGTTCAGAAGAAACTTAGTTTGAGGAGACAAGATGAACCAAAGAAATAAACTCATATATGAAAGTTATTTTGGAATTTTCTGACAGCTTTAAAAAAATCTTTGTATATGACTAATATATAAAGGAATTGAAAAATATAAGCATGTCCAAACAAATGAGTTACTTAAGCAGAGGGATAGAAATTCTACGAAAGAATCAAGAGAATATTTAAAAAATTAAAAACAATACAATAGAAGCGAATGCCTCTGATAGGATCATTAGACTTGATCTAGCCAAGGAAAGAATCAAGGTCCTAGAAGTCAGACCAATAGAAAATTTGTAAATTAAAATGTAAGGAAAAAAGTTAAAACAAACATACACAGAAGGGAATATCCCAGAATAGTGGCATAATATCAGAAGTACTATTAGGTAGCAGTTAGATATGCAGAGTGTGTCACTAAGAAAATACCGAGTACAGAGCAAATCAGCTCATCAACAGCCCTGCCTCAGGGATGCCACAAGTTCTGACAAGACTCTACTTCAGGACCCTTGCCTGATCTTAGCAACTATAAACTTTTTAACAGGAGGGAGTTAGATTAATTCAGGAGGACAAAGGTGTGTCTGCGTAGAAAGACCTAATTGCTAAAACATCTTAAGAAAGACCCTGCATGATCAACAAAATCTAGGAAAGTAGGATGATTAAGACCAGGGCCCACTGACCACAAATTCTGTAAAACCAGTTCCAGTTAGGACCTGTCAGCTAGACCAAGACAGCCAGGAGTTGCCCTTAGGTTTTTAGTTAACATGAGCTGTCAAACCAGAGCAGAGAGAAGATACCTGGGTGGGACATTCTAATAATCTCCCTCCTACCCCAGTAAAATATGGAACACAATGAAATGAGTGGTTCTCTCTTCTCTGAGAGGATCCAGTCTCTCCTTTGAAGATGCTCCCCCCACCTTTTTTTTTCTTTCTCATCTAATAAGTTCTGCTATGCTTTTACTATGTCTGGTGTCTTGCTTGAACTTCTCTCATGTGAAAACATAAGAACCAAAAACACAATGCAAGAACAGACACCCTGCACCTAATAGAAGAAAAATAGACTCAAATCTTCACCATGTCAGTTTAGGATCTGACTTCCTTAACAAGACTCCTAAAGTGCAAGAAGTAAAATCAAGAATCAAAAAATGGGATGGATTCAAACTAAAAAGCTTCTTCTCGGCAAAGGAAACAATCAATAACTTGAAGAGAGAGTCCACAGAACGGGAGAAAATCTTTACCACATGCACCTGAGATAGAGCATTAATCTCCAGGATATATAAAGAACTCAAAAACCTTAACACCAAAAAATCCCCAGATAACCCAATCAATAAATGGACTAAGGAACCGAACAGACACTTCACAGAAGAAGAAATACAATGAATCAACAAATGTATGAAAAAAATTTCAACATCTTTAGCACTTAGGGAAAGGAAAACCAAAACAACTCATAGAGAAAGAGATGAAATCTCTCTCTAGTCAGAATGGCGATTATCAAGAATACAAACAACAATAAATTTTTTGGCAAAGATGTGGAGAAAAAGGTACACTCATACATTGCTGGTGGGAATGCAAATTGGTGCAGCCATTATGAAAAGCAGTATGGAGATTCCTCAGAAATCTTGGAATGGAACCACCATTTAACCCAGTTATCCCACTTCTCGGTTTATACACAAAGGACTTAAAATTAGTATATTATAGTGATGCAGCCACATCAATGTTTATAGCAGCTCAATTTACAATAGCTTAGCTATGACCCAACCTAGGTGCCCTTCAACAGATGAATGGATAAAAAAAATGTTGTATATGTATGTATACACACACACACACACACACACACACACACACATATATATATATATGATGAAATATTACTCAGTCTTAAAAAAGAATGAAATTATGTCATTTGCCAGTAAATGGATGGAGCTGGAGAATAGCATGCTAAGTGAAATAAGTCAATCCCCCCAAAACAAAAGATGAATGTTTTCTCTAATAGGCAGATGCTTATTCACAATGGGGGTAGCTAGGGAAGAATAGAGTTGCTTTTAATTAAGTGGAGGTAAGTGAAGGGAGGGCAGAAGGTATGGGTGTAGGAAGGATAGTAGCATGAAGCAGATATTATTAACCAGTGTACATATGTAACTATGTGACCCGTGGGATTCTATATCATGTGCAATCAGAAGAATGAGAAATTATACTCCATTATATATGATGTATCAAAGTGCATTCTATCACCATGCATAAATAATTAAAACAAATTTAAAAATTTAAAAAAACATAAAGCATTCTCCAGTAAGATCTTATTTCAGGTATCATCCTATCTCCATTATCAGTATAACATATTTGTATTTCAAATAACACAAGGAGAAGAAAGATAGAACAGAACAACAGAAATATTTGAAGTCATAAAAGCTGAAAAGTTTACAAAATTAATGACAACCAGCAAAGTGCAGATCCATGAAACTCAGGTAACACAAATTAGGATAATTTCCAAAAAAGAAACTAAAAAAAAAACAATTAACAGCAACACCTAGACATATCATATTCAAACTACAGATAAACAAAAACAAAGAGAAAATCTTAAAAAGAAGATAGAAAGGAAGGTGAGAGACATGCTAACTATAGAGAAACAGGACTAAGAATTACAGTAGACTTTTCATCAAAATCTATACAAGTAAGAAAACAGTACAGTGAAATATTAAACGCTCAAGTGAAAAAACAAACAAAAATTCCCACCAACATGAACTTCTATATCCATTGAAATTATATGTCAAAAGAGGAGTACATCCTCTGATAAACAAAAGTTCAGGAAATTTATCATCACCCAAACTGCTATCTAAGTCAACTTAGATTTCTAAGCTCTAAAAACCATACCAGGTTGTGTGTCTTAAACAACAGGGATTTATTTCTCGTAGTTCTGGTAAAAGACATCCTATATCAAGTGGTCAGAATGCTCAGTATCTGGGAAGGGTGCCCTCTCTGGCTTGCAGATGATTACTTTTTGGCTGTGTCCTTACGTGGTAGAGGAGAGCTCTAATGTCACTTCTCACCACAGGCTTCTTTGGGACCTATGTCTAGGTAAAGAGTTCATTGACTTGACACCAAGAACATGATCTCTTAAGGGAAAACAGGGCAAAGTAGGTTTCATAAATTAAAACTCTTACTGTGTGAAAGACCCTACTAAAATGGATGAAAAGACACACTGTAGGATAGGAGAAAAATTCAACTGACAAATTCATAAAGGGAATTGCATTTGGAATATATAAAGAATTTTAATACTCCACAGTAAACAAGCAATTAGAAAATGAGCAAAAACTTACTAATTTTTTCAGAAAATAATCAAAAAACTTGGAGAGACTTGTCAACAAAGAAAACTTACAGATCAAAAACAAACACATGAAAAGATGTTCAATACCAATAGCCATTTAGGGAAATGCAAATTAAATCTGTAAGAAGAAATTACTATTTACTTATAAAAAAGACAAAAAAAATTAGTAATAACACTGAATGCTGGTGAGAATGCTGATGGGAATGTAAAATGGGACAACCACCCTGGAAAAAAATAAAACATGCTAACTACCATATAATCCAGCAATTGCACTATTGGGTGTTTATCCTAGATACATGAAAACTTATGTTTATACAAAACCTGTACAAAAAGGTTCATAACAGCTTTCCTGATAAAATAATCCCAAATTCTAAACTCACAAAAATGTCCTTTCAAGGGTGAGTGTCTAAATAAACAGTGGTGTAATCATACATCAAATATTACTTAGTAATAAAAAGGGACAGACTGTTGATACAAGCCACAACTTGAATGTGTCTCAAAGGCCTTAGACTGAATGAAAAAAGCCAGACTCTCAAAGTTTTTACTAAATGGTTGCATTCAGATAGCATTCTTGAAATAGAATTACAGAGATGGAAGAAGATTAGTAGTATACAAGTCTTAGGGATGGACAGGTGGGTGTGACTTCTGAATCATAGGACAAGAGTACTTTGCAATATTCCTGCTTCTTTTTTGTAATAGAGGTTACATGGACTGCATATATGAGGAAGTACTATAAAATACATAAACACATGTGGAAAATAACTTGGCATTGGTGAAATCTGAATAAACTGTGGATTATATCAGTGTTCATTTCCCTGTTTTGATATTGTGCTATAGTTTTGCATGTTGTGATGGGGAAAAACAGAATGAAGGTTATATAGGATTTCATTCCACATTATTTTTGTGACTTTAACCTTTAATTATCTCAATATTCAGACAGGATTTCTGAGCATAAATTGCATTCAAACAGTAACTTGGCCTACTACCATTTTACAATGGGCACTGAATTAAAATCTATTATTTAGAAAATTCTCCACTATGAATGTAATAAAAAAAGAAGAGATAAATATCATTCATGTGTTTAGGTCATATTTTCAGAGATCTGCTTGGGTCAGTGGGAGGCTTATTCTGTAAAGGATGCAGAAGAATTCAGTATACTATTTTACACCTGCACATTGCACTTTTTATCTTTCAAAGCTCTTTACATGTATGATATTGTGTGAATGCCACTGAAACCATAGAGTTTGTTAATGTCTCAAATTAAAAGTTAGGCTTATAGATTAAACACAACATCCAATATCAGAGTAAAAGTTTCTTATAAAATAAGGAAAAAGTGGTCATTTTTCTAGTCTTTTCTATTGTACAATGTGGTTTTAGCTACTGCATGTTCCTCTCCTTGAAAATACAATTAAAATAAAATATATGTGTTTATTTTTGAGTTCTGTTGTATAAAACAGTGGGTAATACAGTGGGAAATAATTTTAACCTTCTTAGATAAGATTGAACAGTCCAATTCACATGTGAATGCAAATGTTAAATATATGAATTGAAAGAACATAGGCAGACTTTTAAGAACCTGTTTTCTGGCTACTTAGAAAATACACCCATGGGCACTAGGAAATACCATGACCATCCTAAGAACAATCAGAGACAAACTGAAATTTATCAACTTTTTAGAAGTGGATGCGAATCAGAATATATCAGAATACCATTGCTCAGTAAAAATATTATATTTTAAGAGGGATATTAAAATTAGAATGAATCTAAACAGTGCTGGTCTGGATAGTGCATACAACGAGTGTCTCATGAGAAAAGAAGGGAATTGTTAACTTGGATCCAAAGATAAGTTTTAAGAGAGGCTACAGAAATTTCTAAACAGAATCATGATGTTGTCTTTAGTGGAAGAGAGAAGAAAGTTGCTCTCTATGACATAATTAATTCCAATATGAAATATAGTTTGAGTTCAAGTAGAAAAGATTTTTAAAATCATAAAAATCCAAAAGATCCCTAACTCAAAGATTCAAGAGGAAGAGCTATTTTGTCAAAGTGACAGGCTCACATTTTGGGGACTATTCGAGAAGAAGTTCTCAAGATGCTTCTCACATTTGGGATATACAGTTTCTTAGCTTAAAGAGATGTTTTGTTTTGTTTTGTTAAGGAAAAAACTTTCTGTTTCCCTTCAAATGTACTTCTCTTGGATATCTCAAAAAATACACATAAAACACTTGCATAAAAGTGTATAATTTGTATAAGGGAAAATTAAGTCCTCAGGTGAGATATGCAGAGCGGGAGGGCTGCCTGTAGGGGCACAGGGATACAGTTTTGGTGAAGTCTTCGAACAGCCCTGTTGTGAAAATATGCTACAGAGATTCTAGCTACATCCTTTAAAGATGAACTCCTTCTAGACTTTTCCTTGGAAGAGGTATAGTAGCAGATATTTGATTAATTAATGAAAAAATGATTAAAGGAACAATGAATAGGGAGGGGAGGGATAGGCATTAAAATAGATCAATTACATTCAATTAAACAAATTCCTTTCATATGTAAAATTAGAGTAAATATTTGTCTAAATTTCTTGAGGAAATTCAATATTAACAACAACTTTAAAACAGAAACATTATCTTGAGAGTAGAAGGGAATTAAAGTGTTTTAAATTTTTTCTTTATACTTTTAAAATATTTTTTAAATATAGTTTGGACATAATTTTTTTTATTTTAAATAAAATTCTGATTTTAAGAAAATAAAAAGGATCCTTTATAAAATAAAAGATTGAGGAGATTGAACCTATTGCATAGTATTTCATTCATTCCAAGTCTTGCCCTAGTAGATCATTAAACAGAGGTTGCTCAATGATTAACTCCTCTGAAAACCAACTCCTTAACTTGCAAAGCAGTGTTGATTCACACCATGTGTACAAGTGACATACCCTGGACAAGAAGAAAACCTGGAGGTACTACTGTCAGCCCATTGATGTTAGTGAAAGCATGCCGGCCCCTGTTGGTGGTCTCCCAGGTGGCAGCTGCCTTCCAGGAAAGAGGAAGCTGTCCAGGTACTGGCCTCCTGCAGCCCCCTACCTGCTGGATGGAAAACCAACACCCAATGTGCTCAGTCTCCATCAGTATCTCCCTACTTTGCCAGGGTAAAGTAATATTCATGCCTTTTCCATTTCCATCTTTTTCTTGGTTCATTTTTGCCCTTTTTTTCATCTTTTTTGTGTCAATTTTCTTCTTTTTGTGTCCTTTCTTATCATATTGTGCTCTTTTTCAAATATCCCCTTTTCTCCCTCTTTTATAACCACATTTCCCCATTCTTTCTTTTTGATGCTTTTGTGAACTGCATTTTACTTTACTTATTTTTTAAATTAACAAACAAAAATTACATATATATCTATCATGTACAACACGTTCTCTTGAAGTATGTATACAATTATGGAATGGCTAAATTGAGCTAATTAATTGATGCATTTACCTCAAATACTTTGCTGTGTGCATGTGTTTGTGGGCACAGGGTGAGAGCACTGCAAATCTACTCTCCTAGCATTTTCAATTTCTTGAAAATAACATAATGCAATATGTTATCAATTATAGTTACCACATTATACAATAGATGTCTTGAAAAGATTCCTCATGTCTAACTTAACTTTTGTTCATCCCCCCAACCCTGGTCTCTACTGATCACAATTCTACTTTCTACTTCAATGAATTAAATATTTTAGATTCCATATACAAGTAAGATGCCCTCTTCTTTTCTAACAGATATTTGGTAATCACTTAGAATATAACAGCATAACAAGATGATTAGGTTATGCTGTTATTAATTTTAACAAAACCTATGGTTAGTCTTTCTGAGGTATCTGATCCTCCACTGATACCGAGCATTGCTATAGTTTGTTCTCCAGCTTAATGAAGTGCTGTCCCCTTCACACTCAATTCTCCCTGAATATCCGTTCAGTTGTGTATTTGTTCCAAGAGCATTGCTTTCTGAGATAAAGAAGGATGTTTTAGTAAGATGTATATATACTGTTGGTTTTAAAGGGAAAAGAGTTAAAAAGTTCTAGTTCTTTCTCTGCCCCAATTATCACAACGCCAATCACCACCATATTCTACCACCACTAAAAGAAAAGTGCTAATTGGATCAATCAAAGGACACTAATTAGACTACTTTTTGTTGTGGGGAATCAAGCTGGATGGGTATTCCATACTGGGAAATAAGTGACTTTTTTGTCTCTGGAACTTTTTAATAAATGCAGAGTGATGAAATGGCTTAAATTTTTTTTCTTTCATTTCTGAGAAACTCTCCCTTTCATCTCACTCTGGATGTGTGTCTCTATTAGTGTTTTTTTGTCTGTACCTCCCTTTTTCTCTGCCATGTGTCTGGATAAATATGACAAGCTGGTGTAGTTGTTTATGCAGCATTTAGTTTATCCTGAAAGTTTCTGCAGACACATTATGCCACCCCTATAATCTTTAAGTTTGAGGGTTTAGACCAGCACGGGGAGTGCTGAGCCACTGGCCAGAGAGGTGGGGAATGCAGGCTACACTGCACCCAAGGCAACTTATTTTGGTGCTGGGGATTGAACTCAGAGTAGCTTCACCACTGATCTGAGACTGACCTTGAACTTGCGATTCTCTTGCTTTGGTTTCCACAGTTGCTGTCAGGGCCATTTTTTGTTTAAGCCAAAAAAAAAAAAAAAAAAATTGTTTTGTTTTTAAATTTTTCCTCCCATAGCTCATTAAGCTTCTACACTTGGGTTGGGAGCTTCAGTCTAACGGTGATATAACTCCTTTGTGAACTACAAGGTAGAAGTGACTTACTGGTACAAGACAGGGTCAGGTTTTTCTAGTTATTTTGGTCAAAATCCATATTAATGTTACTAGTTTCATACCTAAAACAAACTCTCTGTTCCCTTCTTTTCCTCTCCCATGCCCTCGGTAAAGTCTTCACATTGTAATTTCTGCTACATTGCAGTCATTTAAAAAAAAATCATGAGAAATTTATTTGAAGAAAAAAATTATATCCATAAATGCACTATAAATATTGTAGTTAAATCTTTTTTAAAAAAATAATAATCCAATAAACCTGAACTTTTAGTTAACCAAATTGTTACACGATCAATTTTTTAGGGAAAAAATTCAAATGACCCAAAAAAGAAATAATAAACTAGGTTGATATCAGGACTTTGGTAAAATGCAATTTCCAGAGTTTTACTTATATTCACTAGAGTTTCAGTCTGATCTATGCCCATAAAATGAGGATTGATGTTTAGAATGATGTCCCTGAGGCATTGCCAGGTTCTGAATCATGAAAGATTCAATTACCTTCAATAAACTGAACTTAACTATCTCAGGAAAGGTGATGAATACAAATTAGAAATATCATCAACAAGCAATGCTCAAACACAGAATTTTTTTTGATTAACTATCAGGTAACTAGCATTTCTGATTTATTGGAAACTATTCTTTAAGCATCTTAGAATACTAAAATTTATTATATGTTCTTCTTTGTTGTTCAGTTTACTGAGGGACAGCACCAACATTTGGGTTTTCCACAGAAACCTAGATTTTAAAAATAACTAGGGGAAGACTCCAGATATTTTGAATTATTCCTATAGCATCTCCTCTGTCATAGTGATTATCTTTGCTTAGACACCTGAATGGGTCATTTTAAATAGGTCTCCTTTTATGCACAGTCCCCTGTCCCTATTATATCCTGCAACACAGACAACATGATTTTTTAAAAATTGAATTAACTTCCTTCATTCTAATTTCTGTTACAAGATGCTGTGCTCCAAGTTCATTTAATTCCACTGTCTTGTTTCTTATTGTGGTACTGACAAATAGGATCACTCAGCCTCCTCAAATTATGCTTTAGACAAAATCTAGAAATGGATCCTTGCATACATGAGGAGTTAATGCATAATGATGTTTCCAGTCAGTAGCAATAGAATTTATTATTCAATAAAAGATGCTGACCCAAATGGATGACCATCTGGAGGAAGGCAAGATTTAGGCCCTATCATGTGTTATATACAATGTAAATTCCAGATGAATCACATACTTAAATGCAAAATCATAACTATAATACTGCAAAGGTATAAAACAATACGATAAGTTTTAAAATAATAATTATAACATTTTAGGAGAATCTAGTTCTTTAAATGTGAAATTAGTTTTGGGAAGTCTCCAAATCAATATTTTTGATTTTAGAATAAATTTGCAAGAAGTTTCCATCAACTATGAAATAATAGATTAGGGAAAATACAGAATTTAGAAAATATAAGAAGTATTGAAAGATTAATAAAAAAGAAATAAACAACTTAAAAAGTGGAGACAAATTTATTAACTTTGAAGGCATTTCATAGAAGAGCAAATTCAGATTGCTAACTAACATGAAGAGAAACTCAAAGTTAGTGGTAGTCAAAAACTAAAAGCAAAATAATCTGAAGATACACATTTACTATGATATAGGCAAACATTTAAAGGTCTAATCCAGCTGTCCTTATCACTGGCAGTGAACCAGTTTAAACAATCACTCATTACTGTTGGAAATATGAGCTTCTAGAGCTTTGTGAAATAGTTTAGTAATAAAAATTAAATAATAAAACACTTCTAACTATGCAATCAAATAAGAGGCACCCTCCTGTAGGAACTTGAAGCAAGCTGGAGTGTGTGTGCACATACATGTGCTTCTGTGTGCTTGTGTGATTTCAGATATTTTTACTCTGACAAAAATCTTTCCAGTGAATGGAAATATGGAAGGAATAGAAAAAATATGGAAGAAAACAGGTTAACAAGAAAGATTTTGACTGGCTCCCCTCCCTCCAAACACCCTTTCTTAAAGTACTGCAACATCCTGGTCTCTGAATTTTTAGCACCCCATACACTGTTCATTTACATATCCATCCCTCTTTCTCTCCATGGATATAAATTTCATGAACCTAGTCCGTCTTGCTCATCATTACATGTCATTTCAGAGTACCAAAAGTGCACGGCAAGTGCTCAACACATTTTTGTCAAATTAAAGAGGAAATATGGTTTTCATCCCTGTTTACATCTGGAGACTCCTCATCACCCACTAAACCAAACAGCTCATTGTATCTCAATATATGGATGCCTTTTTTGTTTTTGTGTTTTTTTTTTTTTTTTTTTTTTTTTTTTTTTTTTTTTTTCTTTTTTGAGGATGTATCATGACTTGAACTCAGGGGCACTTGACTTATTTAGAGACAGGGTCTCACTGAGTTGCTTAGCGCCTTGCCACTGCTGATGCTGGCTTTGAAACTTGCCATCCTCCTGCCTCAGCCTCCTGAGACACTGGGATTATAGGCATGCACCACCAGATGGCTGTGGGTGCTGTTTTATTTTTTATTTATTTATTTATTTTTTTGTAATGCTGGGGATTGAAGGGCCTTGTGCTTGTGAGGCAAGCCCTTTACCAACTGAAATACATCTCCTGCCCATGGGTGCTGTTTTTAAAAAGAAGGAAAATAATTTTTAAAAATCAGAATCTATTACAAGCCCTGGACTAATACTTTGTAAATGCTGCCTAATTTGATGTTTTGACAAACCATACTAAGACCTTCATGTAGGGATGACAAAACAGAAATAAGTAATTAAAAAGAAAGACAAAATTTAGAATAACTTGGTTTTCCAATATCTGACATGTGCATTCTACCATACTACCTGCACCTTAGTGTTCACAGGCATTGATTTGTTAATTCACATGGAAAATCCCATAATAATACAGATATAAAATTTAATCTGTATAATATACATATACACCATTATGTATACATATAGTCGTCATCACGAGTTTTGAAACACAGATTACCTAATATCCATATCCATGTTATGTCCTCTGCAATATGTGCCACTTCAAATCTTTTTTTTTCTTTATGTGTTCCCTATGAAACAGATACTTCAAATCTTAAGACCCATTTTTGATTTTGAAATTCATTTTGAAGTTACTAAATTGAAACTCAGTTGATTCTATATTTATTGAAATGTCAGCATCTTTCTATTACAAGACCATAAGTAATATAGTTAGCTTGTTAAATCTCCGTTTCCTCACTGATAAATGTTGATAACACTAGTATCTACCTCATAAGATAATTTTAAGATTAAATAATGCTGATGAAAGTATATCCATTTAGAGGAAGTGCTCAACAAATATTAGCATTTCAACATGTTCTTTTTTTTTTTAACTTCAACATCATATTTTATTGGGGAACTGCAATTTCAAACAATGAGATATCACAACATACCTATTTTAGTGGCAAAATACAGACCACTGACAACGACCAAGTGCTGATGAGAACACAAGCAAGAGGAGTTATTTATTGCTAGTGGAAAAGCAAAAAGATACAGTCACTTTGGAAGACAGTTTGGCAGTTTCTTACAAAATAAAATATACTTTTACCATTTGCTCCAGCAATGCATTCCTTGTGTTGATCCAAATGAATTGAAAATGCATAAGCATTATTCTTAAAGCTTTTACATGGCACCTGAAACTCAGCAATTTAAGTGACCTGTACAGAACACAAGGCCAAAAATGGATGGAAAAAAGGATTTGAATCATTTTTATCTGATTAGAAATCTTAGATTCTTTTCCACTGTCTCACTCTGATGTGCCCTTTGAAGGAGCTATGTTATTTGATCAGTGTATATAGTATTTAGATGGTTGAAAGTGAGTACTGCCTCTGAATCAGAGCGTGGCCTCCAAAGTCCCTTTTCATTCTAGTGAAGGAAAAAAAAAATTACAGAGAGAGGCGCTGCTGCAGCATCTGCATTTAACAGTATTTGCATGGTGGCGGTTAAAGAAATAAATGTAGTAAATGCTCATAGTAGCAATAATCGCAGACCCTGGGATATTTCACCATTATCAAATCTGTCAGAGCTAATTCTGCTTCACAAGGGTCACTGGTGTTGCATCTCTGTTTGTAGTGATTGACAATTGTAGGTATTAAAAACCTGGGGTTATGCACCTCTCTGATCAGGGTTTCTGTAAACAAATGTTGACAATCTGGGGTGTTTGACAGTATGCAGATGGAGGGGTCAATCAGAGCATATGGGCCTTAATTACTTGGGTTCACCAAACTTCAAATGACATTGATACTCATTTTCATTCTAAAAAGATCCAAAAATACATTTTCTTTAAAAAAATGAACTACAAGCTGTGTTATGAAGACTGAAGCATGTTGTATTTCCTCTATCCCATTACTATTATTCCTTCATCATTATACAAGTGTTTCGTATGACCGATGTTGGATTTGTCTTGGGTGAGACCGCTCTTTGGAGGAGAATAGCAACATTATTGAAATGAGATAAGAATTGCATTCACAAGAGTTTACCCAATTAACAATGTGTAAAATCTCCTGAACTAACTTAAAATCTGAGGATATCACTTCACTCATTTCACATTCTCCAAATCCAGCTTTTTTTCTCAAAATATTACTTGTTATTATTGTGAGGAGTGGTACAAAGTAAAGATTGACTTTTAAATCATCCTGGATAAGCAAGTTAAGTATACAAATTGCTAGGGTTCTCACCCTCCTTGATTCTCCAAATTCTTTGATAAAATAGGCAGAAAGAGAAGATAACTTGTTAACTACGGAGTGACAGAAAAATCATGAACCTTGTGTTATTGTAGGATCCTTCCTACTTGGAGCTCGTGATGAACACAGAAGTCACACTATTGTCTCTTTGGTGGAATCTTAAGAAGATTTACTGATTGATGAGCGGGCAGTGCAAAACATAACTACTCAAGGGTCTTTTAACCATCATTATAATAACATCCAGTTTAGAATGTTGTAAATTGAATAATAACCCTCAAATAATCAATATGACCCCAAATGATATCCACACCCTATTCTCCAGAACCAGTGTACCTGTTCCCCTACTTGGTCAAGGGGACATTGCATATGTGAAGTTAATAATTCTCAGAAGTTAATAATGGTCAGATGAGGAGATAATCCTGAACTAGCTGTTGGACACAATGTAATTGCAAAACTCTTTATAAAAGGTAGACATGAGAATAAAAATTAGAAAGAAAATGAATTCAAAGATAAAACCAATGGTTGAGTGACATATTTTTTGAGATGGTGGTAGAGGTCATGCTGTATATAAAGCAGGCAGAAGAAAATGAATTTCTCCCCTGAAGCCTTAAGAATATAAATACTCCTGGTGACCTTTTTGATCTTCTAACCTCCAAAACATGAAAAAGTAAAATTATGCTGTTATAAGCCTCTAAGTTTCAGTTATTTGTTACAGTAGCAATAGGAAACCTACATGTAGCAAGCAATGCAAGAAATACCAACAATATTGAAAAGTGAATACTAAATTTACCAGTGGGGGCTTCCTTCCCATTATGGATGCTTCTTATTTGGGGAAATTTATCTCTCATTCTGTAAAATTGCAGTTACACATGAGTAAATATGTTTTTAATGGCAAGTAAGAGAAAACTCTAGTTCAATCAATCCAAAATTAAAGGAATTAGAAAAAAATGTACAAATCTCATGGAGGCCAGGAACGACCTTTAAAACCAAACAACTGGGAAAACAGGTGCTAGCATCACTCTGGGGAACCCTGCAGCAGGGGTGTATGAGTTAAACAGCAAGAATAGTCAATCAAACAAGATCTGGAATCTAACAATTCTTAGTCTCTATATTTCTCATATCAAACTTTTAAAATCTATGATTAACCCAGGTGGCACCAGATTTACCCGCTCTGAATCTGTCAGTCATGGTCAATAAACAAAGGTCATATAGTAAAAATAGAATTGCTATGGGAGGTCATCCTTGTGCATTTCAGAATGTTCTCAGAGAAGGAGAGGACAGGTGTGCCTAGCAATGCTACTGAGAAATGACTACTCATGGAGCTTCTGACACCATGCATATTGCTATATCCATTTTTCTTCCTGAGCACAGATTACAAAGGCAAAAGAGGAAAAAAATCTCAGATTTAACTCAACTACAAAAGGAACATGCAAATTGGGACCAGGTAGGTAAATGAAAAAACACTGAATATTAATGACTAAACACTGCTTAGGGAATCAAAAATTATTAATGAATATGATAGAACAATGTATTGTACATATAACTAAAAGGGAAGAGGTCTTAGCAATATAGGCTTCATAATTTCATCACTGAATGTATACTTCCCAGAGACTATCTTGATTACTGTACATTTGTGTGGTTCTCTTTTTAAAGCCAGTAAAATACACTGGGGTGAGACACTGGGTTAGATTCTTCATTCCCATGTT